>NC_140580.1:377368399-377820899 GCF_964204655.1 Triturus cristatus
TACATATACAAATCCTACAGCACTTCTTTATGCAGCTTTGTTTTGGTTTTCCGGCAACATTATTATCAGACATCTTGGGCAAGAAGATTATATCTTCTTAACTTCAGAACCTTGTATGCGATAACACCTTAGGTGCCTTTTCTCTTTCAGGTCGGTCTCACTTCTTCTTTAACTTGTTTACCATTCAGTTCTTCATCACTTTCTTCATTTAAATCGAGATTTTCAAAATCTTCTAGAATAACATATGTCCATTCAGGACCCTTGAATTTGTTATTCAATGTCTTCAATCTTTGACTACTCTGCCTTGCTATTACTTTGGAAGGTCCAGATTGACTAGTTACTTCATTTACTTGATCAGGTTCTTCATGGATTGTCTTAAATCGATATCTCAGTCTCTTCATAATTCTTGGCCAATTATCACCTTTTCGACTTTTCTTAAATTTCACTGCACTGCCAGGTTCTTCAAGACTCCTTTTATTTTTCTTTGGCACAACTTGATCAGCTTCGTCTTCAGATTTCCTCACTATCTGACCTTGTCCAGGGCTTATTATTTCAACCTGTTCTGCCTGGATGGGTTCATCTACCTTAATCTGACGCTGTTCAGGATTAGTGATGTCTGGGTTTTCTTCTGTATCCTGAACCTGCGTTTCTATGCCTATCTGGTCCTGTCCAGGTCTTTATACCTATTTACCTTCTTCTGCCTGAACTGTCCCTCCTCAGAAACCGGAACAGTGCTTTGAGTTTCTTCTGTCTGAGTATATTGTTCTCTCCTTATCTGTTCCTGCTCAGGCTCCCTAACAGTTGTGTCCCTACTTTCCTGAGCGACTTCTTCTATACTTATCTGGTCCTCACTCTCCTCCTGTCTATCTAACTGTGTTTGACTTCTAGTTCTTATAAGTACTTCAGGTATGTCCACCACTGGGATCCAGGCATCCTGATAAGTGCTCGGTTGATCTTGGGCAGCTACTTCAGGATCTTCTATAGGAAGTTCTTCAGCTGCACAACCTTCAGCACCACCAATTTCTGGTTTTAATTGTAACTCTTCTTCTTCTTCAGGAGCTCGTACCCTTTTGATATGGCTTGCATGAATCCAATTAGGCAACCCTGCACATTTTACACCTGTCGAGATAGTCAGAATAACTTGATGCGGTTTATCCCACCTTGGTGCTAGGCACGATTCTCGAGTGTGATTCTTCACAACTACCCAGTCACCGTGATTCAGATCATGTGAGTGGCTCAGCTGTCTGTTGAAAGCGTCTTCCCCAACCTGATGAGAGATAGAACGCACTCTGTCAGTCAACTCTTTGCAATACTCCAAAACCATGTCATCAGTTATATTCAACAGCTTGTGTCCTGGTACACATGCTTGTCTCATTGCTCTTCCCATGAGTATTTCATGGGGACTCAATCCAGTATTTCTGTCTGGAATACTTCTGAGTCCCATCAGAACAAGAGGCAAAGCAGGCCATTCCAGTGGGGTGGATGCACATACCTTTCCGAGTCTTGACTTGATTGTGCCATTCAATTGTTCTACCACTCCAGAAGCCTCTGGACGGTAAGCTCAGTGCAATTTCTGTTCAACTTTGAACGCTTCACAGATTAGTCAAATTATTTCATTATTAAAATGTGATCCTCTATCTGATTCAATCATTACTGGAAAACCAAATCTAGGAATGAGTTCTCCTAATAAACGTTTGGCCACTGTCAAACTGTCATTTCTTCGGGTCGGGTATGCTTCCACCCACTTTGAAAATAGACAAACTATGACAAGTATATACTTCAACCCTCGACAAGCAGGCAGTTGAATGAAATCTAACTGGAGTCTCACAAAAGGACCTTCTGCCTTTCCAATCTTTCCCATGCAGACCACAATTTTCCTGCCAGGGTTCATTTGTTGACATATTAAACATCTCTGGCAAAAGCTCTCTGCTACATTCCTGAACTTTGCATTAAACCAATCTTGTCTAAAGAGTTGAATCATTGCATCCCTGCCCGCATGTCTCAATGGTACATTCTAGGCATTGGCGAAGCACACTGTCTGGCACGACTGGTCTGCCATTATAACAAACCCACACACCATCTTCTGCCCTTCTCTGACATCCTATGTTCACCCACTCTTCCTTTTCTCTCATGTCTACTGCATCCTGCAGACTTTTCACCTCCCCCCAGGTTCCCACTCCTGCAAGTAGCATAAGTTGGCATCTGATACAACAAGTTTCGACTTTCTTATTTAGGCAATCTTATGCCTTGCACAATGTTGGGCAACCTGGTCAGCATATCTGTTACTGGGTGTCACATAGTCATTTCCTGATTGGTGAGCAGCACACTTAACCACGGCTACCTCTTTTGGTAATTGAATTGCCTCCAGTAATTCTTTCACAAAACTTCAATTTTTAATAGGAGTCCCTGAAGAAGTCAGGAAATCCCTCTGCATCCACAGTTGGCCAAAATCTTGACTGTCAGTAAATATGGTTACTCTCCAATTTTTCCCAATTTTGCATGCCTTAATTAAGGCAATCAATTCAACAATTTGTGCAGATTTGACTTCTGGTAAATAGGATGCATGACTATTCCAGTTAATGTACATGCAGCATAAGCAGCACTCAATCCTCCTTCCTCGTGTCTCATGCAGGAGCCGTCTACAAACAGCTCATGGTCTGCATTTTTCAATGGTTCTTCTTGTATGTCTGGACGTGGTTTGGTGCTAAGTTCAGTCACATCAAGACATTCATGCTCAACCTCATCTCTCACTTCCTCTTCATGTGGATCAGGTAGTAAGGTAGCTGGGTTAAGAACAGTACATCTTACCATTGTCACATTTTCAGCCCCTAGTATTATTCTTTCATATTTTGTCAGCCTACTAGGAGTTAGGCACTGTGTTCGGGTCCTGGTCAGTAGAATCACCACTGTATGAGGAACATACACCTTGACAGGGTGTCCCATCAAAATTGACTCACTCTGCTCTATGCTTACACAGGTGGCGGCAACAGCTTTTAAGCAACCTGGTAATGCGCAGGCCACAGGATCCACTGGTCTTCTCATTAATCCATGTCTCTGTGTTAGAACTGAAAGCGCACAATTACCCCGCTCATAGCAGAATAATGCAAATTCCTTTGAATAGTCAGGCATTCCTAAAGCGGGAGCTTCACACAAACATTCGTGCAATTTTCTAAAAGCTCCCATGCTTTCATTATCCCACTCTATGGCATCTTTCATTCTTTTTCTGGTCAGCTGTATCAAAGGTTTAGCTAGTAATGCAAACCCCACGATCCACTGCCTACAGTACCCTACAACTCCAAGGAACATTCTTATTTCTTTTTGAGTTTGTGGCAACTGTATTTGACTTATTATTCTGATTCTTTCAGAAGTCACCCTTCTAACTCCTCTCTCTATTTGATGTCCCATGTATTTAACTGAATTTTTACAAAACTGAAGTTTTTCAGGGGACACTTTATGTCCACCTTTTGTCAAATTATTTAACAATGCAATTGAATCAGTAACACAGTCCTCTCGTGTGTTTGACGCCACCAATAGGTCATCAATATACTGCACCAGGACTGACTCTCTGGGCACTACGAGAGATTCAAGGCTTCTTTTGAGAATCTGATTAAAGATTGAAGGACTTTCTGTATACCCTTGAGGCACACGAATCCAGACATAAACATGCTCTTCAAATTTAAACAAAAATAAAAACTGGCTATCTGGATGCAGTGGAATGGAAAAGAATGCATGACATAAATCGATCACTGTGAATCATCCTGCTTTCCATGGTATCTGATAAAGAATCACAGCTGGATTAGGCACCACTGGGCAGCATAGTACAACAATCTTGTTAATTTTCCTGAGGTCTTGGACCACTCTATATTTCCCGTTAGGTTTCTTAATGCCAATTATAGGTGAGTTACACGGGCTACTCATTATTTTCTTCATAATGCCCTGTTCGACCAATCGCTCAATTTCTGCTGCGACACCTGCCTTTACTTCTGGATTCATTTTGTATTGTCGGGTGTTCTGGTAAACAGCACTTTCTTTTACAGTCACCTTTACGGGATCTACATTTGCCATTAATCCTATCTCTTTTCCAGTAAAATCCAATATTTCTGCGTTTACAGTCAGTTTGACTTCTGCAGGTAATTCATTTTGTGTCATCATTGAATATAATTCATTTACTTCCGTTCCCTGTTTAGCTAACATGAACTTGTAATCTCCATCTTCTTGTGGGGTTTGTATTGCAACACTATCCGGTGTTCAAAATATAGTGCAGTTCATTTTGCACAACAGGTCTCTTCCAAGCAAGCTTACAGGGCTTGAATCGCAGACCACAAACTTTTCCGATTTGCACCTCCATGTGTTCTGTGATTGGAGTGCTAATCCGTTTATTTGAAACACCTACTACTTGAATTTCTTCTCCCGAGAGTGGCAGGTTAGGAATGTCTGCTGTTCTCACAGTAGACCTGGTAGCGCCAGTGTCTAACAAGAAGGTAATATCATTTCCCTTTACTTTACCCTCTATGTAAGGCCCTGACTGATCTACCGGTAGGGATGCGCCAAGTACACACTCCCCTTCCTCCCCCCTCGGGCGCCGTCATTCTTGATCATAATCAATTAGTGGGTTCTGCAAAAGAAACTGAGATGTTAAAAAAAAATTCTTACCACTTCCTCAAAATGTGATTTAGGGGCAGGTGGCAATTGACTCTGAAGATCTATACCCTGTTGCTGATGACTCATTAACACCTCATTCTGCATCTGTGGATTTAAATTTGATTCGGGGCGTTATTAACTTGTATGGCTTTGCACTCGTTCTTCCAATGTCCCAACTTCGCGCACCCGTGACAAGGGAATTTTTTCTTTGCCTCTTCCCGATTTAATCTTCCCCGTGGCTTTCCCCCATTATTGTCACTTTGAACATGTGCTCTTCCTTGATTTTCTAATTGTTTACTTAATTGGAGCTCTTTCTGTTCAGCTAATTTCACTTGAGCCCACATTACTTTTTCTTCTAAAGCTTTTCGTTTGCTATCAATTTCGTTCCCACAATATTTTCCATATTTTAGAATCTCATCAATGGGCTTTGACTGCCAGCACAGCATGTGCTGCTTAATCATTTAAGGTATATCCAATCTCACCACATACACAAATCGGTACACAAAATGAGTCATGTCTTTATTTTCTAAACTTTCAAATCCACTATACTGTTTGAACACCTGTAAAAGACGTTCATAGTAGGCATGTACAGACTCATCCTTTTCTTGAGTTGTTCTGTCTATCTTTACCCAATCAGTTTCTTTCGGGGGAAATTTACTCTTCAGAAAGGTGATTACCTGATGATACTTTTTCATTACATCTTCTGACGGGGCACCTGTTTTAGCATCTCTTGGAAATTCCTCACTAGGCCAATCGACAGTAATTTTACATTCTGTCCACAAATCTGCAGGTACTACTATGTCAAACAAACCATCCAGATCCTTCAATAAAACTTACGATACTTTCACAAACCTCTCAACTGGTCTGTACCACTCTACTGGTTTTTCTCTGAATTTTGGGAAATCATTCGTAAAAGACAAAATATCCTGTCTAGTCCATGGCACATGTACATACCCCCCTCCGGGTACTTCTCTTATCGGATACAACCTCTCAGCTTTTTCTGTTTCTTTCATGACATATTCAGATTTTGTTCGATTTACCTGTGCTTCTTCCTTTTTCTTTGCCCATCTAATTCTCCATCTTTCAAAATCTCCCCATTTTTGTAACAAAAATAATAACTCTTTGATCTGCAACTTTCTTCCCGACACATTCATGTTTTCCAAATCCTTATCAGAAAATTCTGCTCTATATGGTTTCTGCAACAACTTTGATTTCCCTATGTCAATTCCCATTTCCGATGCCAAATTAGTCCGTTTTTCATGGAATGCCTTTGTATTTCGTGTAATGCTTCTACAAATAAACAGTAATTCTTCTTCACTGTATGCGTTTAGCCGGTCTAGACCCACATTTTGAGCAACCATTTCTAACAATTCTGCTCTCAAATTAAAAATGTCTAATATCTTAGGCTGTGATTTTGGCTTCTCTATTTCTTGAAACCATCTCTCTATATCTTCTGGAGTTACTATTGTGGCACTCCTAGTTCCTTATGATGTCTCTAGTCTAACTTCCTTTGAACAACTAGGCAAATTTATTTTCGGGGTTTCCATTATTGGCTCTCTTATAGGCAAATCCATCAATGATATTACTGAGTCACATTCACTGGCTTGATCATCTATTATTACCTTTTCTTTTCTAGGTTCTATGATTGGAGTAGGCATTACAGGAACTTTAGGACAATTTGATTTTTCTCCATATAATAGAACTACCGAACCTATTGTAACTGGTATGGTAAATGCTTCAGGATGTGCGTTTAGCTGAGCTATCCTCTGAATCAATTCATCTCTATTTTTATTTATTGCTTCCTTTTCCTTTTCTTGCAGTACCCTGTCTACGGTATCATGTACTATCCGTGGAACCAGAGGTGTTCCTATCATCGGGGCATTAGAGGTCATTCTATTAAATCCTTCATTGTAAGGTGGAGGACTTTTCATCAATACATCCTCTAAATACCCTTCTTCTGTTTCTCCGCTATCTATCATGGTTAAGTGCTTGGTCTTTTCTGTACATTTACTTCCCATTTGCTCTTCTGATGTTAACACAGGATATAAACCTTCTGCCACCATGGCCTGTCTCCATTGTTTCATTTGACTATCCCCAGTCGCTTGGTGAAATTTCGGGTAATATTTGCTTAAATGTCTGTTACTTCGGGACCTGTTACGTTCAAATGCTTCCATTTCCCATTCTTCTAACACCTCATATTGAGTCAATCTAGGTCTGGGTTCGAACTCATTCATTTGTGTTCTTAAATTGTACAGTATTCTTCCATTAAAACTTCCGTACTCAGAAAATGCTAATATACCATCATCCTTTGTGTATTCTACCCAATTCTCTAATCACACACAAGCATGATAGCCTCTCTCCACCATTATGTATGATGCAGGCGTATTTGGAGGAGGAATGAGAATCCCCTCTCTACTCTTAATGGGTTTATCCTTTTTGAAATAATTCTTAACTTATTGCATGAAAGTCATTTTTGTCTATTCTCTGTACATTGCATGCTTGTTCTGGTTAAGGTACTGCTCATAAGCAAACCCTATAAATCGTCTATCTGTTCGAGTCCCTGTTGAGGTTGGATCGTACATGTAAAATCCACTATCTATTATTATTCTCTGGATCTCTATTTTGATGACCAATCAAATGCTTGCTTTAATTTTAATAACTCTCCAATACCAGCGCGTTTTCTATTCTGAGCACCAATCAACTTTTACTCTGCTCGCTCGCTCAGCCAATGCTTGCGCAGCATTTCTGTGACAACAGTATCACTCCTTACAACTGACCCCTCCTTTACAATTTTCACATCAACAATACACCCACTGTTTCAACCTATCCCAGCGTGGCTCTCAGTGACGTCAGTGCAGCACCCGCAACTGACCCCTCCCTCACAAGGTAATGCGAAAACTTATTTTCTCACGAACTTTTCACACAATTTTCATTAATTAACAACTTATAGACATTCGCTATTGTGTCTGACCCACTAATTCAAAGAATAGTAAGATTTCTTTCACTGCGAGTAAAACCCTTCCGCTTACTCTTCACACAAGCATCAGAGAACCTGCTACTCCTTCAGTATTACCCTTTCTAGGTGATATAATACTAAACTTTCACCAGCAAACTCCTCGCTTTCAATTATTCTCACTAACACACAAGAAATTTTCCCTAACATAGTGCTTCCAGTCCTGCGTAACTTTCTGCACTTTCTGCGCTTTCTCGATCCAGACCAATAACCTCACTGTAGTGTGGCTTCCATTCGCCACCCGCTATTCAATATTCCCGGGAAATTCCAGACAACATGAAACATCACATAACGGGTTTTGGTTAAAACATAAATCAATAATTCAAAATTTCAAACACAATCCCCACCTACCTAACCATGCCTCTGCTACCAAGTAAAACTGATGCAGCGGAGTTTACCAGCTCTACACATTCATACACACAACACTCATTTGGGCCCATATACATTCAAACACACCATGAGCTGGCAAATATCCACTGGTCATCAATTTTATTTACCCTAGGAAACCTTTATACCAGTATTCTTACCAATCCTGTCTCCTGAGTAAAATGCACTGTTGACGGATCTAGTAGTAGATTAGAATAGGAAGGATAATTCAACAATGCATTTAACTTTTATTCTAAATAACCACAGACTCAGAAGGAGCTTTAAAAGTTAAAACTGAATTAATAATTTTGTGAGTCACATCAAATACACATGAATAGACCAGAAATCTCCATCAGAAAAATAGTAAAATTTGCTTATAATTGGTTTGCATTAATAAATTAATGCAATGACAGCCCCTGAGGAGAGAAAGGACAGAGAGCAAGTGCGAAGCATTTTACCCAACAGATATATTTACCTAGAATGGTGTGAGGACCCCGACATCAAGAGTCAAGGACTCAGGACAGGTTCGGGACAGGGAAAGGTGACCTCTTCTAGTGCAACGCCAGCGTTACACCCCTCTCTAGTGCTACTCTCTCCGGCTCGGGCATGTCCAGACCCCTTCCTAGATGTGCCTCCTCGGTTGTTCCGCAAATTTTCCCTAGTGTAGGATTCTTCAGTCAGATTGCAGCAAAATCGGGCAGCATCTCAGCATAGCATCAGCATCTCAGCATCAAGTCTCAAGTGTGTCTAACTTTTTATAACTTACCTCTGTTATACCAAATTCAAGTGTATGATCCACCCCCAAATGTTTCAATTCTATGTTCACCTGAAATTTTGATTGGGCCAAGCAGTGGGGTGAGGACATCACACCATACCAAGTGCAATACTTTTCTTTAGTCTATTGCCTAATTCCCCGGCCCTTAATTTTAATACCCATAAGCTTTATTCCCACAGATATTTCATATGTGGATCGGTAAGTCTAATTTACATTATTGCATCTCTTTCGTCTTGTAGGGTCAAAAAGTTGGGTTCCCATGTCCTTGCTGGGCTTGAGTTTGTCAGTCAGTCAATTTCAGTCCACTTGTTCAGAGCAAGTAGTTATTCTGCGCATTTGTAGAAGTCACATGGAAACAGAGACGCGATCCCCCTCCAAGGGCCAAATGGGAACTATTAATAAAGTCAAAGAAAATTATGTTAGAATCTAAACTTAAATGAATTCACTGTATACCACTTTTTTCTACTCTAACCCCATTTACTCAATAAATCTTTTGCATTAATAACTTAGTAGAACTTGCATGGGTTAGTTTCAGCTCGGCATGCGCATTAGTATGTTACTTTGAAGCGGCCATATTAGAAGCTATTGCGCAGCTGCAAAGATTTCCCCCCAAGCAACAGAAGAACATCACACCACGTGATGTGGTAGACGCATGCGCAGAAGATTTCCCGCATTTTAGCGGCCATTTCTAGGACACTTGAGTTACTTATTAAGACAGCACAAAGACAAGCTCGCCCCTAGATAAGTTTATGTAAAATGTGGTGCAAAATTAGTACTTACGGACAGATTGGTTATAGTATTACAGGTCATTCGAGAGAATAGCATATGAGCAAGTTTCTTTACATGTGAAACCTTGCTCTATCAGGCGGACAAGGAGCAGTCCAGCAGGGATCGGTCAAAACCGCTAAGATGGAGGACCCACGGGAGCCGATAGCTTTATCCCAAAATGACAGGATATAAGAAAATCAAATCCAAAAACCATAAGGTAGCTGACTCCACGGCTCCAAGCAGGGCTGGAAGGGGGAGGCAGCCATAGGATCACGGAAGGAGGAGGAGGCAGGGGAGGGAAGGAAACACAACGGAGAGACGAGGAAAACCTATGTCCAATGTAGTGCTGGGTAGGTGCCACCGAGGGGGTGAACCAGAACCAAACTCCTCTATAGCTGCCTAAAACAGCTCCACCGGGCATCGGCCATGTTGCTCAGGCTCCGCGGTCAGTACAACATTCATGGTTTCCACCCGGGTGGCATCGTCATAGTTCCATCGGCCACACCAATCCCGGTGTTACTGGGAAACGCTGCCCACCTCACTCTCCAGCTCGCCCCCAGGAGGGCCGAGCGGCCACCGTAGTTCTTTGGTCCAGGCAGGGGAACTCTCTGCCGCTATCAGAACTTCTAAAAAAAACAACGGGGTGGAGCTGAGTCAGTCACCAGTCAGGTGTGACTCAGATAAGCTTGTCTGCCTCCAGCTGAATCTCTCACATGCCCCAAATACCTTGACTCTTCTCAGGAACGTGTCTGCCGGGGGGACTCAAGCGGGCTTCCTGGTTGTGCGTCTTCCTCTGTGCACCGCCCGTTCATGTGCTCTCAGGGGCCCAGCGGTCGCTCATTGCCTCGCTGCCTCTCTCTACTTCTGGGTGGCCATTTTGCAGGCGTGAAGTCTCCGCTGCGCCACCTATTGCTCTAGGTGCCGCGGAACTGCCTTAGGTGCGCCACCTCAGTGGAGCCGCTTTCTCCCTGCAGGGCGCCGGTCGGGGTTGCGGTTGCAGTGGCTCTTCTTTGTCTTTGTCAGCTACGCTGTTACGACACCCGTAGCCTTGGAGGGTTACTCCATTCCGTGTCCTGTTGCCTCTGCTGCTGGGCGCCGCCATCTTGGGTGACTCGTCGGATCAGTGGTTCAGCTTCTCCTGCGTCTTTCCCTCGCCTCCCAATTCAGCTTTTCACTGGCTTCGGCAATTGTTGTGGGTCCGGGTCGGATTGAGATTACTCACAGGGATATTGTTTTGCCCATAGAAAGACAGGATGGAGCCAGATGGCGGCAAGCCAGTCGGAGCTAGCGGGCAGTGCTGTTCTGACCAGCTGACCGGAAACGGAACAGCATGTGCCACAACATTGAAGTTCTTAGAGAGATAAGTTTTGGTAAATATTTTTGGAAAGATTTTATAAATATATTAAGATGTTTAGAGTAAAACTTGTTGCATATTATTGGTTTATAACAATGTACCCTCACATTTTGAGAAGACAACAAATGAAAATCATTATATTACACACGTGACGGAAAAATGAAGATTTACAAACGCATCCCAGGTGTTTTCTTTAAATTGTGATTTTTTTTATTAATTCAATATGAACAAATCTTTGAAGAAAGCACTTTATGTAAAAATTATAATTAATATCGACTTACCAGAAGTATATTTACGGTAAAGTTACATTGTAAGTGATAAATATTGTGCATGTTTATCAATAAATAAATGAAGCAGACATTTTGTAAGTTAAGGCACAATACTTGCCATGTTTTAAGGTTCTGTATATTCTATGTGAATTACTAAATTAAAAAACATGCTGCAGTTTGTCCTTCTTGTCCATCATCTGCAAGTGGCTGGATGTCATTTGTGACATGTCCCTCTTCCGGTAAAGGGAATGTGTCTGTAAGTTTCTGCACTAGCCCTTATTACAACAGTCACGTTAATACTATGAGGTAATTCTAACTTACGTGGTACCACAGTCTGATTTTTCCTCAGTGCGAAAATACTTTTCCGTTCTGAGTTCCATAGGTTGGAATGAGAGATAATGCAGTAATGCAGCACATAATGATAAGGTGTCACATTTTGTCTGGAGCATAGAAAATGTCAACGCCGGTGACTCGAAAGCCTAATTTTCAATAACCTAAGGGTAATTTCAATGTATTTTCTTTATCGGATGGCTATGTCATACTTTAGGGCATATTTACAAGGGGGTTGCACCACCGGAACATCACTTTTACTGACGTTCTGGTGGCGCAGTGCCCTACACCATATTTACAAAGTGGCGTTAAGCTGTTTTTTGTGGCTTAACATCGCTTTGTTAAAATGTACCCTTTCACACAGGTATCTGCGTGAAAGGGGCGTGTCATAGGTGTTGCTGTGGGTGTTCCACTTCAACACCCATTGCTTTTTGACACTGCCCCAGATTTACAAGAATGTGTAAATCTGAGACAGCGCCAAAAACTAATGCCATGCAAAAGCAGGCATTAGAATATCCCAACGAGGAGAAATACTTTTATTTCTCCTTGTTTTTGCTTTTTCTAGCAGCACACATAGAAAGAGCAAAAGTCCATTAATGATTATTTATATGCAGAAAGTGTCCCTCCCTGCACATAAACAATTATTCAATAATGGTGATTTGCTACTTTAAATGTGTGCTGCTGAAGAGACACCTTCCTGTACATAAACAAACATTACTTGCAATTCAGGCATTCTTGCACTATGGCGCAAGGGTTTCTGTGTTGGCGCTAGGCAGCTATTTTTAGAGCCAGCGCTAGGTAAAACACAGGGGTGCGCCATACTGTAGTAAATACAGCGCATCCCTGCGTTTTAGAAATGGGGGAGTGCGGTGCTGCACAATTTGCCGCAGCTCCGTGCCCATTGCCTAGTAAATATGCCCCTTTGTCTCGAATGAACTGCGAGGTTGCATTATTAGCATTAGAAGCCAAAGCTTCAGTGGAAGAGCACTGTAAACTGCTCTGTGGGGAGGAACACAGAATATTCCATTACTCTTAACAGGGACAACTTACATGAAGAGGTGATGAAAAATGGAAACGGAAGACGTCATTAAAAAGGCAAGAAGGACAAGCTGCACTTCACAAAAGATGTAATGTGCATATCACGTGGGCGCAATATTTCAAGCATGTGAAGCACTTAATCAAGCAATCAATTATGTTTATGTTGCAAACCTCCATTACTGCAGGCATCCCGCTGAAGTCTAAGATGAAAGCATCAAGCACTGATCCAGGAAGGTGTGCACGGTGGCGAGAAATCAAAAGATCAGCATTGCAGTTGATTTGTACCTTGAGGGAACATTGACGTTTTTGAATTCTAAATATCTGCTCCCTGCATATGGAGAGACCTTGCAACAGTTCCTCAGTACAGCAGTGAGTGGGCGGAGGTAGAGGGATATGTACAGGGAGGATCGCTACGTCCTCCCTAAGTAACAAAAAATAGCCAATGGCGTACTCTTGGTGAGAATAATGTCTATTAAACTTCATGGATTATTACACTACGAATCCCAATTTTTCATGGTGAATCTAGATTCCAAACGTATTGATAATCCACTATGAATCCCAATTTTTCATGGTGAATCTAGATTCCAAAAGTAGTGATAACCCACTATGAATCCCAATTTTTCATGATGAATCTAGATTACACACGTAGTGATAATCCACTATGAATCCCAATTTTTCATGGTGAATCTAGATTCCAAACATAGTGATAATCCACTATGAATCCCAATTTTTCATGTGGAATCTAGATTCCAAACATAGTAATAATCCACTATGAATCCCAATTTTTCATGGTGAATCTAGATTCCAAACATAGTGATAATCCTTATATTAATGGGCCCAGGGCCTATCGCGCACAGATTGTATACAACTGGCTAAACCCTTGTCCTCTATTTCAATGCACTGCTGGTCATTTAGCACCAATGTCATTGTGATTCTGATCACAGGGTTACAATCATTAAAAAACATTAAGAGCCCAATCACAGTCATGCTACATTTTGCAGGTGAAGATTTGACACCAGCAAATGTGAATTTGCTCAAGGATCAAAGTAGCAAGTGCTCAATTTTCAACCAATCATAGGGGAGGGGAGGATACAAAATAAATAGTATGTCATTTCCCATTCCTGCATATGCAAAACAGCAAAGCTGTGCTACTTACTCAGGTGATTTGCCTGAGGCTTCCCAGCTACACATCATGGAATCCCAATCCAATTTATAAAGATAGAGAACATTTTATGAGGAAATGGATACCAAAACAACAAAAATCTGATATAGGAGCCTGTAGATGTGGTTCTTCAAAGTGTTAGATGTTTCTATCACAAAAAAGCAATCCTGGGTCAAAGTCAACAGTTGAGGCTGACCACAATGGTGCACTGGCTGGATACAGGGGCGAGGTTCGTTCCAGTGGAAAGTTTACCTTCGGACATAGTCGTTTTTCTTAGCAAAGTCCTCTTCAAATAGGTTGTCTGCAGGTTGGGATGCCAACTGGACCTAAAGAAAGGCTCATCGACAAAGGCCGGCTGAAGTGCAGGACCTCAGTGCTAGACACAGCTGTGGCAGGAAGTGTAGGCTCTCGATGTTGACCACAGGAAAACTCCAAGCGGACAAAGTCCAAAGTCTGAGCCCAGGAAGGTATTGTCATTGACGGGGTGCTGCTCACCGTTGGTCCTGGTAAAATCCTCTACTTTTGGACTTAGAAACTTCTATAGAACTCAGGATCCTTTCAGTGGGGCAAACCAGCAATTTGAGTACGACCGCCAGTTCTGAATCAGTGGCTGCGGCTCAGAAGTGGTCTGATAGTAGCCTCTGGTTCTTCTTGCATAAAGTTCAGAAACAGTTTATAAGTGTACAGCCCTATCATTCTGAAAGGGTAAGGAGTACGCTCTAACATGAGCCAAGGGACCAGGACCTTTTGGTCCCCACTTGGGGGTTAGGACTTAATCTCCCAGAAGGCACCAACAGGTTCCACGGCAAATTCAGTTGGAACTGATAAGCTGGGCTCAGCAGAGCTTTGGGCTTCTTGCAGATTTTGTGCTCCTGGAGTTGAACAAGAGACTAGCCAACTTGCCCTTGTAGTCCACTCTTCAGTACTGGGTACGAGTGGGGAGGCAGGAAAAAAGTGACTTTCTAAAGTGACTATTCCTGATATAGTTAGACAAAATTCGACTTTGGTATTAGGTTGCATTTTGTTTAACTCTAAACATTTGTGGTTGCAATATTTTGGTAGCTAGTGCAAATCTGAAGTTATCTTTATTAAGTGAAATAAAGTAACAAATTGTTTCCAATGGCACTGTCAGTTTTGCCATGGCGAAAAACAGGGTTGTGACCTTTTTTCACTGTAAGGACAGGTGAAAACATTGAATACATATGTTCTATTTTTTAAATATTATGCGACTTGCCTGAGGGCTGGTAAGGACTATCTTAGGGGTGACTTCCTCCTAGTTAAAAAGAAAGTTTTGACCTGTTAAAACGGCAATTTTAAAAGGTCAAAATAGTTTTTTACAATGCTAGGCTTCTTTAGCATGTCTAGGGATATGTTTTACATCAATAGGTGCTGCAGTCTACTAGTGACATTTCACTTACACGCCCAGAGTATAAAGGTTACTTTATACAGCGACATATATGTAAATTAAAAGTGCCACTCAGGGTTTTTTAGTGCATTCGAAACATGTTGAGAGGTCAGAGCAGATGCGGTGGGGCCTGGTTAATGGAGTCCAAAAGCCAACAGCATCCGTTTAAAAAAATAAGGTGTGATCATGCAAAAAGAGGTATTTTCTTACATCTCCACGGAATTGCTTTTCGCTGTGGCAAAATTCTCTCAACTAGACCCCAGCCAGTTTTAAGGATGGTCCCTCCACACCCTCAAAATAGATTTACTCCTGCTCTTGGCATCAGTAAATCTCCAACAATTTCTATGGTGGGAAGAAGTGGGAAATTGATTTTAGAAAACCCATGAAAGTATACATTGGCGTGCACAAATATTCAAGTCATTCCCTTCCCTGGAACATCTAGGGGTCGATTCCGATCCTGTATTTGTTTTTCCCATACGACTCGTATCCGTATTTTTTTCCGTACGATTCGTACAAGTCACGTCCGACCTGTGAAGTACGATTCGTATGGGAAAAAGTACATACGGATCGGCCCGATCCGTACGAATCGTAGTGGGAAAAGTTGTACGAGACGGACCCGGACACTTTTCCGTACGAATCGTAAAAATGCAGTCCGAGCGTACAAGTACGATCCGGACTGGCTTTCCGATTTATGAGTCGTACGGAAAACGTCCCGTACATGGGGAATGACTTGTACATATGCAATGTCGGTGTACGCACCGTACATACGCAATGTTGTTGTACGCACCAATATTGTATTACGCACCGTACATATGCAATGGCGGTGTACGCACTGTACATACGCAATGTTGTTGTACGCACCAATGTTGTAGTAGGCACCGTACATAGCAATGTCGGTGTACGCACCGTACATACGCAATGGCGGTGTACGCACCGTACATAGCAATGGCGGTGTACGCACTGTACATAGCAATGGCGGTGTGCGCACCGTACATAGCAATGGCGGTGTACGCACCGTACATAGCAATGGCGGTGTACGCACCATACATATGCAATGGTGGTGTACGCACCGTACATACGCAATGGCGGTGTACGCACCGTACAGAGCAATGGCGGTGTACGCACTGTACATATGCGATGGCGGTGTACGCACCGTACATAGCAATGTCCGTGTACGCACTGTACATACACAACGCATGGGGGGTGTGCCTGTACGACTCGTACCCCTGTACCGTACTGAACCACGGACACTGTAAAACAGCACAAGGAGGGTCTATTTGACTCGCACAACACCACAAAACACGTCTACAGTGCACTAAAAATGGAAATGACTGACCTGGACACATCCAAACAGGCAAACAGAGGGGCAAACTCACAGCCACCCCTTATAACACACCCACCAAAAATTCAAACTGAGGCCCACCCACAAATGGACCAATAAAAAGGGCCCACACACACAAACCATGAGCCTTTGAAACAGACTCACTGCAGCTAGAGAGCACACACCAACAACTGCACCCATCCACCTTAACATATACACCTTCACACAACCTCCTGCACACATACCCCCTCTTAACATTCACACCCACACCGTCACATTCAGACCCACACACCCACAACCATCCACACCCTCACCCCACACCATGCCCACAGACAAGAATTCAAAGTTCACAAGGGAGGAGCTGGAGATCCTTGTCAATGAAGTCATCAGAGTCGAGCCACAGCTGTTTGGAACATTGGTCAGACAGACCAGCATAGCTGAAAAATCACGCCTGTGGCAGAGGATCGTCGATAGGGTGAATGCTGTTGCACCCATCAGAGGGACCAGGAATGAATGCCAAGCCAGGTGGTACGATCTGCGGAGGGCGGTCAAGCGGAAAATGAATGATGACTACGCCCAGAGCAACATCACTGGAGGTGGTGCGCCCCGCAGACCAGTACATTTCCATCCCTGGGAGGAGAAGGTGATGGCCCTGCTTCCGCCGGTGGGAGTACATGGACTGTAAGGACTTCCCGAGCCTGGTGAGTACACAAGCAACTTAGGTAACATGGGGGTAATGGCATCCACACCCTAACTACACCAAATGCACGCAACTACCCCCAAGCCCTCACCGGCCAGAACCACAGTAAAAAATAACGCTAATGCCACTAACATGTGTATGCTCCATTGAGAAAGCAAGGCCATGCTCTGTCCCATGCTACATGAAGCAGCAACCCAAGAATGGATGTCCGGTATGCTGGGAGGGTGGGTGGCACTAAACACATCGTTGAACTCCAAATCAGACACAATTGCCCTCATCCCATATGGCCCAGATACATACCCATGCACCATGCGCAATGCACAGGGATTGGGAAAGTACTGACAAGAAAGCTCACACTCGGCCCGGGTGTAGGCAGCACAAGGCCCTCCTGTGACCAGTGCAAACACAAACACCAAGACAACACGGTCAGACATCTAGGACAGGAACTCACACTCACTGTCATGGCAGCATGCTCCATGGGGGGACAGCTACATCACCTGGGAGCCCCACTGCCAAATCACACTACACCCACCAGCAAGCCCTGTCACACACACCCTTTACACAAGCAGACACCCCCGGGACAGGCAATGGATTTACCCACTGTCACAATGGACATGTAACACAACAACACCAATACATAGCCAAAGAAGCATCCAAGCCAAAAATCTACATGTCAAAGACTCAGGAGAACACATCAATCTGTCCCCCGCAACATACCCATCCACAAGTGAACATTGAGGAGAATGCTAGGCACATACAACTACCTGGAGGAACAGTGCCAACTTGAATGTGTATGATACATGCATGTTGCATGAAACAGCATTAACATTGTCTGTCTCTCACACACAGGGCAACGTGATGAATCTACCCCCAACAAAGCGGGTGAAGATTCACAGTCCCTGGCCCGGGAGGAACCTGATCCCACCGGCAGCGATGCCTCTCAACATTCCGCGGATGACCCCGACCTACCTGGACCCTCTGGTGTCCAAGCCCCTGCGGAACCTGGTTCAGGACCATCTGTGCCAACCCCCACCCCCATTCCTGCCACATCCCAGGAGACACCAAGGAGCCCTGCCCGCAGTGAACAACTGGGCCATTCTGACCAGGAGGGACAAGGAGCGCCGGGCACCCAGGAGGAGGCAGACAACACTGCCACTGCCATCCCTCAGGGGTCCCATAGACCCGATGTGCCCACAACGGCAGGCCAGGCTCGTGTGGGCAGGGGTGGTGGGAGTGGAGGCAGGCGGAGGCGAGAACCTGACCAGCCAGCTGAAGGGACCGGTATGTCACACATACACAACATCATGGAGGCATACCGGCGTGACACCAGGGAGTTCAGCCAGGTAGTGGTGACCCTCACAGAGATACAAGAACCAGCAGGCCGAGCAACACGCCAGTCAACAAGAACACCAAGGACGGATGGAGGCAAGACTGGCTGAGCTCCTGGCGGTGCAAAGGGACATAAGCCATTCACTCCGTCGGATCGCCTACAACATGGCCAACCCTCCCTGTGCCACCAGGCGAAGACCACCACCAGCCACAGGGAGGGAGGAGGAGGATTCGTCCGACGGAGCATTACAAGCATCGTCAAGGCCTGCATCTGAGGGTCCCCCGAGGAAGGTGGGTCATCCACGGAAAAGACCGTGAGAGGCAGCGGCACATCCACATCTCCCAGGTCACCTGGCCTGGCACCTGGCCTTCACGTGCGACAGCATCACCTCATTGACTGACATCATCTGCCACATGCACCTGCTGGTCACAGTCTGACTAATGATGCCAAACACTGTGATCTGGACTCTGATGACTTCAAATGGCAAAGATCCCATCTCCCCCTGTGAACTTTGGATTCTATGGTCCCTGCATTGCACCTTTTTCAGTGCACAAATCACGCCACAGAGCTATAATTAAATAATTAATACGTGAAATTTTATGTTGCAGTCATTTAGCATGAGTCCACAACATACGTGTGGGGATATGTCAAAGTATGCCTGAGTGTGGAACGAACTCCAGCCATCCATACACTTGGATCTGAGTCCGGTCGAGGACACACATGTGTCTCAATGTATCACCAAATACAGACATGGAGCCCAATACTCACCCGTGATGGCCTCAAGCTGCTGAGGGGGGGCTTGCAATACTGCTCAGACAGACCAATTTGGAAGGGTATCATGAAGGTGTAGAGGTCATGGGTCATGTTGATGTGCCCGGGGAGGGAGTCCCAGGTCTGTTTGGCGAGGTGGGAGAACTATCTCCTGCATGCAGTTTTCATGTGGATGTGATGAATGGTGGCCAGGGCAAGGTGGGCTGCATGGAGTTGGGCCAACGGGGTGTTGGATGACAGACGTCCAAGGTTTGTTTTGGGTCTGGGGTTGTGGACTGCCTCCTGAGTGTGGTTGAGGAGTCTGAAGGTGATCCTGCAGCAGACAGTGAGCCATTCTAGCTATCTCAGGTGGACGGTGATGTGGCTGGGGCTGGGGATGTTGAAGATGAGGTGTGTGGCTGCACCCTGGATGTGGACAAGTTCTCCTGCAGTTTTGCTGTTGTTCTACGTAGAGGCCGGTGCTGTAGTTGAGCCGGCTGGTGTCATGGACCTGGGGGA
The DNA here is from genome assembly GCF_964204655.1 of Triturus cristatus. Classification (NCBI taxonomy): domain Eukaryota; kingdom Metazoa; phylum Chordata; class Amphibia; order Caudata; family Salamandridae; genus Triturus; species Triturus cristatus. The sequence continues at coordinate 377,388,141 of NC_140580.1, forward strand.
CGGTCTGTCTTGCCTTGTAGTGGATCTATCTGTGGATCATTTGCAGCATGCAGAGGGTGTTGCAGCATGAGGTACAGATGGTGGTGAGTTGAATGGTAATTGTGAGCGATGGGTCCATGATGAACACCAGCTTGCGTGCGTGGCCACTGGGTGCTGTTGCGGTGCCCAGACCAGTGGGACACAAGGAGTTGACCCAGCTGTAAGGGGACAATCCTCAGATGATTACCTCAGTCCTGTCCAAGTCCAGCCTCAGGTGGCTGATGTTCAGCCATTCGTCAACGGATCTCATGCCTTCTTGAAGTTTGGATCTGGCAATGGCTGGCTCTTTGGTGAGTTTGAGGAGCAACTGGGTGTCAATGGCATACGAGATGATGATGAGGTCATGTGCGCATGTGATGGTGGAGAGGGGGGTCATGGAGACATTGAAGATTGTCACGCTGAGAGAAGAGCCCTGGGGCATGTGCCACATGACCCCAGTGTACTACATGCTGCAGGGTGGAGGCCGACTCCCTGGGCCTTGCTGGTGAGCTACTTTCTGATTTAATCCTGGGCCCTCCTCTGGATACCAGTGTTGGAGATGTGTGAGCTGACAGTGTGGTAGCACATGGTGTACAATGCCGTTGAGAGGTCAAGGGGGTGGGCTCACCATTGTTGAGCAGGGCAAAGTTGTCGTTGGTGGTGGCAATGATGACGGTTGCAGTGGTGTGATTACTGTGGAATATGGACTGGAGCTGGTTGCGTGGAGGAAATTTGTCAGTTGCTTGTTGAGTGTCTTCCGGATGACATTTGCTGGGTAGGGAAGCAGGGTGATGTACCAGGAGATCCTGCGGTACTGCCGTCCATTGCTTAAGAAGGGCCTGGGTCTCTGCATGCCTCCAGCACCCATGGAATGTGGGTAACTCAAAGGAGACATTCAGGACGCGCTGGACGTGGGCTTCAAGGATGGGGAATGATGTGGTTGAGATGTTGTGTGGGAAGGGGCCTGATGGAGAGCCAGAGTGGATGGTGCACATGAGCCAGGTGTTGTACTTGCTGCTGACGGGAGTCCAGAACCTGAGGGGGGTTTGTCCTGCGGATAATAGTGCTGTCTGCCTCTGTGTGCCAAGGCTGTTGTGTATGGCCATGAGCTAGCAGTGGTACAAAGTTGCAAGGGATGTGATCTGCCTTGCAAGAGTGGGGTGTCTTGGATGGAGATCTGCTGTCAGTTCACTCACAATGCTGATGAGCTCCTTGATGTCGTGTGTTTTGGTGTCTCTGCACTATCTGAAGGATCTCCACCTGTCCTTGCTGATGATATGATGATGTCTGTGTGTGGTATTTTCCAGGACTGTAAGGTAAATGATGGCTCTTTGTGTTGCAAGGTGTGCACAAGAGTCCGGCTAGGTCTGTAGGAGTCCAGTAGGTCTGCCTTGTCCCAGGTGCCTTAACTGTTGTTGTGCTTCACTGGAAAGTCCGTCAATGTGGCAAGATTGTTGGATCAGTTGCTGATCCAGTGCGTGAGGTTTCAGGGTGTTGCGTTGGTGTTGTTTTGAGTGTCCCACACAGCTTGTCTGTGGTGACTTACATCAAGCATCTTTGGGGGATCGTTAGCAGGGTGTGGGGCAGTGTGTTGCTTGTCGGAGACGTCGATTAAAATGTTGATGGACCAATGATGGAGGGTGGTGTGGTTCTCCTCCAGCCAAGTTACTGGCCCCAGCCACATGTAGCCTGTGGAGGTGAGGGCGTGCGTGCAGATGTACGTGTTGATGGCTTAGCGCAATTGTGGATGTAGGCCTGGATGTCTGTAGATGAGTGTTACTCTGAGGGTTGCCAGGGAGTTGCTGCAAGCCCGGATTTGTGACTCTGAGGGTGTACTTGTGAATAAATTGCAATTCATCCTACGGGATTGTTGGTGCCGTCCCTGCGGGTGATCTTGTATCCGTCTGAGATGGCAATGAAGAAGTCGTGTGCTGAGGATGCTTATGTCCAGGTTACTGTCATGAAGGTGATGTGTGGGGCTGTTGTGTTGAGGAGGTAACATAGTCCAATGGCGTGCTGGTGGATGGAGCGGGTGTGGAGTAGGAGGCACATGACCTGGTTGTTCTGACAGGGTCTGGTAGGCTGAGCAGCGCTGTGTAGGCAGTTGGAGTTGCACACTAAGCATGCAAAGGTGTTGTGGGTGCGCTTAGGGGTTGCCTGATAGCAGGCGGATGATTGTCTGGAGGACATTGCTTGGAGGTTGGCTGCAGCATGAGCCTGTTGTGTGACGTGGGTCATGCAAAGACCAGAGGCTCGTGCACTGTGCACGTTGCAGGCGCGGACGGTCCTGCCTTTGCCACGGCGTTGGCGCAACAGTGGCACAGACAAGCTGCTGGCTGCATTAAGAATGGGTGGAGGGGGAAGGGAGGAGCATTTTGGAGGCGTGTGGGTTGCAGAATCAGGGCACTAGGCGGGGCGGTGCCGCAGGTGATGCAGCAGCAGGCGGAAGGGGTGAGAAACTAGGCAAAAAGTAGCACACAAAGACAAGGAGGTCAGAAAGGCACAGTGCAACAGGTGTATGTAAAGGAAGGAGTGTCAGGTAACTCATGGGTCACTACAAGAAAATGTATGACCATTCACCAAAAATGACGGTCACAGGGTCAGGCAACAAAATGCGGAGCTGCGCACAGGAGACACACCATCAGCATGTGTTCACGTCTCGTTGTGGGGAGCAACCTGCACAAATATATACACAACCAGGGACTTCATGCACAATAGATATTATTAGCCATGAAGAACTGCATGCATGTTGCCGAAGTACACATACACATATGCTCAATATTTGACAAGTATGCCATAGATGACGTATGCAAACTGGCAAGAGAGCTGCAGTGACAGAGATGAGGTACTTTGGATTGTGCTGAACACCTTTATTCCACATACACACACAAAGGGAAATGCATCCATGTGAACAGACTCACATGTCAGTTGACAGAACATGTGGGACATACGCTGGACCCCCTTCACGACACGGATGATGTCAATCCCAATGAACTGGCACACAAGTCAAGGTGATGAGCCAAACACATCCTGCTGCACATGGAGAGGCTGCAATTACCCATAGAGCCTGTTGTTGTGATGTCCCACACTATATCCACCCGTAGCATCCGCATTGTTTCAGAGGCAAGGTTTACACACATTGATGCCTTCATCAGACGCCACACTCCACTACAGATAACAGTCAAGAAGGGTGACTATCATGTCATGGGAGTGATGCTACATGTTATATGCTCCATGGTGAGAAGACATGTATGCATGGTACCACAACATGCACAGAAGCAGGCCCACACATTTCCAACCCGTACCACCACCAAAAAGCCTTGCTGCAATCCTTACCCAAACTGACATTTCCACATGTCCGTGCATGGAACGCTGATTCAGCACACGTTGTAATCCTCATGAGGAATGGCAGGAGGACAACGATGACACGAGCAGACAACATGCGCAAAAACCTGGGAATGACACACACACAAGAAGTCACCTAAAACAATTCTCGCCTCACACATGGACGTTTACAAAACATGAACAATGTTGGACACATGTAAATTTCAAAGAAAGTCTCTCCCCAAAAGTGTGTGGCATGACATCATCACTCGAGTGACACATCAGAACACACATCAAACTCACTTTGCATTCAGTCAGCTGGACACACACATTGCAACACATGCCACTCAATGCTACAAGCTTGCACACTCATACCCAGTGACTCACCATTATAAGAAGAAGTTGCGTATGAGCTGACTCCGGATATCATCCTCCTTACTTAAGACAAACTTAAGACAGACTTAAGACAGACTTAAGACAGACTTAAGTTAGAATTTTGTCTTAAGTTTGTCTTAAGTCTGTCTTAAGTCTGTCTTAAGTCTGTCTTACGTCTGTCTTAAGTTTGTCTTAAGTTTGTCTTAAGTCTGTCTTAAGTCTGTCTTAAGTCTGTCTTAAGTCTGTCTTAAGTTTGTCTTAAGACAAACTTAAGACAAAATCCTAACTTCTGTGAATACCAAAAGTAGTAAGTTTAGGATTTTGTCTTAAATTAGTTCTGTGAATCGGCCCCCTAGTGCGTAACCGTACGTGTGAAACACAACGTACACCCGCTATCATCACGTGTGTACGCTTCGTTTCACCATTGTACTTGTGCCTTAGGGGTACATGTGAAACGCACCGTACACCCGCTATCATCGCGTGTGTACGCTTCGTTTCACCATTGTACTTGTGCCGTAGGGGTACGTGTGAAACGCACCGTACACCCGCTATCAACGCGTGTGTACTCTTCGTTTCACCATTGTACTTGTGCCGTAGGGGTACGTGTGAAACGCACCATACCTGTGTGTGGATTTCAAAATTACATAGGGGACACATAAGGGACAAGTATTAGGCCCTAAATGCATGCTGGTTGTCATGGAGACAGAGTTTTCAGTTGAAAAGTGTCGATCATGTGTCCTGGAACAGTCAGTTGGCCACAAAATACAATGTTGCAAAGTGGTTGTTGACTTGACATGATGCTCAAAATACGATGCGAATGCTGTCATTTTTTTATGTTTAAAGTCATTGGTGTATGTTTAAAGGGATTGGAGTAAACGTAGGATGCGAATGAGTATGACCTATCACTATGTACTCCTCTAAATGAATATCCCTCAGCAAGACAGATATAAGGCAGCCAGAACCCATGAGAGGGCACTTGCCTGCACAATTTTCCAGTCGACCACACTGCTGCTGTCTCTGCTTCCTCTGGAACATGTCACGTACTGTGGAGAGGGCCCAGCCATTCACCCAGGAGGAGAATGAGGCCTTGCTGGACTGCCTCCTCCCACAGTACACCAAATTGTATGGGAGACCAGGGGAGCAGGTGAGTGCTGAGTCCACTACCTTTGCCTAGGCACCTGTTGTGTGACTGTCAATATTGTGTCCAGGTGGGACAGACATGCAATGTTGTTTAGAATGGGTCCCAGGGGGGGGCATGCTGATGTCTCTCATGCAGAGCATGATGTAGTTCCTGTGTGCACTCCTCACTTGCATTGTGCTTACTGTGACTTTCATTGCATAGGGCATGACACTTTCAGCCTGGCAAATCCTTGGTGGCTTTTTTCCTATTGTCCTGAGGTGATTCAGTGGTCCCCCCGGTGTGACAGGTGACTGTACCCACAGATGTGTATGAGTTGAGTGGCCCTGTGGTGTGAGTGTCCAAATGATGTGTACGACCTCATGGACATTGATGTGTGTGAATGTTCCTTGTCATGTGGGTGAGTGTCTATGTGAAGTGTTGCACCACAGCTGCATGGAGGAGGCAACAGATCAACCCATCTGATGTGACAAGTAAGCCGTGCTGTGTGTCTGACTTGCAGAGCTAGCATGACACCTGTGACACCCCACTGGCAAGGGGCACATGTGCAGAGTGAGGGTTGTATCCGCTGTTGTCAATGACAGGTGAGTGATCTGTGCTTGGGTGTGTCTGTCTAGTATGCTGATGGTGCGTCAGTGGAGTGGGACATGTGACTGCTTGGCACGTGCTGGCCTTCAGCCTGCTGTTGCATGTGCTGCACAGTGTGTGGCATGATCAGTGAGTGTGTCGCACCCCTCATGCCAACCTGTTGACTTTCAATGCCATGTAGTGCATTGGAGCTTGCACACAGGCCAATTTCTTATTGTGTATGATGTAATTCCTGTCTGCATCCTATGCCCTGTACAACATTTCAATGATGTTCAAATGTGTGTCTCTGGGACATGGAGCAGGTGTATTGATGTTGTGTCACTTTGTCATCCTGACAGGTAACTGTCTACGAGAAGGGGGTGATCTGGAAAAACATCGTCAGGGCCGTGAGATCTGAGGGGGAGCGTAGTCGGCAGCTGCCACAGGTCCGCAAGAGGTGGCAGGACATCCGGTGCTGGACACGGCGGATCGCCCGGGTCCAGCTGGGGCTCAACAGTCCTCGCCCCCACGGCGGCCGCCGACGCCTGACCCCCCACTTGAGACGTGTCCTGGCGGTGGTATTCCCTGAGCTCAATAAGCAGTTACAGGAGAGACTGCAGCAAGGAAGGGGTAGGTACATGGCTGTTTGTCGTGTTATGTGTCGCCAGCTTTTGGAAGTGCTCTGTAGCCTGGATACACTGCCAGAGTTAATATGTGCAGTGCATTTTCGGTTCCCCAATGTCACCTGGTGCCCTTTTTCATATCTTCCCCTCCTTGACATGTGTCCCCTGGTCTGTGTGTAATCACATTTGCACATGGTCATCTAGGGTGCCAGTAAATCTAAGTGCACATTGCTTTCTGCATCATGTGGGAGGGTGGTCTGTGACTTGTGTTGGTACCTTGCCTGTGCCATGACCTGTTCACTATGTTGGGGGTCCATATTTGTTGTCACTGATGATGATTCTCAACATAGGAGTGTGAGCTTTCAACTGAACACCCTTGCAGCATGCATGGCTAATGTTGTGGCCTCAGACATGATGTGCATGAGTGGGAGATATGCATGTTGCCATGACAGTTGAACATGGTACAGTCAGCTCATTCAAGGACCACGGAGCAGTGTGCCCACTACAGTCCCATGAGACACCCTGGCCTCCTAATCATGTGTGTCATCCAACACTTTGCAGATTCTCTGTGGGTTCAGCATAGGTCTGCCTCTGTGGCATTGTTCCCTGGCCTAGTTAGTATTTTGCAAATGTGTGCTACATGTGTCCACTGGACAGGGATACACCATTTTGCTTGTGCATACTCACACTGGGCAGTGCCTGTGTGGCTATTCACAACAATCTGTTGATGGTTGTTTGTCACAAATATGTGTTGCAAGCCCCACGAGGTGATGTTGTGTAAATGAAGCTATTTTTCCAGCACAGTTATTGTAACCCTGAATAAGAGGTGTCACTTCTTGATCTGTATCAATCACATTGACTCAGGCATGGGGTGAGGTGTGCGGGAGAGGCATACATGTGCAACCCTGATTTTTCATTGCCAGGTCTGACTTGTGTGTGAGACTTGGCTGTACAAAGAATCACAGTGCAGTGCCCCTGTGATGCTGGCCAGTGCTTAATGTTCGTGCTTTGCAGCCTGTGTCAGTTTTTTAAAAACATGATTCCTGCTCATACATTTTTAACACCTGTGTGTGGTTCATATGCAACGCTGTTTGGACTTTGTGGGCTGACATCTGTGTGTACATTCTGGCTTGCCATGAGGGTGTCCCCACAGTACAGCTAGGCTTTTTTTGCAACCCAATTGCAGGTCCATTAGCTTATGCATTGTCCTGGGTGTGGACATGTGTGCCACTCAAGATGACAGACAGTAGGTCATATGTGTAGCCAACTGTGTCATCAGGTGATGGATGGCCATGTGACAACTGACATAATTCAAGTTGTTACTCTTTAATAATTGTACCTTGGCACTCACAGCACTTGTCAACATTTCTTCATGTTTTAAATGTGGAAATTTGATGATTTGTGTTAAGAACACTGATATGCCTGCATGAAAAAAGTCTCCCAAGGAAGTGCACACCAAATGACATTTCCACTTTCATGGAACACACTGGCACATTTTCTCATTTTCTAAGAAGCCCCTGTTAGAATTAAATTGTGTTGCAGATTCTCCATATACATGTTCCCACAGTGCTCTTGATTTTGTGAGACTCCTTTGTTGTTGGTGATACAAACTGACGAGTCTCAAGACATCAAGACCTCCGTGGGCACATGTATATGTACTTTCTTCAACACCATTCATTTCTAACAGTGGCTTCTTAGAAAAGGTGCCAGCTTCTTCAATGACAGTGTAAATGTACTTTTGTGTGCACTGCCTTGTGCGACATATTTCATGCAGGCACATGAGTGTTCTTTTCATGAAATGGCGAATTGGCACATTCAAAATATGTAGATTGTGTAAAGTATTGTGAGTCCCAAGGTAGCAACATTTTTTCGTTTTGTGTTCCAAAGTACTTACAGGTCTCTGAGTGTGGTGACACCTTGAGTATTGAGGTGTGTCAGTTTACGATGGGTGCACCACTACTGTTTCTTTCAGGGTAAACAAGAGGTGGCATGAGTTCATTGTATTGCTGTGCTCACCGGTTCACAGACACTAGCTTCTCAGTGTATTTCTCATTCAAGTTGTGGCCTTTTGTGTTCTTTTTTTCCTGGTGTCCAAGTGGCATAGTGGGTCTACAAACTGGCCAGTACAGGGCTTACATATGTGCGGAGTTATCTTGCTGTTACTCATGATTCATTGCCTGATATGCACTCTGACATGTGCTCATGTGTCAGATGTATACAGGTGACTGATGCATTTCGGTTTCTTCTCCTTGCCCACAGCATCAACATCCGCAACCAAGGGAGACAACTGCATGGACCTGGAGGAGGGACCCAGCGACAGTGCCACCAGTGCTGGGGAGTCAGAAGGAGCCAGTGGCACGGAGGGCGAGGGGAGTCAGTCGGAGGACCTGTCTGGAGGCGACAGCAGCTAAGATGCTGACGGGTCAGAGGCTGACCTCCATGAGGAGGCGGAGGCTGCACCACCAACTGGCAGCATCCCCACATCTGTCCCCGCCTCCTCCATTACCATCTCCGCCCTCCCAGTTGCTACCGCCCCTTCTGTCCGTGCAGAGTCCCACCATGTCTCCTTCGGCCCAGGCACCGCACCCCCTGCCCCTGTCACCCCTCTGCCCTCAGTGAAGAGTCTGTGGACACACTGCGGCAGTTTCAGGTTGGGCAGGCATCGGTGCTGAATTTCCTCCATGGACACACTAAACTGCTCACACATATGGTGTCGTTCATGGAGGGCATGTCAGCAACGATGTCTGACCAACTCAGGTTTCTGCGGTCCATGGACTCTTCCCTGACGGCAGCAGTTTCTCTCCTGCAGCGCTCCGTCCCCCCCTACCCCGGAACCATCCACACTGCCCTCTCCCATGCCTGCCCAATGCACACCCAGACAGTCGTGGGCATGCACCGCACCAGACACATCCAGCACACCCCCAAGTAAGGCACAGCACACACCTCCTGGCACGCACACTCAGGGGGATGTAGGCACACCCACAGGGTCTGGGGGCAGACGACATACACGCAGCCACAGTCGCAGTCCGTAGTCCTCACAACCCTGTTCCTCCAAAACCACTCCCCTTAGCTCCCCTGCCAAACTCTCACCCAAGGAGACCTATATGGTTGAGCTGGGCCTCGCCCCCACTGAGCCACCACCCCACAAGTGGGCGAGGAAGTCCCCGGGCACGGGAGTTGAGTCCCCACCATGTCCACCCCCTCCCCAAAGAGCGCTGCACCCCATTTCTCGCCCACCACACCCTCCGTTGGCCCTGGGGTATCTTCAGGTGCAGGGGTTAGGATGGAGGCGCTAGCAGCAGGGTGCAGCGCCGAGCTCACCTCCTCACCTCCACCTTTGGCGCTGCCCCACCCCCTGTGGTGGAGACGTCCATCCCTGCACCCACCACACCTACCCCTCCCCCTCATGTCCCTGCGGTGCCTGGTCCTGCCACAGATGATGCCCCCCCGGTCGACAAACCTTGAGGTTCCTTTGTGCAGGCAAGGTAGGGGTGGACGCGGTCCCCTACGTCCACCCTTGGACTTGAGAAATGGACTGGCCATTGGCCTTTGTACATAGTCTCTTTTAAATGTATTTATTTTTGGTGCTGAATAAAGCCTTTTCTTTTACTTTCAACACTATTGCATTTCAGGTACTTGATGTTGGTGATGAGGCTCCTGGAGTTGGTGTTCTGGTAATGTGTTAGGGTTCTGAGAAATGTTTTTGTATGATGGTCATGAGGTGGACCATGGTATCTGTGTGCCATCACAATGTCTCTGCAAAGAATCAATGGTAGTGTGTGTTCAGTTAGCTTGGAGACATTGTCCCAAGGAGTGTTCCTTCCTCTGTGGCACCTGACATCTTCCCTGCAAACAGTTGCACAATTGTTGTGTTGACCTGTGTCCACATTTCCTTTGTTGGTGACGGATCCCGTCAACAATGGCAATGCCTGCTCACCGATGTCTCCTGCTGAATCGTCTGTTCCATCCTTGCTAGTCACTGTACTTGTGTTTTGGGTATGTAGGAATGCCTTCAGAGACATATTGGTCATTTTCAGCACTATGCATGTGTGTAATCACGGCCTACCACACAAATGGTACTTGTTATGCAGGGTATTTGGGCACCTGACTCACAATTGTGGGCATTGTATCTGGTGGAATTGAACCCTATTCCTTCCATGAGAGACAACATCTTGGTGGCTGGACCAGCACCTGAGAATTCCTATCAGTCCTGGGATGTGCGTGACAGTGTGTGTTCCCTTTGGCTATCTTAGTTTTGTATGCAGTTACATGACTATACAGTCTGCTGACATGAAATCAGGGTGTGTATTGTGCTGCATCCGCCATGGGTGGGTATGCATGTGTTATATGTCCTCACACCCACATGTGGTGTGTCATGCAGTGGGGGAAAGACATCCATCCTCCTGGGAGTGGGGCACTGCTGTCAGTGATGTATTGTTATGGCACTATCATCATTGTCCTAAGTTAGGGATACGTACATTCACCCATGGAGCTGTGGTCATCTGATAATGATGAACACCCCCCCATATCTCTGTGCACTGCTGGGAGTGATAGGCACCCATTCCTCATATGTCTGGGCACTGCTGGGAGTCATAGGCACCCACCCCTCATATCTCTGACCACTGCTGGGAGTCATATGCACCCACCCCTCATATTGCAGGCCACTGCTGGGAGTCATGTGCACCCACCTCCATATCTCTGTCCACTGCTGGTAGTCATATGCACCCACCCCTCATATGTCTGGACACTGGTGTGAGTCATATGCACCCACCCCACATATTGCAGGCCACTGCTGGGAGTCATATGCACCCACCCCTCATATCTCTGTCCACTGCTGGGAGTCATATGCACCCACCCCTCATATCTCTGGCCACCGCTGGGAGTCATATGCAGCCACCCCTCATATGTCTGGACACTGCTGGGAGTCATATGCACCCACCCCTCATATCTCTGACCACTGCTGGAAGTCATATGCACCCACCCCTCATATGTCTGGACACTGCTGGGAGTCATATGCACCCACCCCTCATATCTCTGACCACTGCTGGGAGTCATATGCACCCACCCCTCATATGTCTGGACACTGCTGGGAGTCATATGCACCCACCCCTCATATGTCTGGCCACTGCTGGGAGTCATATGCACCCACCCCTCATATTTCAGGACACTGCTGGGAGTCATATGCACCCACCCCTCATATGTCTGGACACTTCTGGTAGTCATATGCACCCACCCCTCATATGTCTGGACACTGCTGGGAGTCATATGCACCCACCCCTCATATTGCAGGCCACTGCTGGTAGTCATATGCACCCACCCCTCATATTGCAGGCCACTGCTGGTAGTCATATGCAGCCACCCCTCATATGTCTGGACACTGCTGGGAGTCATATGCACCCACCCCTCATATCTCTGACCACTGCTAGGAGTCATATACACCCACCCCTCATATGCCTGGACACTGCTGGGAGTCATATGCACCCACCCCTCATATTGCAGGCCACTGCTGGTAGTCATATGTACCCAACTCTCATATTGCAGGCCACTGCTGGTAGTCATATGCAGCCACCCCATATATGTCTGGACACTGCTGGGAGTCATATGCACCCCGCCTCATATCTCTGACCACTGCTGGGAGTCATATGCACCCACCCCTCATATGTCTGGACACTGCTGGGAGTCGTATGCACCCACCCTTCATATGTCAGGACACTGCTGGGAGTCATATGCACCCACCCCTCATATTGAAGGCCACTGCTGGGAGTCATATGCACCCACCACCATATCTCTGTCCACTGCTGGCAGTCATATGCACCCACCCCTCATATGTCTGGACACTGCTGGGAGTCATATGCACCCACCCCTCATATCTCTGTCCACTGCTGGGAGTCATATGCACCCACCCCTCATATCTCTGCCCACTGCTGGGAGTCATATGCACCCACCCCTCATATGTCTGGAGTATGCTGGGAGTCATATGCACCCACCCCTCATATGTCTGGACACTGCTGGGAGTCATATGCACCCACCCCTCATATGTCTAGCCACTGCTGGGAGTCATATGCACCCACCCCATATATTTCTGGACACTGCTGGGAGTCATATGCACCCACCCCTCATATGTCTGGACACTGCTGGTAGTCATATGCAACCACCCCTCATATGTCTGGACACTGCTGGGAGTCATATGCACCCACCCCTCATATTGCAGGCCACTGCTGGTAGTCATATGAACCCACCCCTCATATTGCAGGCCACTGCTGGTAGTCATATGCAGCCACCCCTCATATGTCTGTACTCTGCTGGGAGTCATATGCACCCACCCCTCATATCTCTGACCACTGCTGGGAGTCATATGCACCTGCCCCTCATATGTCTGGACAATGCTGGGTGTCATATGCACCCACCCCCATATTGCAGGCCACTGCTGGTAGTCATATGCACCCACCCCTCATATGTCTGGACACTGGTGTGAGTCATATGCACCCACCCCACATATTGCAGGCCACTGCTGGGAGTCATATGCAACCACCCCTCATATGTCTGGACACTGCTGGGAGTCATATGCACCCACCCCTCATATTGCAGGCCACTGCTGGTAGTCATATGAACCCACCCCTCATATTGCAGGCCACTGCTGGTAGTCATATGCAGCCACCCCTCATATGTCTGGACACTGCTGGGAGTCATATGCACCCACCCCTCATATTTCTGACCACTGCTGGGAGTCATATGCACCCACCCCTCGTATTGCAGGCCACTGCTGGGATTCATATGCACCCACCCCCATATCTCTGTCCACTGCTGGTAGTCATATGCACCCACCCCTCATATGTCTGGACACTGATGTGAGTCATATGCACCCACCCCACATATTGCAGGCCACTGCTGGGAGTCATATGCACCCACCCCTCATATCTCTGTCCACTGCTGGGAGTCATATGCACCCACCCCTCATATCTCTGGCCACTGCTGGGAGTCATATCCAGCCACCCCTCATATGTCTGGACACTGCTGGGAGTCATATGCACCCACCCCTCATATCTCTGACCACTGCTGGGAGTCATATGCACCAACCCCAAATTTGTCTGGACACTGCTGGGAGTCATACGCACCCACCCCTCATATTTCTGGACACTGCTGGGAGTCATATGCACCCACCCCTCATATGTCTGGACACTGCTGGTAGTCATATGCACCCACCCCGCATATGTCTGGACACTGCTGAGAGTCATATGCACCCACCCCTCATATTGCAGGCCACTGCTGGTAGTCATATGCAGCCACCCCTCATATGTCTGGACACTGCTGGGAGTCATATTCACCCACCCCTCATATCTCTGACCACTGCTAGGAGTCATATACACCCACCCCTCATATGCCTGGACACTGCTGGGAGTCATATGCACCCACTCCTCATATTGCAGGCCACTGCTGGTAGTCATTAGTACCCACCTCTCATATTGCAGGCCACTGCTGGTAGTCATATGCAGCCAACCCTCATATGTCTGGACACTGCTGGGAGTCATATGCACCCACCCCTCATATCTCTGACCACTGCTGGGAGTCATATGCACCCACCCCTCATATGTCTGGACACTGCTGGCAGTCATATGCACCCACCCTTCATATGTCTGGACACTGCTGGGAGTCATATGCACCCACCCCTCATATTGAAGGCCACTGCTGGGAGTCATATGCACCCACCCCTCATATTGTAGGCCACTGCTGGGAGTCATATGCACCCACCACCATATCTCTGTCCACTGCTGGCAGTCAAATGCACCCACCCCTCATATGTCTGGACACTGCTGGGAGTCATATGCACCCACCCCTCATATCTCTGTCCACTGCTGGGAGTCATATGCACCCACCCCTCATATCTCTGACCACTGCTTGGAGTCATATGCACCCACCCCTCATATGTCTGGACACTGCTGGGAGTCATATGCACCCACCCCTCATATGTCTGGACACTGCTGGGAGTCATATGCACCCACCCCTCATAAGTCTAGCCACTGCTGGGAGTCATATGCACCCACACCATATATTTCTGGACACTGCTGGGAGTCATATGCACCCACCCCTCATATGTCTGGACACTGCTGGTAGTCATATGCAACCACCCCTCATATGTCTGGACACTGCTGGGAGTCATATGCACCCACCCCTCATATTGCAGGCCACTGCTGGTAGTCATATGAACCCACCCCTCAAATTGCAGGCCACTGCTGGTAGTCATATGCAGCCACCCCTCATATGTCTGTACACTGCTGGTAGTCATATGCACCCACCCCTCATATCTCTGACCACTGCTGGGAGTCATATGCACCTGCCCCTCATATGTCTGGACACTGCTGGGAGTCATATGCACCCACCCCCCATATTGCAGGCCACTGCTGGTAGTCATATGTACCCACCCCTCATATTGCAGGCCACTGCTGGTAGTCATATGCAGCCACCCCTCATATGTCTGGACACTGCTGGGAGTCATATGCACCCACCCCCATATCTCTGTCCACTGCTGGCAGTCATATACACCCACCCCTCATATGTCTGGACACTGCTGGGAGCCATATGCACCCACCCCTCATATTGCAGGCCACTGCTGGGAGTCATATGCACCCACCCCTCATATCTCTGTCCACTGCTGGGAGTCATATGCACCCACCCCTCATATCTCTGGCCACTGCTGGGAGTCATATGCACACACCCCTCATATGTCTGGACACTGCTGGGAGTCATATGCACCCACCCCTCATATCTCTGACCACTGCTGGGAGTCATATGCACCTACCCCTCATATGTCTGTACACTGCTGGGAGTCATATGCACCCACCCCTCATATCTCTGACCACTGCTGGGAGTCATATGCACCTGCCCCTCATATGTCTGGAAACTGCTGGGAGTCATATGCACCCACCACCCATATTGCAGGCCACTGCTGGTAGTCATATGTACCCACCCCTCATATTGCAGGCCACTGCTGGTAGTCATATGCAGCCACCCCTCATATGTCTGGACACTGCTGGGAGTCATATGCACCCACCCCTCATATCTCTGAACACTGCTGGAAGTCATATGCACCCACCCCTCATATGTCTGGACACTGCTGGGAGTCATATGCACCCACCCCTCATATCTCTGACCACTGCTAGGAGTCATATACACCCACCCCTCATATGCCTGGACACTGCTGGGAGTCATATGCACCCACCCCTCATATTGCAGGCCACTGCTGGTAGTCATATGTACCCAACTCTCATATTGCAGGCCACTGCTGGTAGTCATATGCAGCCACCCCATATATGTCTGGACACTGCTGGGAGTCATATGCACCCCGCCTCATATCTCTGACCACTGCTGGGAGTCATATGCACCCACCCCTCATATGTCTGGACACTGCTGGGAGTCGTATGCACCCACCCTTCATATGTCAGGACACTGCTGGGAGTCATATGCACCCACCCCTCATATTGAAGGCCACTGCTGGGAGTCATATGCACCCACCACCATATCTCTGTCCACTGCTGGCAGTCATATGCACCCACCCCTCATATGTCTGGACACTGCTGGGAGTCATATGCACCCACCCCTCATATCTCTGTCCACTGCTGGGAGTCATATGCACCCACCCCTCATATCTCTGCCCACTGCTGGGAGTCATATGCACCCACCCCTCATATGTCTGGAGTATGCTGGGAGTCATATGCACCCACCCCTCATATGTCTGGACACTGCTGGGAGTCATATGCACCCACCCCTCATATGTCTAGCCACTGCTGGGAGTCATATGCACCCACCCCATATATTTCTGGACACTGCTGGGAGTCATATGCACCCACCCCTCATATGTCTGGACACTGCTGGTAGTCATATGCAACCACCCCTCATATGTCTGGACACTGCTGGGAGTCATATGCACCCACCCCTCATATTGCAGGCCACTGCTGGTAGTCATATGAACCCACCCCTCATATTGCAGGCCACTGCTGGTAGTCATATGCAGCCACCCCTCATATGTCTGTACACTGCTGGGAGTCATATGCACCCACCCCTCATATCTCTGACCACTGCTGGGAGTCATATGCACCTGCCCCTCATATGTCTGGACAATGCTGGGTGTCATATGCACCCACCCCCATATTGCAGGCCACTGCTGGTAGTCATATGCACCCACCCCTCATATGTCTGGACACTGGTGTGAGTCATATGCACCCACCCCACATATTGCAGGCCACTGCTGGGAGTCATATGCAACCACCCCTCATATGTCTGGACACTGCTGGGAGTCATATGCACCCACCCCTCATATTGCAGGCCACTGCTGGTAGTCATATGAACCCACCCCTCATATTGCAGGCCACTGCTGGTAGTCATATGCAGCCACCCCTCATATGTCTGGACACTGCTGGGAGTCATATGCACCCACCCCTCATATTTCTGACCACTGCTGGGAGTCATATGCACCCACCCCTCGTATTGCAGGCCACTGCTGGGATTCATATGCACCCACCCCCATATCTCTGTCCACTGCTGGTAGTCATATGCACCCACCCCTCATATGTCTGGACACTGATGTGAGTCATATGCACCCACCCCACATATTGCAGGCCACTGCTGGGAGTCATATGCACCCACCCCTCATATCTCTGTCCACTGCTGGGAGTCATATGCACCCACCCCTCATATCTCTGGCCACTGCTGGGAGTCATATCCAGCCACCCCTCATATGTCTGGACACTGCTGGGAGTCATATGCACCCACCCCTCATATCTCTGACCACTGCTGGGAGTCATATGCACCAACCCCAAATTTGTCTGGACACTGCTGGGAGTCATACGCACCCACCCCTCATATTTCTGGACACTGCTGGGAGTCATATGCACCCACCCCTCATATGTCTGGACACTGCTGGTAGTCATATGCACCCACCCCGCATATGTCTGGACACTGCTGAGAGTCATATGCACCCACCCCTCATATTGCAGGCCACTGCTGGTAGTCATATGCAGCCACCCCTCATATGTCTGGACACTGCTGGGAGTCATATTCACCCACCCCTCATATCTCTGACCACTGCTAGGAGTCATATACACCCACCCCTCATATGCCTGGACACTGCTGGGAGTCATATGCACCCACTCCTCATATTGCAGGCCACTGCTGGTAGTCATTAGTACCCACCTCTCATATTGCAGGCCACTGCTGGTAGTCATATGCAGCCAACCCTCATATGTCTGGACACTGCTGGGAGTCATATGCACCCACCCCTCATATCTCTGACCACTGCTGGGAGTCATATGCACCCACCCCTCATATGTCTGGACACTGCTGGCAGTCATATGCACCCACCCTTCATATGTCTGGACACTGCTGGGAGTCATATGCACCCACCCCTCATATTGAAGGCCACTGCTGGGAGTCATATGCACCCACCCCTCATATTGTAGGCCACTGCTGGGAGTCATATGCACCCACCACCATATCTCTGTCCACTGCTGGCAGTCAAATGCACCCACCCCTCATATGTCTGGACACTGCTGGGAGTCATATGCACCCACCCCTCATATCTCTGTCCACTGCTGGGAGTCATATGCACCCACCCCTCATATCTCTGACCACTGCTTGGAGTCATATGCACCCACCCCTCATATGTCTGGACACTGCTGGGAGTCATATGCACCCACCCCTCATATGTCTGGACACTGCTGGGAGTCATATGCACCCACCCCTCATAAGTCTAGCCACTGCTGGGAGTCATATGCACCCACACCATATATTTCTGGACACTGCTGGGAGTCATATGCACCCACCCCTCATATGTCTGGACACTGCTGGTAGTCATATGCAACCACCCCTCATATGTCTGGACACTGCTGGGAGTCATATGCACCCACCCCTCATATTGCAGGCCACTGCTGGTAGTCATATGAACCCACCCCTCAAATTGCAGGCCACTGCTGGTAGTCATATGCAGCCACCCCTCATATGTCTGTACACTGCTGGTAGTCATATGCACCCACCCCTCATATCTCTGACCACTGCTGGGAGTCATATGCACCTGCCCCTCATATGTCTGGACACTGCTGGGAGTCATATGCACCCACCCCCCATATTGCAGGCCACTGCTGGTAGTCATATGTACCCACCCCTCATATTGCAGGCCACTGCTGGTAGTCATATGCAGCCACCCCTCATATGTCTGGACACTGCTGGGAGTCATATGCACCCACCCCCATATCTCTGTCCACTGCTGGCAGTCATATACACCCACCCCTCATATGTCTGGACACTGCTGGGAGCCATATGCACCCACCCCTCATATTGCAGGCCACTGCTGGGAGTCATATGCACCCACCCCTCATATCTCTGTCCACTGCTGGGAGTCATATGCACCCACCCCTCATATCTCTGGCCACTGCTGGGAGTCATATGCACACACCCCTCATATGTCTGGACACTGCTGGGAGTCATATGCACCCACCCCTCATATCTCTGACCACTGCTGGGAGTCATATGCACCTACCCCTCATATGTCTGTACACTGCTGGGAGTCATATGCACCCACCCCTCATATCTCTGACCACTGCTGGGAGTCATATGCACCTGCCCCTCATATGTCTGGAAACTGCTGGGAGTCATATGCACCCACCACCCATATTGCAGGCCACTGCTGGTAGTCATATGTACCCACCCCTCATATTGCAGGCCACTGCTGGTAGTCATATGCAGCCACCCCTCATATGTCTGGACACTGCTGGGAGTCATATGCACCCACCCCTCATATCTCTGAACACTGCTGGAAGTCATATGCACCCACCCCTCATATGTCTGGACACTGCTGGGAGTCATATGCACCCACCCCTCATATCTCTGACCACTGCTAGGAGTCATATACACCCACCCCTCATATGCCTGGACACTGCTGGGAGTCATATGCACCCACCCCTCATATTGCAGGCCACTGCTGGTAGTCATATGTACCCAACTCTCATATTGCAGGCCACTGCTGGTAGTCATATGCAGCCACCCCATATATGTCTGGACACTGCTGGGAGTCATATGCACCCCGCCTCATATCTCTGACCACTGCTGGGAGTCATATGCACCCACCCCTCATATGTCTGGACACTGCTGGGAGTCGTATGCACCCACCCTTCATATGTCAGGACACTGCTGGGAGTCATATGCACCCACCCCTCATATTGAAGGCCACTGCTGGGAGTCATATGCACCCACCACCATATCTCTGTCCACTGCTGGCAGTCATATGCACCCACCCCTCATATGTCTGGACACTGCTGGGAGTCATATGCACCCACCCCTCATATCTCTGTCCACTGCTGGGAGTCATATGCACCCACCCCTCATATCTCTGCCCACTGCTGGGAGTCATATGCACCCACCCCTCATATGTCTGGAGTATGCTGGGAGTCATATGCACCCACCCCTCATATGTCTGGACACTGCTGGGAGTCATATGCACCCACCCCTCATATGTCTAGCCACTGCTGGGAGTCATATGCACCCACCCCATATATTTCTGGACACTGCTGGGAGTCATATGCACCCACCCCTCATATGTCTGGACACTGCTGGTAGTCATATGCAACCACCCCTCATATGTCTGGACACTGCTGGGAGTCATATGCACCCACCCCTCATATTGCAGGCCACTGCTGGTAGTCATATGAACCCACCCCTCATATTGCAGGCCACTGCTGGTAGTCATATGCAGCCACCCCTCATATGTCTGTACACTGCTGGGAGTCATATGCACCCACCCCTCATATCTCTGACCACTGCTGGGAGTCATATGCACCTGCCCCTCATATGTCTGGACAATGCTGGGTGTCATATGCACCCACCCCCATATTGCAGGCCACTGCTGGTAGTCATATGCACCCACCCCTCATATGTCTGGACACTGGTGTGAGTCATATGCACCCACCCCACATATTGCAGGCCACTGCTGGGAGTCATATGCAACCACCCCTCATATGTCTGGACACTGCTGGGAGTCATATGCACCCACCCCTCATATTGCAGGCCACTGCTGGTAGTCATATGAACCCACCCCTCATATTGCAGGCCACTGCTGGTAGTCATATGCAGCCACCCCTCATATGTCTGGACACTGCTGGGAGTCATATGCACCCACCCCTCATATTTCTGACCACTGCTGGGAGTCATATGCACCCACCCCTCGTATTGCAGGCCACTGCTGGGATTCATATGCACCCACCCCCATATCTCTGTCCACTGCTGGTAGTCATATGCACCCACCCCTCATATGTCTGGACACTGATGTGAGTCATATGCACCCACCCCACATATTGCAGGCCACTGCTGGGAGTCATATGCACCCACCCCTCATATCTCTGTCCACTGCTGGGAGTCATATGCACCCACCCCTCATATCTCTGGCCACTGCTGGGAGTCATATCCAGCCACCCCTCATATGTCTGGACACTGCTGGGAGTCATATGCACCCACCCCTCATATCTCTGACCACTGCTGGGAGTCATATGCACCAACCCCAAATTTGTCTGGACACTGCTGGGAGTCATACGCACCCACCCCTCATATTTCTGGACACTGCTGGGAGTCATATGCACCCACCCCTCATATGTCTGGACACTGCTGGTAGTCATATGCACCCACCCCGCATATGTCTGGACACTGCTGAGAGTCATATGCACCCACCCCTCATATTGCAGGCCACTGCTGGTAGTCATATGCAGCCACCCCTCATATGTCTGGACACTGCTGGGAGTCATATTCACCCACCCCTCATATCTCTGACCACTGCTAGGAGTCATATACACCCACCCCTCATATGCCTGGACACTGCTGGGAGTCATATGCACCCACTCCTCATATTGCAGGCCACTGCTGGTAGTCATTAGTACCCACCTCTCATATTGCAGGCCACTGCTGGTAGTCATATGCAGCCAACCCTCATATGTCTGGACACTGCTGGGAGTCATATGCACCCACCCCTCATATCTCTGACCACTGCTGGGAGTCATATGCACCCACCCCTCATATGTCTGGACACTGCTGGCAGTCATATGCACCCACCCTTCATATGTCTGGACACTGCTGGGAGTCATATGCACCCACCCCTCATATTGAAGGCCACTGCTGGGAGTCATATGCACCCACCCCTCATATTGTAGGCCACTGCTGGGAGTCATATGCACCCACCACCATATCTCTGTCCACTGCTGGCAGTCAAATGCACCCACCCCTCATATGTCTGGACACTGCTGGGAGTCATATGCACCCACCCCTCATATCTCTGTCCACTGCTGGGAGTCATATGCACCCACCCCTCATATCTCTGACCACTGCTTGGAGTCATATGCACCCACCCCTCATATGTCTGGACACTGCTGGGAGTCATATGCACCCACCCCTCATATGTCTGGACACTGCTGGGAGTCATATGCACCCACCCCTCATAAGTCTAGCCACTGCTGGGAGTCATATGCACCCACACCATATATTTCTGGACACTGCTGGGAGTCATATGCACCCACCCCTCATATGTCTGGACACTGCTGGTAGTCATATGCAACCACCCCTCATATGTCTGGACACTGCTGGGAGTCATATGCACCCACCCCTCATATTGCAGGCCACTGCTGGTAGTCATATGAACCCACCCCTCAAATTGCAGGCCACTGCTGGTAGTCATATGCAGCCACCCCTCATATGTCTGTACACTGCTGGTAGTCATATGCACCCACCCCTCATATCTCTGACCACTGCTGGGAGTCATATGCACCTGCCCCTCATATGTCTGGACACTGCTGGGAGTCATATGCACCCACCCCCCATATTGCAGGCCACTGCTGGTAGTCATATGTACCCACCCCTCATATTGCAGGCCACTGCTGGTAGTCATATGCAGCCACCCCTCATATGTCTGGACACTGCTGGGAGTCATATGCACCCACCCCCATATCTCTGTCCACTGCTGGCAGTCATATACACCCACCCCTCATATGTCTGGACACTGCTGGGAGCCATATGCACCCACCCCTCATATTGCAGGCCACTGCTGGGAGTCATATGCACCCACCCCTCATATCTCTGTCCACTGCTGGGAGTCATATGCACCCACCCCTCATATCTCTGGCCACTGCTGGGAGTCATATGCACACACCCCTCATATGTCTGGACACTGCTGGGAGTCATATGCACCCACCCCTCATATCTCTGACCACTGCTGGGAGTCATATGCACCTACCCCTCATATGTCTGTACACTGCTGGGAGTCATATGCACCCACCCCTCATATCTCTGACCACTGCTGGGAGTCATATGCACCTGCCCCTCATATGTCTGGAAACTGCTGGGAGTCATATGCACCCACCACCCATATTGCAGGCCACTGCTGGTAGTCATATGTACCCACCCCTCATATTGCAGGCCACTGCTGGTAGTCATATGCAGCCACCCCTCATATGTCTGGACACTGCTGGGAGTCATATGCACCCACCCCTCATATCTCTGAACACTGCTGGAAGTCATATGCACCCACCCCTCATATGTCTGGACACTGCTGGGAGCCATATGCACCCACCCCTCATATGTCTGAACACTGCTGGGAGTCATATGCACCCACCCCTCATATTGCAGTCCACTGCTGGGAGTCATCTGCACCCACCCCCATATCTCTGTCCACTGCTGGCAGTCATATACACCCACCCCTCATATGTCTGGACACTGCTGGGAGTCATATGCACCCACCCCTCATATCTCTGACCACTGCTGGGAGTCATATGCACCCACCCCTCATATCTCTGAGCATTGCTGGGAGTCATATGCACCTACCCCTCATATGTCTGGACACTGCTGGGAGTCATATGCACCCAACCCTCATATCTCTGACCACTGCTGGGAGTCATATGCACCCACCCCTCATATGTCTGGACACTTCTGGGAGTCATATGTACCCTCCCTTCATATGTCTGGACACTGCTGGGAGTCATATGCACCCACCCCTCATATTGAAGGCCACTGCTGGGAGTCATATGCACCCACCACTTATAGTGTAGGCCACTGCTGGGAGTCATATGCACCCACCAACATATCTCTGTCCACTGCTGACAGTCAAATGCACCCACCCCTCATATGTCTGGACACTGCTGGGAGTCATATGCACCCACCCCTCATATCTCTGTCCACTGCTGGGAGTCATATGCACCCACCCCTCATATCTCTGACCACTGCTGAGAGTCATATGCACCCACCCCTCATATGTCTGGACACTGCTGGGAGTCATATGCTCCCACCCCTCATATGTCTGGACACTGCTGGGAGTCATATTCATATGCACCCACCCCTCATATGTCTAGCCACTGCTGGGAGTCATATGCACCCACACCATATATTTCTGGACACTGCTGGGAGTCATATGCACCCACCCCTCATATGTCTGGACACTGCTGGTAGTCATATGCAACCACCCCTCATATGTCTGGACACTGCTGGGAGTCATATGCACCCACCCCTCATATTGCAGGCCACTGCTGGTAGTCATATGAACCCACCCCTCATATTGCAGGCCACTGCTGGTAGTCATATGCAGCCACCCCTCATATGTCTGTACACTGCTGGTAGTCATATGCACCCACCCCTCATATCTCTGACCACTGCTGGGAGTCATATGCACCTGCCCCTCATATGTCTGGACACTGCTGGGAGTCATATGCACCCACCCCCCATATTGCAGGCCACTGCTGGTAGTCATATGTACCCACCCCTCATATTGCAGGCCACTGCTGGTAGTCATATGCAGCCACCCCTCATATGTCTGGACACTGCTGGGAGTCATATGCACCCACCCCTCATATTGCAGGCCACTGCTGGGAGTCATATGCACCCACCCCTCATATCTCTGTCCACTGCTGGGAGTCATATGCACCCACCCCTCATATCTCTGGCCACTGCTGGGAGTCATATGCACACACCCCTCATATGTCTAGACAGTGCTGGGAGTCATATGCACCCACCCCTCATATCTCCGACCACTGCTGGGAGTCATATGCACCTACCCCTCATATGTCTGTACACTGCTGGGAGTCATATGCACCCACCCCTCATGTCTCTGACCACTGCTGGGAGTCATATGCACCTGCCCCTCATATGTCTGGACACTGCTGGGAGTCATATGCACCCACCACCCATATTGCAGGCCACTGCTGGTAGTCATATGTACTCACCCCTCATATTGCAGGCCACTGCTGGTAGTCATATGCAGCCACCCCTCATATGTCTGGACACTGCTGGGAGTCATATGCACCCACCCCTCATATCTCTGAACATTGCTGGAAGTCATATGCACCCACCCCTCATATGTCTGGACACTGCTGGGAGTCATATGCACCCACCCCTCATATCTCTGAACACTGCTGGAAGTCATATGCACCCACCCCTCATATGTCTGGACACTGCTGGGAGTCATATGCACCCACCCCTCATATGTCTGAACACTGCTGGGAGTCATATGCACCCACCCCTCATATTGCAGTCCACTGCTGGGAATCATATGCACCCACCCCCATATCTCTGTCCACTGCTGGCAGTCATATACACCCACCCCTCATATGTCTGGACACTGCTGGGAGTCATATGCACCCACCCCTCATATCTCTGACCACTGCTGGGAGTCATATGCACCCAACCCTCATATCTCTGTCCACTGCTGGGAGTCATATGCACCCACCCCTCATATCTCTGACCACTGCTGGGAGTCATATGCACCCACCCCTCATATGTCTGGACACTGCTGGGTGTCATATGCACCCGCCCCTCATATCTCTGACCACTGCTGGGAGTCATATGCACCTACCCCTCATATGTCTGGACACTGCTGGGAGTCATATGCACCCAATCCTCATATCTCTGACCACTGCTGGGAGTCATATGCACCCACCCCTCATATGTCTGGACACTGCTGGTAGTCATATGCACCCACCCCTCATATTGCAGGCCACTGCTAGGAGTCATATGCACCCACCCCTCATATCTCTGACCACTGCTGGGAGTCATATGCACCCACCCCTCATATGTCTGGACACTGCTGGGAGTCATATGCACCCACCCCTCATATGTCTGGACACTGCTGGGAGTCCTCTGCACCCACCCACGCACCCCCTTGAAGCAGTACACTGCTGGCCTGGACCAGTCCTCTAAGCCCACATTCCTGGTGTGTGTACGACTCGTATCCCAAATTTACTGGTGCCATAACGGGGTACGTGTGACACGCACCGTACCCACGCATTCATTGCGTGTGTACGGTCCGTATCACAGTTCTACTGTGCCGTAGGGGTACGTGTAGTACGCACCGTACCCACGCATTAATTGCGTGTGTACGGTCCGTATCACATTCTACTGTGCCGTAGGGGTACGTGTGGTACGCACCGTACCCACGCATTCATTGCGTGTGTACAGTCCATATCACTGTTCTAATGGTGCCGTAGGGGTACGTGCGACACGCACCATACCCACGCATTCATTGCGTGTGTACGGTCCGTATCACAGTTCTACTGTGCCGTAGGGGTACGTGTGGTACGCACCGTACCCACACATTGATTGTGTGTGTACGGTCGGTATCACTGTTCTAATGGTGCCGTAGGGGTACGTGTGACACGCACAGTACCCACGCATTCATTGCATGTGTACGGTCCGTATCACTGTTCTAATGGTGCCGTAGGGGTACGTGTGACACGCACCATACCCACACATTCATTGCGTGTGTACGGTCCGTATCACAGTTCTAGTGTGCCGTAGGGGTATGTGTGGTACGCACTGTACCCATGCATTCATTGCGTGTGTACGGTCCGTATCACTGTTCTAATGGTGCCCTAGGGGTAAGTGTGAAACGCACCGTACCCACGCATTCATTGCGTGTGTACGGTCCGTATCACAGTTCTACAGTGCCGTAGGGGTACGTGTGGTACGCACCGTACCCACGCATTCATTGCGTGTGTACGGTCCGTATCACTGTTCTAATGGTGCCGTAGGGGTACGTGTGACACGCCCCGTACACGTCCACTTCCGTTGTTGCGGTACGCAGGGGTTGCTGGCCACGCCCCCCCATGTGACCAGACCCTGGTGGTAATGTATGGCCTCCATATTATAGGTTTAGCTTTGAGTATGGGGTTTGTTTCTTGCCCCTTACCCCCACCGCATCGAGTACACATCCTGTTACTCAGCATTCCCGGAAGCTCCGGCTATCTCCACACGGACGGTCCAGCACCGAAGGCTCTGCCTCACTCCCATTCGGAACGCACGGCGCGGATCGCCGCATCCTAATTCACCCGCATGGTTCTCCATTCCATTGCAAGCAGCAGAGGCCCTCTTCAATTACCGCGCCTGGCACTTATCTCCGTATCTCCGTGTCCAGACGCTGACAGAGCGTTCGCGCACACTCGCCCCTGACTTCGGACTGCCAGTACTGCATCTTACAGCAATTGCCGCTCCCGCAGTTTTCCGGCTACCACGCTCCTTCTCAGGCACCTCTACCATCGCCTTGTCCTGAAGAGATCCCACTATTCGTATGGGGATCGAAACGTCGTCGACCGTTGTCTCTAAACTCAATTCTTTACTATATATTTGTTATTTGAGTATGAGATGCTGATCTGACTTTTATGTATTCTCTCCTTTCACCAAAAGTCACTTTTTAAGTCACCAGCCTGGGTTAAGGAAATCGTCTGATTTCCCTTTTAACCTCCGCACGGCTAGTTCACTTATTGTTTTGTTCATTATGTTTTGCGAATTTTCATCCTAAATAATTTCCTTCATAAAACTGCATTGATTGCTCCTTTGTATTCCAGTCTCTCATTTTAGAAATTGTGATAACCTTTTTACCACTCTTGCATGGGACCTCTGTTCCTTTAAAATACATGTTTACCCCTGGTCCCGTCTGACTCTTAGGGTTTCCTTGTTTCCTTTTTGTGCCTCACCCCCACCCTGGCCCCTGGGTGTTGTTCTCACCTTCTGCGGCGTGTGCGTCGGGTGCGGTGCACCAGGTCGTAGGCCAAGAGGACCGGGATGACACGTACGACGGGGTTCATGGCGTGTACGTCGCATACCGGGGCTCCGTTGCATAGCGGTTTGCGTCGGACTCTGCTTTTCCGGCTGTGTGTGACTACCGTAAAAAAAGACCCATACGGAGTGACGTAAGGACGAATCGTACTTGCTGGGCCGGAAACCACTGCCTGAATACGTCCAGACGTCACGTACAAGCTGTTCCGGATCAGAATCGTAGTTTTTTTTGACCCGTACGGGCTTTTTTACGCAACGTACGGAAATAGGCTTTCTGAACGAATCGAACTTCCTAGGTTGTACGGAAAGTTTACCGGGTACGAGTCGTAAGGGGTAAACGCTCCGTACAACGATTCGTACAGCCTTTTTACAGGATCGGAATCGGCCCCCTAATGTTCACTCACATAATAGATTTACTCAGACAGAAACCTCAATGTGAGTGAGTCCATTTAAAATTGCAAAACCACCTTTCCTGGGTTTAAAAGTGATTTATTCACATAAATGAAGCTATTTGTGCACGTCTAACAGACACAAATTTGTGAAACAATGAGACCACCAAAAAGGTAAGTATCTACCAAGCTCCTCTCAAATCTTAGAGAAAAATTAAAATTTTATATACAAGCAGGACTAGCTCATTATTAGCAAAATGTTGGGAACAGCAGGGTGGGGAAAACAGGTCTAACTAATGCTGCTGATGCTGTTGGTGTGAACCTAAAGTCAAAAACAGAAAGTAATTTTTCACTGGAGTGTTACCAGTCTGTCCCAGTTGTGGGTTAATCTTCTGTTTTGAAATATAAATTCATAAAGAGTCTCTACATGAAAGCTAAAACTTTTCATTTTTATAATTTATTGTCATAAAAAACATTTTAATAATTACTTTTATTTTGATTTACAATAAAGTTTGCAATTTTTCAGTTAGACTAGTAACCCAATCGATAATGAACTTCAGAGGGATAGCCCCCACTTAATAGATTTAGAAACAGGACAAAGGAAAAGGAAACATTTTCGGAATAATTGTTTTCAACCCTCATTTAAAATACTCAGGGCCTCATTTACAATATTTTGGTGCACGGCAACGCAGCAAGCATTCCTGCTGTGCTGCCGTCCATCATAAGTAAAAGGAAGGAGTGCACTGCATCTTTAAGATATGGAGAATTCCTGTCCTTTTCCCCTGCCCTGGCGCACAGTGGGCTGCCATACAACACCGCAGGCACCATTGCACCATGGTGCCAGGGTGTCTGCGTTGTACGGGTGATTGTTTTCCTCTTTCTATGTGGAAAAATTTGCAGAAAGAAAGATATTTCTCCTCGTTGCGCTTTCTTGGCGCCTTCCCTGGTGAGGCGTAGGAATCTGACGAATTTCCAGGTTTCCAAAACCTTGCTAATCTGGGAATGCGTCAGGTTCCATGGATGTTGCATGGGAACACCCAGAGCAGCACTCGTGGAACAACCCTTCCATGCAGAATAATACGTGAAAGAGGGGCCATTTTGACAAGGCCATGAAAAGCGATACAAGGTGACTTTACGTGGCCTTGTAGATATAGATAGGCACACTGAGTCGTCGGTGCATCAAAAGTAAGTGATGCACCCGCGGCGCAATAGGTTTGTAAATCAGCCCCTCAATTGCGGAACGCTTCATACGTCTCTTTTGTTGGGGTTTATTAATTTTAGCTGTTTCTCTATTTCGACCTATTGACTCTAATACCACCTTAATAAAAATCATAATCAAGCTTTGATTATCCGTTTCATCACATCTTCAAGCAATTGTCAAATCAAGTCCTATTGTTCATGGCTGTTGAGAACATCTGTTTTGCTCTCATCCTCAGTGAAAGATGCAAATCGCGCTTTTCCCCATGCATGCTGAAAAGCGGTTCGACGCATCTTTAGGGGTAGTAACTGCTATATAAATGCAATCACAATTACCTAATGTTGCTGTTCTTCTCCCCGTTACCCAGAACCTCTCCTTACCTTCCACTTTGTACTATTGTATCTCCGCCCCATTATTTTCACTACATAAATCTACTAAGTCCTTTTTTCTGAAAAATAATTACAGATGTTTATATGTACAACTTTATACTCGCTTCCATGGCAATATGTGTTTTTTAGTTCTTATCCCCACTGTTAATTCGATGCTCCATTACATACTAATTGTACCAGCCTACAAGGTTCTAACCCCTCTGATGTGGTAAAGCCGCCCTAATCATCGCCGGACTGCAGAAAAGGCACCGATAACAGCCCACAGATCCACAAACGGAGAGATAGTATGGTCATTGGAGCCAATCATGACATTTCGACCAATCTGTTATCTATTGTCAGAACTATGTTGATTTGCTCCCAAAACATAACTGGTCCTGAATGCAAATTTGCAAAACTGCTTGTATCCAATCATTTTCCATAACATAATTTTGTTCAACCCATTTTTTACAAATCATGTCTGTTTATCAGCATTAAGTAAAATATAATTTGCCTTCATCCCGGTTTGTGTCTCTGATATCAACACCAAACAGAATGATAGTAAGGTTTAACTCCATATTCCGACCAATGGCAGCTGATATGTTATACTCACTACGTCCCAGAATGTAGATAGATCTCGCCAGGTAAGGTGCTCCACATTTTTTACAGAATAGATAGCAGTTTTTCACCCACTATGTCAACCTTTTAGGGGTCTAACATGCTCTGTGAAGGATACAAAATAGTTCTTTTTCAGGGTAGCTGGATTGACAATTGAGTAAACTGCCTTAAAATATACTTTCAACATCTCCTTCAGCTCCTCATGCAGCAAATACCCATCCCAAACTTCATGGGTAGAAGGCCCCTTCATATCTTCCGCAATGCATAGATATCAATGCCACTTTGCTACCTCTTTCTTCAGTTCCCCAGAAAAGTGCAGCCTTCAGAGAAGCAATTTTCCACCTTTGCATAATTTACTATGAGGTCTCTTATGGTCTGAGACACATGGGAATCCGCACAGGTTTAAATATATATATAAAAAAAATAAAAAATAAAAATATATTTAAAAAAAAAATGTATATATATATTTAAACCTGTGCAGATTCCCATATGTCTCAGACCATAAGAGATCTCATGATTTCAAGTCTGCTACACCAATTAGGTCAGCCATCGATTAAAATGTGTCACCTTTAACAGAAGATTCAAAGAGTCCATTAGGCAATCTTGGTTACCAGGTGAATCTCATATTGGTACAAAGTCATCGTAGTGCAAAGTTCTACACATATTCTATTCTATTCTTCAGAATTTACCTGGACTTGACATTAGCGCACTTCCTGCCTGCTGCCCATAAAAGGTAAGTCTTATTTTCCTAAATTATTTAGGAGATCCACATTTATGAGGATAACCATCCTTATTCATATGCTCAGGTATTATAGCTTGGAATAACCTACCTCTGTCTGACATGTCAGGTATCGCCAGAAGCATCTAAAATGATTTAGGTTGAAAGGCCCAAGAGTACAATTGTAGATCAGGGAGTTGTAAGCCATCTTTTCCCAAGTCGTTCCTTAATTTCTTCCAATCAATCACAATACCCTTTAAAGTGCAAACAAAACTATTAATGCAGCTCTGCAACTTTTGAAGGTATATTATGAAAAATAAAATATATTTTCAGGCAAATACACATCTTTATTAGATTAACTCTATCATAAATTATCAGGAAAAGGATTTGTGCTTTCTATAGCAATTTTTTAGTTCCAGACGTAACTCTGGCTAAATTCTCTTCTCTTTTGGTATCTGGTCTATATTATGGAAGATGTCAATCCCCAAATCTCTCATTTGCTCCGTTACAACCAGAGGGGTGTCTTCCATATTTCAAACCATAATCTCCATAATGTCCTGATTAATGAGGTAGCCGGACAGTTGACTGGATGTAAAGCCTATTTGTTCTAATCTTTATACCACAGTCTCAGGATATTTAGTAAACAAGATTAAATCATCCGCATACAGAGCCACCCTTTTTTTAGTCACTGTGCTTCAAAGGGAATTATCATTTCGTCTGTCCTTCATCTTCATCCAGGGGTTTAATAAATTGATCGAAGAGATTTGGTGACAGAGGACACCCTTGCTGTGTACCTCTGCCTATTAAAACTTTGCGTGTTAGGGAATTAACTATCCAAAATTCAAACTGAGGGATTAGAGCAAAGGGTGTTTACCGAGGCAATCGGAATACCAAACGTACCCCCACAAATATTCCCAACATACTTGGTTGAAGGCCTTGGCCGCATCAACGGACGCAATTGCAAGTGGAAATCTATTGGGTGTCAAGATCTATTGCATTTTTAGGCAATGAGAAGCTAATGGGAAAAAAAATTCATAGAGTAAAATTTTCAAACATGGTTTTGGGGACAAAAGGAGATTCTTTTCAAAAAGGGAAAATTATTTGTTTGCTAAAGATTGGTTTATTTACTAGACATTACAAGCTGGTATTACATACAAAATGATTGGATGTTCAGAAAATGTAAATGTTTAGTTTGGAACGAAATGTGTGCATTTCAAAAATATTTTCACATTAAGTAATTGGTTGAAAATTAATGCTTAGTTGGGACACTTATGTCATACTCAGTGGCATAACTTTCTTGGCGCCAAAGGGGAAATACTTGCTTCTGTGGAAGTTATTTCATGAATTATGTGGAAATATTTCATGTTTCACATAGACAGCTTGTCATTTAATTATCCTGACTATATTAAACTGTGTAACCTAAGGCATATTTCTAAAGTCTGAGTCTGTAAGGTCTGTCTAATCTAGTATCCTCAGTGCTGCCTAAGATCTGAGATGAGATGTGAGATTTGTGTAACATTTCATTTCACATCCTGTACCTTCCCAGTAGATTCTCTATCATATTATACAACTAAGAATCTACTTGAAACGTGCAGGGTGGATAAAAGGAAGAAATTCAATGTAAAAGCGAAGGGAGGATGCTTTATAACGTGTTGACAAATAAGATATCCCACGTAGTGTTTCAAGATTAATTGGACTGCCATTCAGTCTATGGATTTGTTTGTCTCTTTCTAATGCAAATTGTGCATTAAAATTAACTGAATACTCCCATTATTGTTCTTGGGGGGATTCACCAAAAAATGAATGAGTGTTAGACTATGAATTATTACAACACATTTTAAGAAGTGCGCCTTCAGAAATGCCTGATGTTCTACAACTTTGTAATCAATACCTTCAACAATTGTCCTGCAAAATTCACGATTTTGTCTCATTATTGTCAAAGGCCTATTGGGGGAGAATCCCACCACCATTTTAGCCTTAGTACAATTCAGATAGGACTAAGATCCCACCTTGTTGAATGTTCAAAATTATATGAAATCAATCATCTCAGGCCTCACTCACCATAGAATAATAGTCGAACAACAGCTTTAATACCACTACAATGGTAAAGAGCCACTTTATGGGTGCCCGTCGGGCATTGCAGAGCTGGCCCAACGAGGAGCAAACCCTACGGTGAAGCATGACACCCAATTGGGTGTGTGAGGGCCAAAGGTCCTAAAGGTGCGGACCCCCTGTCCATTCCCTTAGGTAGCTGACCAACCACATATTTTCTCTCTTACTTCACTTAAGGAGCTGCATACCCAATTGCTATACTTAAGTACAGCATATGTCTTGTGAGCACATGAGGTGATCAGAATGTAAGTCTATGGGCATACACTGTGGACTAAATGATAGAAAGGATAGGTACCAAAAAGTTCTGAACAGGACTGGAGTGGGATTGCAAGATGAGGGCAGAATACTGTGAATGAAACAGAGATGCAAACAGCACAATAATTAACCACAGCGTAGACTGCATAAACAGAGAAATCAAAGTGTCTAAACTTTTAAAAAAGAGCAGTTGCCCAGGTTTTCCCAACGGGGGTTTCCCACTCACCGTTCTTCCCTACCACAGAAGCCCTGTCCACTCCAAGACCTACTTAAATGCAGGCCGCAGGTCTACCATATTAATCGACACCTGGACACCTAGCTTGCCACTGGGCTGTACCTCCAATTCCTGCTTGTTCCAGACTGATCCAGTAACACCCCAGCTCTCTCGGTTTTCCCGGTGAGTTTTTCCCATTCACCATTCTTCCCGTCAACAGAAGCTCCACACAGCCCAGGACCTACTTAATGGAGGTCGCAGAGTGACTGCACAGTGGACACACGCAATAGGTGCGCCGAAGGCTCACCAAAAGCAAGCCTGTTTGTGCCCGTCCACGCTGGGATCACACCCAGCACCACAACCCCTTGTTTTCCCACCCCCCAAAGGTACACCATTGCCAAGCTCTACACCTTTGACCCCGGATGCCACACCAATCACTGCCAACCCACGCTCCACTGTAGGACCTTGTACCTGCACCCCCTGCCACTTCACCTGCCACTGCACACACACCAGCCCACCAACCAGCCCCACTCCAAACACACAGACACCACCATAACAACCAAACCAACTCACATTCACCCTTGGCAACACACACTCACTATGCAAGCATTCCACTGAATTATAGGACCTCATCACCACCCTCACACCCGACATCGTCTTCCTCACTAAGACCTGACTCAAACCCACATCACCCCAAGATATTACCACAGCGATCCCCGATGGATATAAAATCACTTACCAGGACCGCACCAACAAGCCAGGAGGTGGAACAGCCATCATCCACAAAGAGACCATACAGTCTACCACCACCACCGACAATGCCACCACCCCCATGGCACATCTCAACTTCAAGCTCCACATGTACGACAAGACAACCATCAGAGAGAGCCTCGCATATCGACCCCAGGCCTGGACTCCAGCTTCTGCAACACCATTGCAGACTTCATTGCCCTCCCTATCCTGAGACTCAAAGGACTACATCTTCCTCGGCAACCTAAGATTTCACATCAACTATCCCAATGACAAAAACACTGCACACCTCCACGACAGGATGAACAGCCTTGGATTGACCCACATCATCCTCGACCCTACAGGACACATGCTGGACCCATTTTTCACCTGGAGTAACCGTGTCAAATGCAGCCATGCAACAGAACCTACGTGGACTGATCACTCCATCGTCCACCTCAGCATCTCCTGCCCCTGCACAGCCAACCCCAAGATGACCAATACCCCCCCACTGGAAGTGGAACAAAATCTTAGAGACCAGCTGGGCAAACGCCCACAACACCTCCAACCCTGCTACCATCCCCAACCTCGAACAAGGAGTTTAACATCATTAAGGAATTCTTCAACACCGCTGCCAGTGAAAACAACCTCACACCCTCACAGGAGCTGTGTGACAACCTAGCCCACTTCTTCCACAACAAGATCGCAGCCATATGCAGAAACGTTGAACCCCAACCCACACCTACGAACTTCCTTGACAGATACGCCACCACTGTAACCGACAAGAACCACACACTGACCACCTTGAACATCCTCTCCACCCAGGATACCACCTCCACCATGAAATCCATCCACTCAGGATCTCCCATAGACCCATGATGGCACCACATCTTCAACCACGGAAAACAAAGGATAGGCGAGGAACTCACCACCCTACTCAACACCTCTATAACCACCGCAACATTTGCCAATCCAGGGAATCACACCGAAGTCAGACCGCTTCTCAAAAAAACCTCCGCCAGGGGGCATGGCTAGCTGACACCCAAGATGGCCGCAATAGAGTGAAGCTCCGAGTACTTAATTATCCCCCTACCTCTGTTAAAATATCCGTATAGTTCGTTTAACCTAATGACCTGGGTGCCCACTCAGCCAAGGAGTCACCCGGTCTAAAGACCGTGAAGATCTGCCAGCTCTGCCCTGCAATATTGGACCTGCGACTCCGGACCGAGGCCGCAAGGATGTACTGGCCGTGAGGACATCCGGGGCCGCATTATGAGACCTCCGCTGCTGCTGTTGGGGCCTGCGGGCGCAGGGCGGCGCTCTGCTTTCGGCGTGGTTGTCATGCGATGGAGGAGGACGTGCCGGGGTTCTGGTGGTGTCCTTGTCTGCTGTTCGCCGGCTGCGCTGCTTGGTGGACGCTGCGCAGTGCCAGGTGGGCTCCGGTACGTGCACAAGTGCTGGTGAGACGCTGGTGCCGATATCCAGCCTTTGAAGCCGCTGCGGGGGCTGAGGGCATTGCGATAAGCATCCCTCCCCCTTTCAGCATTAAGTTTAAAGCCGCATGAGAAACCTGGGGACATTTTGAACCGATCAGCACCGGGGCCGCCATCGTGATGCAGCGCGGCACCCCTTCCCAATCTGCTTCAACAGTAACTCATTGTGGGGGCGCTTGCGCTCATACTGTAGCGGCTCAATAACTAAATGGATTCCAGCCCTTGAGTTCTGCTGGATCCATGTTATAGACTGGATTGGATGTGTTCTGATCATCCATTTCCAAGTGTACAGAGGGTCTTTGCAGCAGCCATTTTGGGTGAGCGTCTATCTCTCATTTCATACACTGCGAAGATCTGTTTCACTGGATGCTTGTTGAGCGTGTAGTGCAATTTGGACTTTCACATCTCATTGCAGGCACTAGCCCCCCCAATATTTACGTCCCACCAGCCCTTCCACTTGGAGATTACATTTGCGGTCGGATCCGAAGTAATGGCTACAAATAAAGGCGCCAGGCAATCCAGCCTGGTGAAACTATCCAAATTTGCCCACTGTAAAGTCGACACAGCGGAGGAGAAACAAGCCGAGACTGAAATGAAGCAACCTGCCACCACAGAGGGCCCATCTCTCGTCGACGTTATGGAGGCCATTCAAGGGGATAGCTCGGGGCTGGAGCAAAAAATTGATATGGTAACAACGGAAGGCACCCTCATACGAGCTGATCTTCGCAAAATGGGCGATAGAGTTAAGGAGACCGAAGACTCAGTGAAAACACTTCAAACCTCAACGAAGTCCCTCCATTTATCGGTCAAGCGCCTGCAGGCCCAGACATCGGACTTTGAGGCAAAGTTGGAGGATTATGAAGGGCGCGCACTAAGAAACAATGTACGCATATTGGAGGTTCCCAAAAATTCAAGAGGGCAGTTGAGGAGCTAATACAGAAACACCTACAGCCCCGGTCCCTCTCCAAATATTTTTCTGTGGAACGGGCACATCGTGTGCCAGGGGGCCCCCGCAAAACCAGGCGCCCCTCCGCGACCCATGCTTGCGTGGATATCCAATA
Organism: Triturus cristatus; assembly: GCF_964204655.1. NCBI lineage: Eukaryota > Metazoa > Chordata > Amphibia > Caudata > Salamandridae > Triturus > Triturus cristatus. The sequence continues at coordinate 377,424,404 of NC_140580.1, forward strand.
TTTGTGATAGGGACATTATCCTTCAAACAGCCAGGACTGCCCCACCACTTTAATTCGAGAACTCTACCATCACCTTTTTTCCAGACTTTACCTAAAAGGTCCAACAGAGACGTAGATCCTTCCTCGAAGTAAAGCGTGCACTTCGCGATCACGACCTTAAATATGTCATGCTCTTTCTGGCCACATTGAGAGTATTAGCTGAGGGGAAATCGTGGTTTTTCCAAACTCCAGAGGAAACCTGGGACTTCCTTGAAGGTTGGCACTCCTCCAATGTTCATCGGCGATTATCTCCAATTCAAGGTCAGAGACAAGACAGTCAGCAAGAAAGAACCAACAGAAATGGGAGCGAATGACTGTCAGCACATTTTGCCTTTAGGAAAAACCCGACTTGCCTGCCAGATATGGCATGGACCCTGGCCACGCTGTAGTTACTAATCTTATGTGGGCGAGGGTCCATTTATGTGGCGGGAAATGAAGTTGGGGGTGGCGATTCTTTTTATCTGGAGAGACGCCAAGAACTAACAGACTGGTTGGTGGTGTTGTTGGGGCTCTGAGTTGTACTATAGTTGGGGGGCAGGGTGGGGGTTGGAGTGTATATTAATGTACTGTACAGATTGGCTCCTGGCTCAGGCTGTGCTATGTTTAGGAGCTCATATGTTCGTTTTTCGGGGGATTGGTAATGTAACCTTTTGGGCAGTTTGGCGGTGTAATGTTTCCCTCCATAGAGTAGATTTGTTTGGGGTTCACAGACACTCTGTAAAATTGGGGGGTGGGAAGTTCTGAGTCCACGTGCAGGGAGGTAGGGTGGGTTCCAGGGTTTGTTAATGGGTAATGTTGCAGTCTTTGCATGTGTGCTCAGTACAATTTCATATGCAAAGTTTTCTTTATGGCAAATTGGGTTGTTCCTAATGTTGTTTCCATAATGAACGTATCGTGTGTTCATTATTTCGTGTGCTGCCACGGATGAGGGGGCTGTTGGTACTACCCCTCAGCTATCCTACACATATTAGGGCCCTTTACTGGTTGTCTCAATGAGTACTGATCAAGGTTCAACCCCCAATTGGGATGCCTGAAACTACTTTCTTGGAGCTTGAACAGCCTGGCAGATCGCATTAAGCGGGGAATTGTGCTACAATATCTGAAACGGTAGGCCCCTGATCTGGTTCTGCTCCAAGAAACCCTACACGGTACCTCCCACTGCGCTCTTAATAGATGGGGATATCAATTAGTGGCCCAATGTGGGTTATTCGAGAGGATCCAGAGGGGTGGGCATTCTAGTATGAAGGTCCCTCCCTTTTGACTGGGCAGGTTTGTTACGGTTTCAGGGCAGTGGGAGGGGAGGCCCCACAATGTAACTTCTCTTTATGTGCCCATCCAGACTCCATTCCATCAAACTTGTTGAACTAGGGCCACATATGTTGAACTTACCGGACGGTGATGTATTGGCGAGGGGTGACTTTAATGCAGCTCTCAATGGGGAACTGGACCGTCTGCCACCCAGGAGGGGGGAGCCGTCTAGGAAATTATTGGCAGAATTTCTTGAGGCGCTGGGCTTGATAGATGTGTGGAGGACATGTAATCCCACCTCCTCACAATACACCTTTCATTCAGGGGTCCATGGTAGCCTGTCCTGTATCGATTATCTCTTGTGACACACTTTGGAGGCGTTCCTCCCCCTACCCGACACAAAATGGTTCTTAACCCCTGGTATCTTAAAGTACTAGAGATCAGAGACCAATTGTTGAAAGCTACCCAAAGTTATTTTGCAGAAAATGACGGTTTGGTGGCTGCGGATGTAATGTTATGGGAGACTTACATGGTGGTAATCCGGGGTAGCGGAGTGGCGGCGGTTGCAGGTCATAGAAAAGAGAAGCGTAAACAATTGGAGGATCTGGTGAAAGAGGCGACCACACTAGAGGGTGAGTTGGTGGCCTCCCATAAGCCTGCTACTGCACATAAATTATCTAGAAAATAAAAGGAATATAGGGATGTGGCTGAAGGGGCAGCTAAGACCCAGTACCGGGCCACCCAACATTGTATTTATGATATAGGTGACAAGGCTAGCAAGTTATTAGCGTGGTTGGACAAAAGAGAGTTGGCTAATAGATGGGTGGCTCAGATTGTTGGGCAGGGAGGAGATACGATGCGAGACAGGACTGAGATTGCAGATGCGTTTGCCAGTTATTTTGAAAAGGTATATACATCCACACAGTCGTCTACTCAGGCGGAAGCGGCGGAACTGTTGGCTACTTTACCGCTACCTGTTTAAAACGCCCAAGACGTTGAGGATCTAGATGCAGCTTTGACAGCAGAAGAGGTATCTAAGGCAATTAGCTCTCTGCAGTCTGGTAAGGCCATGGGTCCAGGTGGCCTTCCAATTGAATTGTATAAGTCAAATGTCGCTACCATTGCCCCATTCTTAGTGCGAAGTATGAGGAGAGCGCGATTCAGAGTACTTTGTCTGCAATGCAAAGATTAGCAAATATTGTTATAATTCATAAAAAAGGTAAACCCCGAGAAGTGCAGCTCTTATCGACCTATTTCGTTACTGGACCCTGAGTTTAAAATCCTAGCTAACATTCTAGCACAACGTCTCTCCCCGTGCCTCCTCAAATTAGTGCATCCAGACCAATCAGGCTTTATGCCTACCAGCAATACAGCATTGAATCTTCCCTATCTATATGGCATCCTGGACAGAGCCACCACTATACAGGAGGATTCCATCATAATGTCTCTTGACGCCAAAATGGCATTTGACAGGATTGAATGGCCATTTCTTTTCGATGCACTTGAAATATATGGATTCGGTATTCTGGATACACTATTAATTGGGATAAATCCTTGATTTCTGTTTTGAGTGGGGACCCTCAGGTTTTACCGGTGGGTTGTGAGGCCCAAATAGTAACAGACGGCTTTAGATACTTAGGAATATATATTACGCCAGATTTCTCCGCTTTTTATAAACACAATTTAATGCCCCTCTTGCTCCGCCTCCGAGCAGACAAAACCATTGGAAAACACTACCCCTTACGCTTTTAGGTAGAGCTGCAATCTATAAGATGATGGCACTCCCGCGCTTTTTGTATGCCTTGCAAAATAAGCCATATTTAGTCTAACTGTGGTATTTTCAATTAATTGACTCAGAGGTCCGTGCACTCCTTTGGCACCAGGGTACTCATCGAATTGCCCTCACAAAATTAACAAAAAGCTGGTATGATGGTGGTATTGCCCTGCCCAACATCAAATCTTATTATTGGGCCTCACAGTTAGTTGTTTTAAATCACTGGGTCTATCGACCTATATCCGACCCCGTCTACAGAATGGACAGGCATAACATGCTCCCTGGCACATATCTGAGGGCGCTTTATGGGGGCACAGTACGCGCTTGGTTCACTCCAACATCCTCTACGGTGGAAATATGGCACAAAGCAACACGCGCTCTGGGGTGGAAAGACAAAATAATGCAGGTTACTCCAGTACTGGAAATAGGCCGCTTAGGTATGTTATCGAAGCAGCCAGGGTTTGACAAATGGGACTTGATTGGTCTCTCAAAAGTCAGAGACATGTGGGCAAAGGGTAGAGTGCTTCCATTTAGCGATCTGCAAAGAGATTACCAATTGCATGAAAGGGAAACCTTTCGCTACCTCCAGGCCAGAAACGCGTTGTATAAAGCTATTCCAAAGTACTCAGACATGCCGATTTCTATGCCTCTGGAGGATAGATTACTGGATGACTATCTACCGGAGAGAGCCATCTCATTGACCTACCGCAAGATCCTCAATCATACTCTAGACGCTCAGGAGAAAATACATACAAAGTGAACGGACGGCGTAGGGGACTTTGACGATGACGACTGGCAGGAGGCATTGGCCTCCCCTCTCGAGGTAGCGATCCAATCAAGATTTAAACTTCTACAACTCATATTGTTGCATCTGACTTATTACACCGGCTCGGTACTGGTCAAAATGAGGGTATTGGATTCCCCTGATTGTCCCTCGGTGTAGAGACGTTGGTACCTATATACATCAGGGGTGGCATCCTGATGCTCCAGGGGTATTGAGAGAAGGTTCTCACAGGTATGTCCCGCATCTGTAATTTATCTATAGAAGTTTCCCCTCTGCTTTGTCTGTTAAACATCCGGGATTGCCACTGATCTGTCACGTACTGAGAAGATGTGGGTTGCATCGGGCTGCATGGTGGCGAAGTGCAATATAGCTAGAACTTGGAGAGTTCAGTTAAGATACGCAGACTGGGAGTCAGATATGGACTGGTGCATGCAGACAGAGAGGGTTGTCTATGAAAGCAGGTGTTGCCCACATAAATGGACAAAATTCTGGGGCCCATGGAATGAGAGTAGGGGTTTTCTGTGCACTCCTGTTTGCATCCCTCCTTCCCTCGCGGTGGACGAGTAAGATATTTAAATGGTTTAATTATGGAGCAACGATACGTGCCGTTTGTACAATAACCAGATGCCTGAACTTGTATTTGTATTGTGTGTTGCGATTATCGGAAGTCTAGATTGATGCAATGTACTGCACCTTTTTTGTTTTATTGTGTATTTTATGTTATTCTATGAATAAAAAGATTTAATTAAATAAAAAAACCTCCTCCAACCCCAGCGAACTCAAACACTACTGGCTAATCTCCCTGCACCCGTTCCCAGTGGAGATACTGGAAAAGATCATCAAAAATCAACTCGTGACATCCTGTAGCAGAACCAGCTACTCAGCGCCTCCCAATCTGGCTTCTACAGCAATCACAGCACCGAAACCGCCCTGATCACAGCCACCGATGACATCCAAACCCTCCTCGACCAAAGACAAACAACATTTTTGATCCACCTCGGCCTCTCAGCAGCCTGCGACACTGTATCCTACCACACACTGATCAAAAGACTCCACCACATTGACATCCAAAGAGACGCGCTCAGATGATCACCTCCTTCTTCAATGGAAGAACCCAGATAATCCCCTGGCACATTTTACCTGTGAACTCAAGGAGATCACCTGCGGTGTCCCCCGGGGCTCATCCCTCGAACCCATACTCTTCAACATATATATGACCCCGCTGGCCAACATCATCAAATCCCACGGTCTCAACAAAATTTCCTACTCAGATGACACCCAACTCATTCTCTCACTCACCAATGACCCCACCATCAGAACCAACTTCCACAGACTAATGACAAACGCCACTGACTCAATAAAGAACAACTGCCTGCAGCTGAACACAGACAAGACAGAAGTTCTGATCTTTGGCAACAGCAGCAACACATGGAGCAACTCCTGGTGGCCATTAGACCTAGGACCCGCACCCACTCCCTCCAACCACGCCAGAAACCTCGGAATCATCATTGACAACAAACTCACCATGAAATCACAGATGAATGCCATCTCCTCCACCTGCTTCCTCACTCTGTGTCTGTTATGTAAGATCTTACAGTGGCTACCCCTACACATGAGATGCACCGTGACAAGCCCTTATCACCAGGCAACTGGACTATGGCAATGCCCTCTATGAAGGAATCACTGCACACCTTCTACAGAGACTTCAGCCCATACAGAACGCCACAGCCAGACTCATCCTTGGCCTTCCCCGATGAATCCACATCCCACCCCACTTAAGGAAAGTTCTCTGGCTCCCCATACAGAAGAGATGCCAATTCAAGCTGCTGATCCATGTGCACACGGTTCTACACAACCAAGGACCCACCTACATTAACCACCGTCTGTACTTCCACCAACCATTGAAAGACTACGTACCACCTCCCTTTCACTTACCCATACTCCTCGCATCTACAGAAGTAGAAGTGGAGGACTCTACTTCTCCCTGATCGCAGCAAAGACCTGGAACAGCCTATCCACGCACCTCGGACCATCACCTCACTTCCAGAACTCCAAATGGCCCTCAAGACCTGGCTATTCGAATAAGCTGCCGATGCCTGCAAGTGCCTGGTTGCTCTATCAGGTGATTAGCCGCGTTTTATAAATCCTGATTGATTGATGCCATACCCAAATGCCTATGGCACTCCTCTCACAAAGTGGCACTCCTCACACAAAGTTACTTCACTCAACAATTAATACCTGCTCCACTATTCCTTACTCACATGAAAAAAATGACACGGAAAATATATACCTGCAAACAGTCTGTAAAATAAAATTAGCACATCTTGGCAGTCAATCAACCTGATGTTCTAATTAAATAGTTAAATACTATGGTACATTCACCCCTCATGCATATAATAGAACACCGCTGTATAATATTCCGAACTATCCAGTCTTCACTCTACTGATAAAATACAAAGACTCCAGATAACCTTATTCCTGGCCTCAGGAAAAAAGCACAGAACAATGTGCAAAGATACCCAGATTCAAGTAGAACCACAGGGGCACACAGATGGTAGAAAAACAGTATACAGTTGCACATAACATAACATAACATAGCATGCAATAATATAACATAATGTAACATAACTTAACATAACAAAACATTGAATAGTGTGTTACTGGTACTATGCAAACAGGCAACAAAACAGGGTAATTATATGAGACAGGGGCACCGCAGTGGTGTAGCTCAGGGAAAGCGTTAGCGATGTAAGGAGAAATGCCCTAGAAATCATGTAGGAAAGTTTCAATTTTATTAAGGACACAGAGGTGGGTATTATTCTCAAAACTTTCTTTTATTCCCTCTCCAGCAGCTTCAACTAACAAGTCAAAAAACGATCTGGTGCACATGGTAAAGGTCAACACACAGTCCACCAATAGGCAGTCCAGCACATCCACTAATGCGGGCTCCCTTTGGAAGACTTCATCTTTCTTGACTGCGACAAGACAATCCAAGAATTTACAATACTCTGTTTTGGAATTATCTGAAAGAAGCCAGATGAAAAACGAATAAATCTGAACTAAGGCGATCTAAAGCAATCACACATGTATCGGACTACTCATGCATCAACAAACCGAAACTATTCTAAGGGAAGAAGAGACAATGCCAGGGTATATAGCAAAGTAAATGCACAAACTGCCATCACATTAGCTACTAGAGAAAAGCAAGTGATACTTGTACCACATGACTGGGTGAAGCAAAGTAGGGTCTTCAATTTGGAATTTCACGGGGTTGGGACAAGGATCTGAGGAACATTGGGGCAGGAATAATCCTAGCCTCAGTGTCCTTAATAGAATTTAAATATTCCTTCATGATTACTAGGAGATTTGTCATTCTATGTCAGGACCGAAGGTGAGTATTATGCTCGTTCAAAGCTTGTCTACCACCAATGATGCCATATCATCAACTGGCTCAAAATAGAATCTTTTGAACATAGAGTCTGAGAGCCAGTCTGCTGCATTTATAATGTCTTCTAGACAGGCGGTGAGGGTGAATGCTTTAGAAGCTATCGCTCCCCTAACCGAAGGAGTGCTAAATTGCGAGACGTCGATGCCTGCCTCTTACATGACCCACCTTATCCAGTGGGCTATGGTGGGAGGAGAAACAGCTTTGAAAGCTTTCCTGAGAGAGATCAACAGTTGAAGTTCCCCTAGAGGGCGAAACTCCTCTGTCATACTTTCATACTGTTTGAGACAACCGACCACACACAATTGTAGAAACTTATTGAAGGCCGGATAGGACACTACTTTGTAGTTGGACTTGGTCCTACGAACAATATGGAAGGTGACCCCTTGCAGGGTAAAGACCCTTCACGAAATATCCCGAGCTCATACGTCAGACACTCTCCTACATGACACCAGGCACAGTAGCATAACTAGTTTTGCCGACAATTCCATGCAAGACAAATATTTATTGGGCTACCAAGAGCGGAATAAACAAAGGACCTTATTAACGTCCTACAAGGTTGAATATCTGGGTTCTGAAGGGAGTGTCAAACTTATCCCCCACATTCGTTTGGAGACCAATTGATGCTCACCCACAGGAGCCCCATGAACCGACACATACCCAGCCAAAATAGTTGATTTATAGGAATTGATGGTCCGATATGCCAAACTTTGAGACGCTAAAGAGACCAAGAAGTTCATGATGGCAACCACTTTGCACCCCATGCGATCCTGGTCATTCTGTATACACCAACTAACCCATCTGGTCTATGCCAATCAATAATGCTTGCTTGTACTGTCAACCCATGCTGCTGCCAGTAATCCTTCAGCCTCATTAAATAGGCCTTGGCTTCCCCAACAATGCCTGAAGTCCGCCATGCCATGAGAGGCATGTGAACTCGCGAGGGGAAGAAAGATTGGGGAATCCCAGGAAAGTTCCAGTAGCCCACACTTGAGATCTCCATTAAGGCGTGATCACCATGACCTTTGCCTTCTGCCTGCAGACCTGCGCTGTGAGTCTTATTATCATTGCGAATGGTGGGAAAGCATACCTGGTTTCCAAGGACCAATCCTGGAGGAAAGTGTCAGTTGCCACTGCAAGAGGATACGTCTTCCAACAGAAGATCCCGGGTAGCAGGTAGCAAAAGGGTCTGCAGAGAAAGGGCCCTAAAGGACACTTAACCTCTGGAAGAGCAGGGGAGGCAGATGACACAAACTCATGTCCGACCACATCCTGGCGTACCAATCCGCTATCACATTGGAGGCTCCTGGGAGGTACTCTGCTGTCCCCGAGACGTTGTGGGATATAGGCAGAAACATTCAGTCCTTGGCTAGGTCCGCTAAGGCCTTGGATCTGGTCCCTCCAATATGGTTTACAGAGCGAACTGCAGATACATTGTCCATCTTTATCAGGACGCTGCATGAAACCTAGTTCTTTGTCCAAGATTGAATGGAAAAAGACACCACCACCAGTTCTAGACAGTTGATGTGAAGGTGATGCTCGTCTGCGGACTATTTTCCTCCGGTAAAGTAGTCGCCACATCGAACCCCCAGACGCGGACTTTCTGGCATCGGATTCTATCACGCTGTCCGATTCTGAGCCGAAGATGGCCCACCCATTCCAGGCTTTCATATGGTCCAGCCCCCATCTCATCTACAGTCTCACTGCATCTGCTAGGCAGATCTGGTCCGAGTATTGCAACCCCCGAGGCAGGTGGAACGCTTTGAGGGCATTTCCACCTGAACTGCAGGAAACTGTGGTGTGGGGAAAAAATGTGGACTGCCAGGTACGCTTCCTTAAAATGTAGGTGCCCCATCCACTCGTTGGGCTGTAGGAGATCTCGCAGAAGATGGATTCACTGCAGCTTGAAATGGCGGTAAATCAATCACTGGTTGAATTCTCTGAGGTTTAATACTATACATTGACCACCATCCATCTTGTCCAATAGAAAAATTTTGCTGAGGAAACCCCTGGGGTGGAGGCAGGAGCAGACAATCACGGCTTTTTGTCGTAAGTCTGTCACCTCCTGATCTATCAAGGCGACTTGATCTCCTGCTAAAACCTGCAGACAAGGTCAGGATTCTTGGATTGCGGGTCTGTAGAACTCTATATGAAAACCTTTTATGGTCTAAAAGACCCATGCATCTGAAGAAATTCTCCCCCAATTGTGTTAAAAATGTGCCAACCTGCCACCCACCTTTAGAAGGGGGAAGTATCACCTGTTGTGGCATGGAACTGCCCTCTGGAGGTGTCTATGCCACCACAGCCGCGACGGCTCCTTAGTGTCTGGAAGAATTCTGCCTGCTTCAATGTGTCTTGGGACCTCATGAATCCTCTCTAAGGGCCTTGGGCAAAGAACCAGCTGCCTGATCACCCTCTGCCACATCAGGCCCCAACTAAAATTTGAGAATGAAAACTCTTCTTCATGGAGGTCTGCACTTTATCCAAGATTGTAAACGTGGCCACAAATTTGCTCAGCTCCTTGATGAAGAGCCCGCCCAGAGCCAACCCGCCAGCCTCGGAAGAAGCCAGGTCTCCCAATTTGGGATCCACTTTAGAGAGAAGGGAGTGACGCCTCTCGGTTCTGAGAGTGAAATTAGCATTTTTGGGAAAAATGTATGTCCGTTGCACACAACTGAATATTCAGTCTGGGGAAAGGGGAGTGCCTGATTCTTTGGCCTTCTCCCCCAGTTCCTAGATCTTGGTAATAGTGCCAGAAATATATAAAAATGTATCCGGGCAAGATCTCCAGGAGCGATTAATGCCCTTTTTTGGTTCCCTGATATATTTTTGGGGGAAAGTGGCCATTCTTGGGTGGATTTCCGTGATTATCGCGACCTTGCCTGGTAGGTCAGGGTGAGGGCATTACGCCCGGAGGCAGGCTCTTACCTGCATCTCTAGGGGTTTATGGAGGTGCACTGCAACATCCTTGGAAACTTTATTGGAAGGGGCCCATTCTTCCGAGAGGAGGTGTAACAGGTCCTCAGGGAAAAACATGTCAGAGGGGTCCTCTGGAACGTTCTCAGGGGCCAGAACCAGATTAGGTTGCCTCATCCTGGAGGGGCCGGCTTCGTCATTTGAGTCCCCCGTGGAGTCATCCTCCTCTGCCTCATTGCCGACCACATCCTGGACAGGGTGTCCTGCAGCCCTACATTTGGCCGGGCTGGGAACGCTTTCTTCAAGTGCTCGACGGCCCCCAAGTCTATTCTTGAGTCGCACTTGCACTTAGGGGCGCACCTTGTGGAAGCCATGAGCGCAGGATAGGACTGCAAATTCTGGAAAGTGTAGGGCATTTCCGTAATGCAGCACTCAAAGGGGCCCATGGCTGCTGCCACTTCTTGGTGAATGGAAGTATCTACTGCTTCGCAAAATTCATCATCCAGCGGCAGGACTTACAGAGACTCTTCCTCTCTATAGTCCTCCTCCATGGTACCAAAGAGGTATGAGTAATATGTTTAGGGCAAAGACCAAAAAGCTTAGAGCTAGTAATTCTAGAGCCCTCCACTAAGAGTTAACACTTTCTGCAGCTTGAGGCTTGTGACCACCAAGTGACTAATAATTACTGTTTTTAGCGCTGAGCGAGTTGTTTTTGGGCAGCCTGAGGCTTAATTTTTGGCAACTCGAGAGTTAAATATTTGGGCGCGGTGAGAGTGTGGAAAGCATTGTGCCTCTGCCCTGGGGCAATTCACCCTGCCTTGCTTGGGTGTCTGGAAGGCCTGGGCCTATCCCTGCCAGCCGATGGGGAAGGAGGAAATTTTCGCTGTATTGGCGTTTCAAGAAGAAATACAGGCCCACTATTTGCTGGCATTAGGCTGAGCAATTATGAATGTACAGACCTGTGACTCGAAGAGTGCCTGGCTTCCAGGCATCTCGAGCTGTGCTGATTCCTTGGGGCAGTGCTCCCACACGGACAAGTGAGACGTGCTGAGACTCGCACACTTTAGGGAATTCTGGTGCACACTGCTCGAACGCTTGAGTCTGTCTAGAAAGGGCGCTGCGGGCAGAGTGTTGACAAAGTTCCTGCGGGCCCAGAGTAAACCCGCAATGAGACTAATCACTGGACAAAACCAGAAAACAAGAAGGCAATTAACATAAAAGCATCGCAAAGGGGAAACATCCATAACAACGCACCCATTACATCGTAATGCCTTTACAACGCAGGCATTGCATCGTTAGTGCCATTACAAAGCTTGCCATTACTAGGCATGCCATTACAACACAAGTACATTTACATCGCCTGCCTTTACAATGCTTTTTTAAGGTAAGTGATTTGTTTTTAGATTTTTTTTGTCTTTCATTTTTTGTTTAAGTAGTTTAAATTTAAAGTAGAGATTATTTTAAAAAATATTTTTATTTTTATTTTTATTTTTATAACAAAAATTATTATTGGATATCGTATGCCAGGAAATTAGGGCTTTCGGTGTGGAAGTTTGTTAATACTTGGGTACATGTTTTTAAACACCCAGGTATTAATTCTATAACTTTTAATACTTTTCTTTAAAAAAAAAAGAAACATATAATTATTAATAACTTAAAAGTGTTTTGACACCTTTAGTCTGCCGCAGGATGCCAGGGAAATAGGGATTTTGGATGGGGAAGTGTTTTAATACCTGGGTATTTTTTTTAAATACTCAAGTATTCATTTATTACATGTATTACCTTTTTAATTAAAGTAATACAAAATATTTATTAATATGTTAAATGGGTTTTGACACCTTTTCTCTGGCACGTAATGCCAGGGAAGTAGGGGTTTTGGGTGGGGAAGTTTTTTAATACTTAAGTTTTTTTTTTTAAAATACTCAAGTATTAATGTTTTTAAAGTGTTTTTTTTCAAAAACAGTCATTTGTAATTCTTTCAACTAAAAAAATGTAAGAATGGTTTAAAAACTGTAATTAAAACCTTGTAATGTAGTGTATTAGAAAATAGTTTATTAATTAAATACAAGGGCCATTACTTTTATTTGAACAAAAAAATCAAATAAATAACAATTTAAAGAAATAAAATATTATTTTATAAAAAAGTATACATGTACTGGAAAACTTTTTAATTTAAATTAGATTCACTTACAACAATTAATAAACATTTATAATACTTTTTAAAATAAAAGACAAAAAATTGAACACATTGAATAATTTATTTTTAATATTCTATTATTTGGAAAAATACAAAATTAACAGTTGAATGTTTTTTTATTGTACATGCATATATTTGGTAAATAGAATATTTTGTAAAAAAATATGTACATTTACATAAACATTTTTTAAACTTATTCCCCACTGTTTCTGATTGTATTAAATGGGTGAAATTATCCTTTTTTATTTTTTTAATTTTTCAGATGACAAAGTTTACTTTTTCATTAGACATTGTGACAGGCATACTTTATTGTAAGGAGAGTAGAGGGAGGTAGCTAGATGTATGTATGTATTTAGTTGTGTTTTTTAAATGTTTTTAACACAAATTTGATTCCTATGCATGTGGTAGTGGTACGCTTACGTAGGGGTTTTCGATTGTGAAAATTATTGTGATGGTTTTAAAAAAAAGGAACTCTGTATTCTGAAGAATTTCATTTTAAAAAAAAAACAAAGTGTTATAGTAGTAAAGTCTTTTTTTAAAAGTTTATGTTGGCATCGCAACTTTTTAAAAAGAGATGCATTTTCATTGATCTTCAACCATGTGGATTTTCGGACTACACCGATGGGATTGTTCACCAATATAAAACCTTTTAGACATTTTGGAGTATTTTTGAAAACATTTTTTTTGTAAAAGGATTGATTTTGATCCATCTTTTCATTGGGTTTTGAATATCGGAGACATCTTGGATGGAAAAAAGATCGAAAGAGGATTGCTATGCTGGTTTTTTGCCAGTTCTGTTAAAATTTTGGGGATTTTTGGGGGATGTGTTTTTTTTAAGGGGACACTGCTTACTTTGCAGCAAATACAAAAGGCTATGTCAATCTGAGTCTTTTTTAAAAACTTAAACGCGGTCTTAGAATTGAAATGTGGATTATGGTTACACATTTTGGACATTTCGGGAGCTGCAGACTCTTGCAGGAAAGTGGATGTTCAGAGAAGAACAAGAGTCGAAGGAAGAAGATGACTGAAGGTTGGAACCCATTAGTCTAATCTTTGAATAAAAAATGTTTATTAAAATAAAATCCAATCACAGTTAAATAAAAAAAATGCAAAACAGGCAAGTAAGATAGAAATAGGTGTTAGTCATATTTAGAAATGTAGTATGTGAGCAATATTGTCTAAGAAGTCGGAAGCCACCATCAACGTAATCTGTAGGATTTGTCCCAATAGTCTCTCAGGCATTTTCTTAGTTTTTTTTGTAATTTGTGGGTTCGGACTACCAGTCAATGGTTGCGCTATTCTCATTTCTTGGAAACTTTGTTCCTTCTTCAAAATTTACCAAAAATTATAAAAGTTAGGGTGAGGTTTGCCAATCGATTTATTGAAGGAGTTGTGCCATCACTCTATGGCATTATTGGTCTTTTCTCCTCCCTCTAAGCAGGTAACAGTTCCACCACTTGACAGGAAACCTCGGATTCCTTTTGCAACCTGACCTGCTTATATGGTCATTCCATGTGTCCTTGAAGTAATTTAGTAGGGTGCCCAACTTTTCTTCATTTGCTGTAAAATACTCTGATTCAGTAAATGACGTGTAGTAAATGACGTGTAGTATTCATCCACACTGTCGGGGGAACAAAGCACAATGCTGTTAGTTTTTTTAATTCAAATTGCAATTTACTGTTTAATATGTAATTTTCAACTAAGGATGTTTTTTGAATTTTTCACCCATATGCCTGTGAAAAGTGAAAAAAACATCCTTGAATTTGGGTTTCTGTGTAGGTTTTTAGTAATTGTGTTATTCATTGATAAATTGAGGTCAATCATCACTGTTCCAGGACTTTTGTTTTGAGTTTTAAATTTTACCACTGATAAAAGTTCAGTGTATGTTGATGATTGTTTATCGGGGAGTAAACAGTATATTAAGGGAACTACAGTGTTATTAATGTAGGCATGAATAGTGTTTATTTGGGAGAATGGATGGGGTGTGGATTTAAACATCCCATCCATCATCCAGATATCACTACTCTCCAATTTTAAAAGGTTACGGGGTGTGCTATACATTAGTATTATCTTTTGAGGGTTTTTGTTGTACAGCAGAAAGATTTCATTAGTAACAGTGACAGATAGTTCAGGAGGAATGTTAATATTAGAGAATGTTTGGGGTGTTACACGTTGTGGGTTACTTGCCTGTTTTTTCCTTTGAATAATTCTTCTTAAGTTTTGGATTGTGGGCGTAGAACTAGCTACATGCATAGGAATGTTTTGGGATACCTCGATTAATGTTTTCTCTTACCTCAATCTACATTGCAGAGGCAAAGTGGTTATACTCTGTGGTTCTATCAACACTATCTCCAAGAGTAACCGATCTGCATGTGCAATGGGATGGGTAATATTGCACACACCTCCAATGACTCCTGGGCTCAGTTCGTCTCTCCTTACAATAAAGATAGCCACCATATTTTAGCAGCTGATTTCCTCTTTGGGACATAAGATAGCTGGCTTGTCTTCTTGATGTCATTATGGTGTTTTCTGTAAAAGAAGTTTGAAAAAGAGTATTCTTTATAAAAGAATTTTTAGCCTGCAAAGACATTTTTTGTTATTTTTATACGTATGTAGCTTATCTAGTTTGGCATTGTTTTTTGTTTACAACCTGTAAACAAACTGGTAATTAATTTTTTAGATTGCATATTGAGTGCTCTAAGATCATGCTGATTGTATTTTGTCTTGTTTTTCACTTTTCGTTAGTTTGATTGTCTACTATGGTTTGTAATTGGGTCCTTTGAAAAGAGAAATATGCATTTTTATTGCAAATGTAGTTTGCCTCACCTTAGTAAATTTGCTTGGTTTGCTTGTCTGTTCTTTTGCAGATTTTGATTGTTTTCTTCAAACTGATACAGCTGTTTTAATTTTTTTTCTTTGGTGTGAGTTTGAGCTGGTCTGAAATGTAAAGTGTTTTTTAAGCAGTTGTTTTAAAAAAACAGAATCACTTTTGCTTCGGTTAGACAAATTAAAATTGGATGCAAGTTACAGATTGTTGTTCATTTCAGTTCCTGATTTGTTAGAAGAAATGTTTTGCTTTGTATTGGTTACAACATAAGGATTTGGAACAATTATACCTGTGGTAGGCCTTCTATTTGTTTAACGTCTGTTTGGAAAGATGGTTTCTTTTCCTGTGGATGGTTTTCAAACCAATGTTTTTCAATGTTAAGTCAATTATCCTGTGTAAAAGAAAATGTACTTTATGTGTTTCTTTAAAATTGTTTACATTCTATAGTGCCCTTGACCACCAGCACCTTGCCTGAGGCATGCACCCCCTGGAGTTAGAATAGTTTTTTTGCCCCCCCACCACTGACAAGAACATTCCCTGAGGCAAGCACCCTGTGGTGTTAGAATAGTAATTTTGCCCCCATCACTGATCAGCACCTTCCCTGAGACAAGCACCCTGTGGTGTTAGAATAGTAATTTTGTCCCCACCACTGACCAGCACCTTCGATGAGGCATGCAACCTGTGGAGTTAGAATTGTTTATTGACCAGCACCTTTCCTGAGGCAAGCACCCTGTGGTGTTAGAATAGTAATTTTGCCCCAAACCACTGACTAGCACATTCCCTGAGGCAAGCACCCTGTGGTGTTAGAAAAGTAATTTTGCCCCCACCACTGACCAGCACCTTCCCCGAGGCAAGTACCCTGTGGTGTTAAAATAGTAGTTTTGCCCCTCCCCACTGACCAGCACCTTATCCGAGGCAAGCACACTGTGGTATTAGAATAGTACTTTTGCCCCCTACCACTGACCAGCACCTTTACCGAGGCATGTACGCTGTGGTGTTAGAATAGTAATTTTGCCCCCCACCACTGACCAGCACCTTCCCGAAGTAAGCACCCTGTGATGTTAGAATACTAATTTTGCCCCCACCACTTACAAGCACCTTCCCTGAGGCAAACATACTGTAGTGTTAGGATAGTCATTTTGTCCCCACTACTGATAAGCACTTCCCTGAAGCAAGCACCCTGTTGTGTTAGAATAGTAATTTTGCCCCCCACCACTGACCAGCGCATTCTCTGAGGCAAGCACTGCGTGGTTTTAGAATAGTAATTTTGCCCCCCATCAGCGACCAGCATTTTCCCTGAGGTTAGCACCCTGTGGTGTTAGAATATTAATTTTGACCCTCACGAAGACCATCACCTTCCCTGAGGCAAGCACCCTGCGGAGTCAGAATACTATTTTTGCCCCCCATCACTGACAAGCTGCCTCTCTATGTTTTATGTTTTATTGGATTTTAATTTTTAAAATAAATATTCTATATTTGAAATCGATTAAGTAAAATTAAAAGAATTAAGTTAGACTTTAATTTTTTCCCCATATAATTAACAACCATTTCTTATTTGAAATATATGCTTTGTTTTTTTGAGGTGGAAAATATCGCTGGATGATTTTCCAAAATCTGTGAAAAAATGAATAATAAAAATGTAATTTCACTTTTAGCATTTTAATATTTCTTCCGTTCAAAAGATTTTATTGAGTTTTCATATTAAGCAATAAACAAAGACAATACAAAAAAAATATTATTTAGCGAAAAATACCTAATTACTTATGCCCTTTTTCGCTTGCACCCACTCCTCTGTGCCCCGCTTTTGATTCTGTACCCACCCTCGGTGCCCTTTCGTTTTTGTGCCCATCCCCTCGTCGTCCCCTGCCTCGGTTTCCCGCCGCTGCATCCCTGCGGCCCCGCCCCCTCGCCTCCCATTGGCCGCCCCGCTCTCACCTCCCAGCTGCTCCTCCCTCCCTCTATCCCTCATATGGAGGCGCGCCAAAGGCAAGCCTGTCTGCGCCCGACCGAGCCTGGACCGCGCCCAGCGCAAGAACCCCTGGCCTCAGCCAATGCCAGGACACCCGTCTGAGATACGATACTGCTGCCTTAAATGCTCTCAACATAGGACGACCAACCGCCTGCTACCAAGCTTCCCCGAAGCGCACCCACGGACCCTTCGCCTGTCAAGCCTGCAAATTCACCTGCCTCCGAACCTGCCCCCCGCCCGCCAGACCAAGCAACAACAACAACCACCTCAGATGCATCCTCCTCAACACTCGCTCTGTCCACAAGCACGCCGTCAAACTCTGGGACCTCCTCGACACAACAGCAACCGACGTTGCCTTCCTCACGGAAACCTGGATGAACGCTTCCTCTGCCCCCGACATGGCCATAGCCATCCCAGACGGCTACAAGATCACCCGGAAGGACCGCGTCAACCAAACAGGAGGAGGAATCGCCATCATCTACAGGAACACCATCAACATCACGACCAACGCCGAAGACACATTCTCCGACGCCGAACACCTACACTTGCAGATCCACACCGACCCCAAGACCACCCTTAGAGGAACACTCATCTACAGACCCCCGGGCCCGCACACACAATTCAGCGAAATCATCGCCGACCTAGTCAGTCCGCATGCCCTAGCCTCACCAGAATACATCCTCCTAGGGGACCTGAACTTTCACCTGGAGAAAAACAACAACACCACCACCCTGCTCGACAACCTCGCCAGCCTTGGACTCAAACAACTGGTGAACACCCCCACCCACCTCGCCGTCCACACACTCGACCCCATCTTCTCCACCGGCAACCACGTATCCTTCAGCCACTCCACCGGACTACACTGGACCGACCACAGATGCCTTCACTTCACCTTCAAAAAGACCACATCCCACCACCGCACGCAACGAATCCCCCGCAGATGCTGGAGCAAAGTGACCACTGACCAGCTCCTCTCATCACTGAGCCAGAACCAGCCAGCCAACACCGCTGACACTAACGACGCAGCCCACAACCTCACGCAGTGGATCATCAACTGCGCCGATGACCTCTCCCCATTGAAGAACCCCCCAGGCAAGACCGGCAACAGGAAAACCCCCTTGTTCACAGACGCCTTCAAAGAATCTAAGAAAACCTGCCGAACCCTTGAAAAAACCTGGCGCCACGAACAGACAACAGAAAATATGACAGCCCTCAAGAACGCCACTCGCGAACACCACCAGCTGATCCGCACCACCAAAAGGACATCGTTCAAAGAGCGGCTAGACAACAACAACCACAACAGCAAGGAACTCTTCAGCATCGTCAAAGAGCTCTCCAACCCAAGCGCCAGCAACAACGACATCACACCGTCACAAGACCTCTGCAACTCCCTCGCCACGTTCTTCCACCGCAGGATCGCAGATATACACGACAGCTTCGGACCCCAGACTCCGCCTCCAGTCACCGAACCAACGACCCCCGCCAGCACCCTCAGCGCCTGGACCCCCATCAGCACTGAAGACACCACCCACATCATGAACACCATCCACTCTGGCTCCCCCTCTGATCCATGCCCCCATCATATCTTCAACAAAGCCGACATCATCATCGCACCCCACCTCCGGAACGTCATTAACAACTCCTTCACGTCAGCCTCCTTCCCTGAGAGCTGGAAGCACGCAGAAATCAACGCCCTTCTGAAGAAACCCACAGCGGACCCCAAAGACCTCAAGAACTTCCGCCCCATCTCTCTTCTTCCCTTCCAAGCAAAAGTCATCGAGAAGACCGTCAATAAAGAGCTGACTGCATTCCTCGAGGCAAACAACTCGCTCGACCCGTCCCAATCCGAATTTCGAGCCAACCACAGCACCGAGAACGCCCTCATCAGAGCCACCGACGACATCAGGACCCTGATGGACAACGGAGAAACAACCACTCTCATCCCCCTAGACCTCTCGGCAGCCTTTGACACCGTATGCTATCGCACCATAACAACCCGCCTCTTCAACACTGGGATCCAAGGAAAGGCCCTGGACTGGATCACCTCGTTCCTCTCCGACAGAACCCAGAGAGTCCGCCTCCCTCCCTTCCGCTCAGCGGCCACCGAGATCATCTGCGGCGTACCCCAAGGCTCCTCACTCAGCCCAACCCTCTTCAATATCTACATGAGCCCCCTCGCCGCCATCGCACGCAAACATAACATCAACATCATCTCCTACGCCGACGACACCCAGCTGATACTCTCACTCACCAAAGACCCAGCCACCGCCAAAACCAACCTCCAGGAAGGAATGAAAGACGTCGCAGAATGGATGAAGATCAGTCGCCTGAAGCTGAACTCAGACAAGACGGAGGTCCTCATCCTCGGGCAATCCCCATCCGCCTGGAACGACTCCTGGTGGCCCACAGCACTGGGCTCCGCGCCAACACCCTCGGACCATGCACGCAACCTCGGATTCATCCCGGACTCCTACCTCACGATGGCCAAGCAAGTCAACACCGTCTCGTCCTCTTGCTTCAACATCCTGTGCATGCTCCAAAAAATCTTCTGATGGATCCCCACCGAAACCAGAAAGACCGTCACCCAGGCCCTCGTCACCAGCCGACTGGACTACGGTAACGCCCTTTACGCAGGAACTACAGCCAAACTCCAGAAACGACTACAGCGCATACAGAACACCTCCACACAACTCATCCTCAACATCCCTCGCCACAGCCACATATCCACCCATCTGTGAAACCTGCACTGGCTCCCCGTCAGCAAGAGGATCACATTCAGACTCCTCACCCATGCACACAAAGCACTCCACGACATGGGCCCCGAATACCTCAACAGCCGCCTCTTGTTCTACACTCCCACCCGCCAGCTCCACTCCGCCAGCCTCGCCCTCGCCACCGTCCCTCGGATTCGCAGAACCACCTCCCCGCACACCTACGACTGACCCAGGAGCATCTCGCCTTCAGGAAACACCTCAAGGCCTGGCTATTCGAGCAATAGCGGCACCCTTCCCCCCCTCAGCGCCTTGAGACCCTCACGGGTGAGTAGCGCGCTCTATAAATATATTGATTGATTGATTGATTAATCACAATATAGAGATACAAGAGCATCAAATGAATTACATTAGGTAACAGTACAATTATTCATTGAAAAACCAAAAAGGGAGGGAAAGGAGACAGCAATAAAACTATTGCATTAACTATGAAATAGAGCTACTATACTGTGGATATTTGACTATTATAATTGCAATAAACAAAAAAAAACTAGATATAAATATATAATTAAGAAGATAAAGATATATCAACCGGTTTCCAAAAAGAGTGATAAGAATTAGAATTATGACCAATTCCAGATAAGGATAACTGAGCTCCTCTTCTTGTAAAAAATCACCCATGACCACCAAGCATGAACTGATAATAGCGAAACATATTTCCAACAGAATGTGATGGATTTTAAAGTAGCTGATATTAGAAAATGTAAAAGTTTACCATATAAATCATTTAAGTTTTGCGAAAGAACAGCAGATTTGCATATTAAAATTTTAAATGAAACATCATCATGAATAGTTATTATCTTTTTTATAATATCCTAAACTTCAGTCCAAAATTTAAAAACTAAAGGACAATCAAAAAGCATATGTTGTAAAGTACCAGGATGTAATTTACAGTGCCAACAAGTAATGGAGTCCATAAACAGTTGAATAAAATATAAGAGTTAGTTTGATAGAGCGAGACAGGTAACCAACCAGAAATACTGCTAAGCCAAATTTCTTTCCATGCATCAACAGATAAGGAGATTGAAAGTTCACCCTTCCAAAATACTGAAATCATATTAATGTTGGTTCCTAGAGAATTAGATAATTTTTTATATAAAATAGAAACACCATGAGATGATGTGGAAACAGTTTGAATATAAATCAATAAATCAGCTTTAACATTAGAAGGAATAACATGAGGAAATGAATCTAAAATCGAATTACACAGATATTCATATTTGGTAAGGTCAGACTGAGGTAAAATACATTTTGTTTGTAGACCCACAAATAAAATGAAAGCATTGTTGCAATAGACATCTTTAAGATAAAAAAATACCAGCATTAATCCATGTCTTGAACATGGGTGATTGAAAAATTGAATCTAAATCATTAATAATCAATGTAGTGGATTAAAGAATAACAGAATTATGAACAAAATTGTGATTTATTAGACATGGTTAACAAAGTGGGTAATGGAAATGGTTTAACTATTGATTTCTCAATATGAAGCAACTTAGGTGGATTATTTAAAAAGGAATGGTTAAACCATATGGAACTTTGTTTTAAAATAAAAGTTGTATGGTAATGAAAAATGTCAGGTAAACCAAAACCTGCATTACATTTTTAATTTTATATAACTAATACAAGGCGATTTGTTATTGCAAAGAAATTTGAAGAGAAGTTTGTCAACGTCTGTGTAAAATTTTAATGAAAATTGTGTAGGAATCATGGCAAGGGTGTAGAAGGTTTTAGGAGCAATAGTCATTTTAATAGAATCCATTCTTCCCCACCATGAAAGGTGAAGTGAAGACTATTTGGATGCTTTATCTTTCATATAATTTAAGATAAAGTCACAGTTCAATGTTATTATTGATTTTATGGATGAAGAGAACAGAATACCAAGATACTTCAATTTATCCTTTTGCCAAATAATTTTATTCATAGGTTTCATATCAGGAGTACAATAAATATTTAAAGGAAAAAAATCAGTTTTATTAGTATTCAATTTATATCAAGAAACTGTGGAATATTTCGAAATAATCTCTAATATGGAAGGGAATGAGGATAAAGGATCACTAATAAATAAAAGTACATCATCAGCATAAACTAAGGTTTTAATAATGATGTCCTTAATATTGATTCCTTTAATATTATCACATTTTCTTAAAGGTTCAATACCTATAAGAAACAAAAGCGGGGAGAGGGGGCAAACTTGTCTTGTACCTCTAAAAATGGAGAATTGGTTTGAAATTTGGCCATTGATAAATAAACGAGCAGTAGGAGCAGAATACAAAGCAGAAATCATGCGAATAAATATGGCACCAAAATTAAATGAAAATAATGTATGGAATAAGAATTGCCAGTGAATTTTATCAAAAGCTTTCTCAGCATCTAATGCGAGAATTCCTGATGGTAAAGTTAAAGTGGAAGCTTGTTCAATGACATGTAGCAGAGTTCTTGTATTGTTAGCAGAATATCTATTCTTCATAAAACCAGATTGGTCTGGATGAATAATAGAATCTAACACAGGGGATAATCTAGAAGCAAGTATTTTAGCATATAATTTACAATCTTGATTAATTAAAGAGATAGGACGATAATTAGATACAAGAGTGGGATCTTTATCAGGTATGGGAAGTACAATAATTAAAGCCTCAGTAAAAGAACCTGAGGTAATTCCTGTAGAACCAAAAAAAGATAAAAAGTTGAAATAAAAAAGGAATAAGCTGTAATTGAAATTATTTGTAAAACTCAGCAGGGATACCATCGGGCGAGGAGACTTATTTTATTTAAGAGATTTTATGGCTGATAGAATTTCATCTTGAGTAATAGGTGAGTCAAGCCCAATTTTATCTGATTGTGAAATCTTGGGTAATCCACAATTAGTTAAAAAAGAATCAATCAAGGAGACATCATTAAAATTGGGTTTGTTATAGAGAGTAGAATAAAAATCCAAACATTAATTAACTATCTCATTGTGGGATAAAGCAACTTTACCATTAGGGCCATGAATTGAATTTATTTGTGTTTTATCTTTTTTTATACACAAATAATTAGCTAAAAGTCTTCCGGATCTGTTGGCATTGAAATGAAACCTGGCTTTAGAACTAGAAATCTCAATACCAGCTCTTTTGCTGAGGATTGAGTTAAACTCATATCGAAGTTTTTGTAATTTGATTCTATATAGAGAGTCGTTAGACGTAATAAAAAGTCTCTCAAATTTGCAATTTGTTTTGCTAAATTATTAATATTTGCAGTAAAGGTTTTATTTTCGTGGGTCATAAGAGAAATAGTTACACCTCTAATGTAAACTTTCAAAGTGTCCCATCTATTAACCATAGAAGTAGAACCTTCAGGGTCAAGAAGGAAGTACTCCTGAATGGAATTTAAGAGTTTAGGCTTATTACATTCATTAAGAACAATGTCAGTATTCATTCGCCATCTAGATTGCTTTGTAAAGGTTGAATTTAAATTCAAAACAAAAGAAATTAAAGCATGATCCGAAATATCAATGTTACCAATCATAGGAGTATTCACAGAGTTAATTAATTGCTTGGAGACTAATAAATAATCAAGCCTAGAATGATAATTATGTGGGTTAGAAAAGAATGTAAAACTTTTTTCTGTAGGGAAGTGTAGTCGCCAAATATCAACTAACTTAGTGGTTTGAATAAATGATTTGAGAGCATAAAAAACCTTAGGAGGACGAAATTTAGTAAGAGATAATCTATCTAATAAAGGATCAGATATAAAATTAAAATCACATCCAACAATTAGAGGAACCTTACCCAACTTTAGAACTTCAGTTGTAAGATTAGACCAAAAAGCAGGATCATCCGCAGTAGGACCATAAACATTTAGTAAAAATATAACTGAGTCATGAACCTTAATTTTAACTGTGACGTATCTCCCGTCAGTATCAGAAAATGAACTCAAAATTTGGCAATGTAATTTTTTTGTAAAAAGAATAGCCACACCATTTTTTTTGCCATTTGCAGGAGAAGAGACAATATTATCAACCCACTTTTTTTCATATAATCTAAGATTTTGTCATCAATATGGGTTTCTTGTATAAAACAAATATCTGCTTTGCAACTACATAAATAATCTAAAAATGTTTTACATTTAACTGGATGACGTAAACCTTTAACATTTAATGAGAATACTTTAATATTATGAACATTAGCCATGACAGAAGAGAAAGAAAAAAAAAGTCAAAAAGAGGAAAGTAAGAAGTAAGGAAAGAGTATGAAAAATAGTAGCTCCAGAACAGGTGAAAAGGAAGGAGTGGGTAAAAGAATATACAAACTAACATTCAAAAGACGACAACAAAAATAACAAACACAAAGAAACATCCATAACAAATGTGAAACGCACATGCACTTAACAAGCATGACCGAACCATTGGAGCCCAGCATGTAGAGAATTGCAAAATTAGTCAGAAATACAAGCTAAAATATTATTCACAGAGCAGAGTCATGCGTATCCATAGAATGCTGAGAATGATGGGATTGCTGCTCCAGAAACAATTTTAAATCTTCCGGGCGTTGGAAGGACTTAGAAAAATTATCTTTCCAGATGCGCATCGTTGAAGGATCAAATAAGCCATACTTAAATCCAAGACTTCGCAGTTGAGGACGCAAGTCGGTGAAATCTTTGTGAATCTTAACAGTCTCTTTGGCAAAGTCTTGGTTGATAAAACTTTTATTGCCATTTACCATTAAGGATGGAATTTCACGTGCTGCTTTCCTTATAAAAAACAAATGATGATGACAAAGGACCTTAAAAATCATTTGTCGCGGCTTGGTATGATGAGGATTGCAATGGGATGGAATCCTATGTGCTTTATCTATTTCAAATTTCTCTGGAAATTTAACATTTAAAAGACCAGGAATCAAATTCTCCAGATATGTTATGTTAAGTTATGCTATGTTAACCTCCATTTATAAGGCGCATGGCTACTCGGAAGCGTCCTGGCGCGAAAGCCAAAGGCAGGAGATAAAAGAGAGCTGACCCTGCTGAAAGATTACTTGAATAACAATGTTTTTTAATGTTTTTTAAACAGCCTAAGGTCACTGATGCTGCGAAGTTCAAAGGGCAAGGCATTCCAAGCCATAGCTGCTCTGACAGAAAGGGAGCTGCCACCCATTCTAGCCAAATGGTACCTAGGTATGATAGCAAGGCATTGGCTGAGGAGCGCAGATGTCTGGGTGGCACATAGAATGTGAAGCGTCTCCTAAGATACTGCAGCCCTGCCTTGTAGAGGGCACCATGAACCAGAGTAAGAGCCTTGAACAGAATCCGCTGGTCAACCGGAAGCCAGTGCAGCTCCCGTAGCAGCTGCCTTACGCCAGACCTAACAGGGATCCCCAATTAAGCTCTCGCTGTAGCGTTCTGGACAAGCTGCAGCTTTTTTAGCTGATATGGCGGGAGACCAATGTACAAAGCATTGGCATAGTGCAGTCGCGACAGGATGTGCGTGCGGGTCAACATTTCTTTGGCCCTTTTGGGCAATAGGGGCAGGAACTTTTTTAATCATTTAAGTGTGTTGAAGCACACACCGGCTAATTTATTAATCTAAGGCAGAAATCTTAACTCCTCGCTGAACCACACCCCCAGATTTTTCGCCGGGCTCCCCATAGAATTAGGCAAGGGATAACCCACAGGCCAGATGTCCTCTCTGAAATGCGGAGAGAAGGATCCATAAAGGAGCACCTCTGATTTGTCCTCGTTGCACTTCAGGTGGGCATGCGCTAACCATTTAAAGACTTCCGCAAGACAGTTTTTAGCAATGGTCAGAGAAACATCGGTTTTCTTCCACGAGAAGAGGAGATGGGTATCATCAGCATAAGCTATGATCTTAGCACCCAGCTCCTCCGCCAAGTAGATAAGGGGCGTCATATAGACATTAAATAAAAGAGGGCTCAATTTAGAGCCCTGCGGAACCCCCGTGGTCAGACTTCGCGGAGTTTAGGAGCAGGGAGGCAGCCATACTTGCTGTGTTCTGTTGGCCAGAAAAGATTCAATCCAATCCCACACTTGACCAGAGATCCCAATGTGAGACAGCCGCGCCAACTGTTTGCGGTGAGGTACGGTATCGAACGCGGCAGAGAAATCTAATAGCACCAGAGCTGCTCTGCCGCCGGCATCCAGACACTCCCTAATCGCCTCCGCAACCTCGACCAGGGCTGTCTCAGTGCTATGAGAAGCCCTGAAACCCGACTGGGCAGGGTGGAGGGTGCCAGAAGTCTCCACAAACTCCGAGAACTGCTTGTGAGAGGCCTTCTCACACACCTTAGCCACAGCCAGGAGGAGTGAAATAGGGCGGTAACTAGCCTGGGTAGCGGGATTTAATGTAGGTTTTTTCAACAAAGGGAGGAGTTTTGCTTATTTCCACTCAGGCGGGACCGTTGCGGTCAAGAGGGACAGATTGACTATTTTGATAATTTCCGGATTAACTACCTCTGCCCCCAATAACCTTGCTCGACAGGGATTCGAAGGAGACCCTAATTTAAGTGATTTAAGTATTGCCAAAGTATCTGCCAACAGGATAGTAGTAAATGTAGTCAAACAGGGTAGGGCTGGGTCAGAATTACCGACTGTCTGATGTGAATGAATCAACTGCAATTGAATAGCGGTCCCGAAACTATCCTGTATGGCTTGGATTTTTTCAATAAAAAAACCAGAGAGCTGCTCACACCAATCATTAGAGATAGGCCAAGCCGTCTGTTCCGCGCATGGATTCAGGAAGCTTTGAACGATTGCAAATATTTATTTTGAATTATGTTTATGATTGGGCAATGCGCTCTGCAAAGAAGTGGCCTTTGGCCACCTTAATCATGGAATAATAGTTGTTCTGAGCCTTCCTGAGCGCTATTTTAGCTAGGGGACAATATGCCTGTCTCCAACAGCGCTCAAGCTTTTTGCAGGATATTTTTAATTATTTATATTCTTTTGAGAACCAGGGTTTGGACGGGGATTTTCTCGCTCTTTTGTGACCCAGAGGAGCAGAGAATTGCTCCACTGCTCTGGCCACCCAAATATTAAATTCACCCACCGCTTCCATCAGGCCTCCAAAGGTGCCCGGACGGGTGTCTGCCAGGACTCTGCCGAAGGCATCAGGCTCAATACGGGGAGGGGGCCTAGCCTCGGAAGTTTTCGTGGAAGAACGGGATAGGTCTAAGAGAATTGAATTAAAAAATGATCAGAGCAAGAGACAGGGAGGGGATCTTGAACTACTAGAGGGAAGTTGGAACAGATCCCATCAATGGTATGTCCCCCCACTATGAGAACGGGAGTTAATCCATTGGGTCAATTGGGCCAGATCCAGGGACTCATAAAGGGAACGAGTGTCGGAAGCCTCTCTACAATCAAAGTGAATATTAAAATAGCCGAGCAATAGATAATTATAATAGTTTCAGGGCTCTAGGCACAATGGCTTCGTCTAAAGTTTTTAGAAAAGAGTTTTTTGGCCCAGGGGGACGATATAGTAACGTGGCTCCCAATAAGAAATGCGGAGAAATAGTAAGGGAGAGATCCAAAGCTTCTCCCTCCCTAAACTCCTGTACATGTTCCAGAGTAAGGGTCCAATTTTCCCTAAAGACTACCGCAACCCCACCTCTGCTGTTTTGCGGTCAACCCTGGCAATTTTATACCTAGTCGGGACAGCCAAGGCAATGACCGGAGCAGAACACTCATTAAGCCAGGTCTCTGTTATAAATAACAGATCTAACTGGCTATCTACCAGCAACTCGAAGATGTCAGCAGCATGTTTGGCCATGGACCGTGCATTAATCAGAGCTGCTTGAATACCTTGAGCAGACAAAGGGGCAGGAAGTGTGTAACTGGGTATGGGCATCGGGCTCACAGTACAGTTAAAGGGGAAATTGCAAGTCGGACAGATGCTTGCCATATTATCTCGCACCGCCCAAACATGACCACACTTACTCATAGACGCAGCAATCAACCCCAATTTCTCTCGGCTCCACAACCTTCCTGCCAGAAGCCACATTCGTTGGTAAATGGATATCATGGCTGGCGCTGGCCGCTTCTGGGACGCTTCCGGGTGCAAACGGGCATCGCGCATGTTTTATAGAGAATACCCCCCGTCTACTAGAGCACGCCCATTCCAAGATGGCGGCCTAGATTGTTCTTCCAGGATTCCGGTGATTGCGTGCAGGTAAGCGGTCAATTTTTAAAAAAAAGTTATGTCAGGTTCATAAAAGCAATAGCAGCAGCAAATTGAAAAGTGCAGGAGATTAAAATAGCCTAACAGCGAGAACGAGTGGCAGCAAAGTCGCTTATCACCCAACCCAGCACTCCAGCCCTGGGGAAACAAGAGCAGACTCCCCTCTCACCTAAGGCGCTCGCGTCCACGCAGCGTGCATGTTTTATAGAGAATACCCGCCGTCTACTACAGCGCGCCCTTCCCAAGATTGCAGCCTAGATTGTGCTTCCGGGATTCCGGTGATTGAGTGGTGCCAAGTGCAGGTAAGCGGTCAAATTAAAAAAAAAAGTGGTCAGGTTCATAAAAGCAATAGCAGCAGTAAATTGAAAAGTGCAGGAGATTAAAATAGCCTAACAACATGATCACATCAGTTTTAAAACTAGCAGCACGGAGACAGCGAGAACGAGTGGCAGCAAAGTCGCTAATCACCCAACCCAGCACTCCAGCCCTGGGGAAACAAGAGCAGACTCCCCTCTCACCAAAGGCGCTCGCGTCCGCGCAGCGTGCATGTTTTCATAGAGAATTCCTCCGTTTACTAGAGCGCGCCCTTCCCAAGATTGCGGCCTAGATTGTGCTTCCGGGATTCCGGTGATTGCGTGGTGCCAAGTGCAGGTAAGCGGTCAATTAAAAAAAAAAAAAAGTGATGTTGGGTTCATAAAAGCAATAGCAGCAGTAAATCGAAAAGTGCAGGAGAATAAAATAGCCTAACAACACGATCACATCAGTTTTAAAACTAGCAGCACAGAGACAGCGAGAACGAGTGGCAGCAAAGTCACTAATCACCCAACCCAGCACTCCAGCCCTGGGGAAACAAGAGCAGACTTCCCTCTCACCTAAGGTACTCGTGTCCATGCAGTCTGCAATTAAAGCCTTCAACATCCTCTGGCAAATTAAAAATACGTAGATTGTATTGCCTGTTACGATTTTCCATATCCATCAATTGAGCAGACATAGGAGAAATGTCAGCCACAAGAGGTGTAAAGGCGTCAATTTTAACTTTGTTATCCTGTATTTTAATGGAACTATCAGAAATCCTTCATCGACATGCTAGCCATAACTTTACGCAGATTTTTTATTTCTGACGCAATAGTATCAGTGTTGGCACATAGCACATGAAGTTCGTCAAGAATTAATGTGAAAGAGGGCTCACTTGATTCCACCACTTTAGACTTAACAGGAGGAGAAGAAATGTTTTGTATCCTTTTGTTATTGGGATTTTGTGCATTTTTATTTTCCATTTTCGTATTATAAAAAATGAAGAAGTAAATAACTGCAAAGCACAAAGAAAGAGGATAAATGCAGAAAAAATGCAGCAAAGAAAAGGCTGGTGCAGCAGCTAAAGTGGACTGTGGGAGTGGTTAGGCCAAAGCCAGGCCCTTTTTGAGTGCTTGCTCCGCCCCCCTGACAGGAAATCTGGGCAGTATCTTATAAGGAGCTCCAAGCAACCACCAGAGGAAGAAAAGCACTGTTTCTGATGTCTTCAGCACCGGAAAAACATTATCACAGCAGCAGGTAGGCTTCACAGGACTGCTATCACTCTTTCTGGAGTCTTAAAATATAAAAAACGAAATTCGTCGATAAAAAACGGGCCCCCAAACGCGGAGCTCACATATCGGCAGCCATCTTGTTCGCGCACTCGCGCGAATCAGCATTTTAATATTTCGAACTATTTGTGCTTAATGTTTGACATACACTAACTTTAGTCAATAGATGGCAGTGTTTTCCAGTAGAAAGTGGCAGTTTTCTCCTTCTACTCCAGATGCGTGTGGTTGTCAGGAAAGTCTTAGCAACATCCATTTTGTGTACAGATGGCTTGCCTGATGTAGAAATAGTGAAAGGACATCATTTTGTCTCTTGCTTTGTATGCCATCAATGCCTTGTATGTCATATCTTCATCAATGTGTATTTTTATTTTGAGTAACTCTTTCTACTTTAAAAAAATATATGTATTATTCTTGTTTTAAAAGTATTGCTTGAGTATTTAAATTAATACCTGTGCATTAAATTTAATACCCGGGTATTAATACACTCCCCTACCCAAAACACCTGTTTTCCTACCATCCCGTCCAAGAGGGTGGGTGGCAAAAGAAAAAAAGGGGTATAATATTTTAAATTACTATCTATTTTGCATAGTAAAAACATGCGTTGTCCTAGTCTGCGTTGTAATAGTCGTTTCAATGTATCCCTATGTACAAGCGTTGCAATTGCATGGGCTGTAAAAACCTGAAAATGGTAGTTGTGTTGTGAAGACTGCGTAGTCAAAGCATGCGTTGTAATTGTGTGCGTTGTAACATCATATTTTCATCGCAAAGTAATATACACACAACATTCACCCAATAAATCCCTCAAGACCTGAGAAAGAAATAAGGGGTCTATTAGGATGGGGGTCGGAAAATCACCCCGACCGCCATGGTAGCGGGAATTAACCGCCCGCCGGTCCCGAGGCAAAACCGGCAGTTCAATTAGGATCAACCGCCCCAAAAATCCGACCGCGGCAGAACGAGGCCACCAAAGACCGCCCTTAGCGGGCAGAGCAGGTGGAAATCCGTCTGCGGCGGTTGGATTTGCAGCGGAAACACTCCAAACCGCCCCCAGGCCAGCGGAGAGACCGCACAGAAAATTAGGATTCCCCCGCTGTGACAGCGTGACGTTCCGCTGTTTCCGACCGCAGCAGTCGCAAACAGTGATGAATGGGAGAGCCGGTGGAAGGGCTGTTGCATAGCCACCGCAGCAGACGCTCCGTGACAAATATGGCGGTCGTCCAAACAAACACACAACAAGGCCACCAAACGCACACAGCAAACTAGCCCTGCCCCCAAAAACACCTAACACATCCCAATGACAAATCTCCATGGCAACTTCAAAAATACAAATCCCAGGACAACCCACACAACACACCTGACAGCAATACTCCATATTGACACACCCACATAGCTGAGTATAAAACTAACCCCTTCCCTGACCAGAAACCTTTGCACTACTTAGGCACAAAACGAACCAAACCATGCAGCACATGGGATAGGCAAAACACCACACATCTCACCTGCACAACAACACACACACCCCCACCTACATCACCCCCACCACCCTCACAACTGCACCTCAACACATTAGCACATCACACACCATGGCACCACAGAAAATGCCCAAATTCACAGAGAGTGAGTTGTCAGTCATGTTAGATGAGATAATCAGAGAAGAACCACAAGTGTTTGGTCACCTGTTCCAACAGACACCATTAGCCACAAGAGCACAAATGTGGGCAAGGATAGTCGACAAGGGCAATGCAGTAGGGAACACCCCACGCTCCAGAAATGAAATCATGAAGCAGTGGCATGACCGGAAGAGGGTTGTGAAACAAAAGAGGAACAAGAACCGTGAGCTCACTCAGTGGACTGGCAGTAGCCCTCCCATTCCACCAAAAATATTCACTGCATGGGAGGAGAAGGTGCTTGCCATACTGCATCCAGAGAGTCTCACAGGAATAGCCGGTGGAGTGCAGGCTGTTAAGAACAAACAAATGTCTACCATTACACTGTCATGTACTGTCTTACACAACTCCAAAGCTACACCTCCTAGGCCCAATCCCATTCATCTGCACCACCATACCCAACACAGGTCTCACAGATGTAACATTCACCCCATTTGAATCCCCCCAAAGGTAGCCAGCTACATTCCTAGGGTTGTATGTGTACAGGCATCCAGCACTAACACTCCCACCAGGCCCCCTGTCCCACCCCTGAGCAGGATGGAGCACTCCCTCCCACCCAGAAGCATGTGGCAGCCATCACATTGCCCTCTTCAAACTAACAGGTAGGTAGCCATCTTCACAGAGAGGGCTGTCTGGGATTGGGAGGCCTGCACTCTTACCCCCACCAGGCACCCCTGTCCCTCCCCTGAACAGAATGTGGCACTCCCCCCACCCAGAAGCATGTGGCAGCCGTTGTAGTACACCAACCAAACTTACAGGTAGGTAGCCATCTTCACAGGGAGGGCTGTCTGGGGGTGGAAGTCCTGCACTACTACTTCCAACAGTCCCCCTTGTCCCACCCCAGAGCAGGATGGAGCACCCCCTCCCACCCAGAAGCATGTGGCAGCCATTGCATTGTTCACCATCATCTAACAGGTAGGTAGCCATCTTCACAGGTTGTGCTGTTTGGGGGTGGGAGGCCTGCAATACTACTCCCACCATGCCCCCTCGTTCCCCTGCTTAGCAAGATGGAGAACTCCCCACCCACCCAGAAGCATGTGGGACCCATTGTACTGTTCACCTTCACCTAACAGGTAGGAAGACATCTTCCCAGGATGGGGTGTGTGTGTGTGGGAGGCCAGCACTACAACTCCCAACAGTCACCCTTGTCCCACCCCTGAGCAGGCTAGAGCACTCCCTCCCACCCAGAAGCATGTGGCAGCCATTGCATTGTTCACCTTCACCTAACAGGTAGGTAGCCACTGCCACAAGGAGGGTGGTGTGGGGGTGGGAGGCCTGCACTACAACTCCCAACAGTTCCCCTTGTCCCACCCCTGAGCAGGATGGAGCACTCCCTCCCACCCAGAAGCATGTGGCAGCCGTTGCATTGTTCACCCTCATCTAACAAGTAGGTAGCCATCTTCCCAGGTTGTGCTGTTTGGGGGTGGGAGGCCTGCAATATTACAACCACCATGCCCCCTCGTTCCCCCGCTTAGCAAGATGTACCACCCCCCACCCACCCAGAAGCATGTGACAGCCATTCTACTGTTCACCTTCACCTAACAGGTAAGTACCCATCTTCCCAGGGAGGGGTGTGTGTGTGTGGGAGGCCAGCACTACAACTTCCAACAGGCTCCCTTGCCCCACCCCTGAGCAGGATGAAGCACTCAACCACACACCCAGAGAGATGTGTCACAAATTCCACCCAAATGTGAAAACAGAACAGGCAAGTAGACAGTGCATGCACCCCGCCATTCCTCTCTAAAACCATGGAGCCAAATGACAACACCAGCCCTCACATCCCACCAAAATGTACACAGATACAATTACCACTTACAGTGTGCAGACAGCAAAGCATATGTAACTGTCACAGAAACAGAATTGTGACTCAACAAATCCAATCTCAAAGCAAATCAGGTCACAAACATGCACAGCACTGAATGCTATCTGTAAGTTACATGGGGGCTGAGCTTGAAGGACCATATGAAAACAAACCAAGCATGGTCTGTCTAACCAATAAATCTAAGCCTAGGACATGACAAAGGGATGCATGAGATGACAATGCCTAGTACATGCGCAAATGGAACGCCAGCCAGGCAGAGTAATCAGCAAAGATGCCTCACATCAAGTTGTATTGCCGCCAGTTGTTAGATGACAACATGTCCTCATAATTACAGAATCTACACATGGGGCATGGTATCCATCGACATGTACACGATGGAAATTTAATTTATGTACCTCCAAATCATGTCATGATGCACATCACTGTGCAGACATACAATGTGTGAAATAGTTAACTGTGTGTTGCATAACCAGTAAAAAAGATACATCGACCACAAAGCTTTAGGGGTGTACGTCAATGACCATTTCCCCTCTGTCCCACAGGTGACCAACAACTGACTACAGAGGACAACAACATCAACCTGCAGGGCCAGTCTCCACCCCCGGAACATGGACTCTCGGATGAGGACTCCCTGGATTTTGAGGATGCGGAGCTCAAAGCCAGCCCATCTGGTGTGCTAGGGTGCAACAGGTCCCAGGACCCCACTGTCCCCCCACCACCTCAGCAGCACCAACAACAACTACGCTTACCCCTGCTGGAACAACTTGTGCGGCCTACACCCCTACCACCACCACCAGTGCTGCCTGCAACACTCTCCCTGCTCCAGAGGATGACCACCTTACCCCACCAACTGAGGAGGGCAGGGAGAGGAGGCAGGTGCCTACAGTGGTGAGAAAACAGGTCCGTGACAGCAGGGCAGGTGGGAGGGTAAGGGGGAGTTGAAGGCAACAGGAAACTGGGACCGAAGCCCTGGACAACATCAAAAGAGTCCTTGGGGCCTACGAACGGGTCCAGGGACAACCGGTCCAGGCTGATGAAGATTCACGTGAGATCCGCCTGCTGCTGAGGTCCATCGACATCCTCATGGGCCAAATTGTGGACCTCTTGGGCCAGCTAATGGCAATTCTGAGGGACAGGCCTGCGGCACAAGCAACACCTCCACCTCCCTCCGTTGTCGCACAGGATGACAGTTCCACATCCTCCCCTGCGGGCACGGAGAGGGAGGACTCCTCAGACCCCACTGACCCCGCAGCAGAGGTCCCCCATATTAAACGACGAAGGGGCCGTCCAAAGAAATCCAAGGGAGGAACCCGTGGCAAAGCACCTGCCAAACGCCAGTCAAGGAGCCAGCCATGATGGCAACCCTCTTCACGATTGCATTGACTTTGTGGACTGTCCTTTCCCACACTGCCTTGTTAATGGCATCCGTCTGTTGGACTGGCTCACCACATCAATGTGGTGACTACTCGATTGTCCCATCTACCATCACTGACAACTCATTGCTTCACTATTCACCTTTTCGTAAATATTCACTCCCCTGTCACATGTAACCATTTTAAATAAACACTCCTTACGCACACATGTCGTTGTGTCTGCTCCGTGTTTATTACCAGATGTGCAGTCTTCACCATAATCACAATGTACCTGGAGTACGGATTGTTCCTAGGCAAGGAGAGGCTGAAGGGATCGAGGAAAACACAAAAGAACAATATT
Source organism: Triturus cristatus (assembly GCF_964204655.1). Taxonomy (NCBI): domain Eukaryota; kingdom Metazoa; phylum Chordata; class Amphibia; order Caudata; family Salamandridae; genus Triturus; species Triturus cristatus. The sequence continues at coordinate 377,459,329 of NC_140580.1, forward strand.
CACTAGTCAGGTGGTGGTATCACAGCCATCACACAACACTTGTCAGCAGGGTACTCCAATCTGCACACATTGCAATGGGCAACAGTACCGACCTGAACATCCTGTATCTGTGCCAAACTACCCTGTCCTAGGAACATTGGCACCCAGCACTAAGTCAACAACAGACTGCAGTCACAAAGCTCACATACACCTTTCCACCAACAACGACATCAGCAGACAATAGCTCCGTTGTACATTGTCACTCACCTTCAAGTGAAGTAGCGGTTGATGAGCTGTTGACGAAGGTCGACACCTTCCTCGTCTCCACCATCCTCGTCACTGGACATGGGTTGGTTAGGAGCAGGGGGATCTCTTTGCGCAAGGCCAGGTTGTGTAGCATGCAGCATGCAACTACAATCTGACACACCTTTTCAGGCGAGTACATCAGTGCAACTCCGGTCTTGTCCAGGCAGCGGAAACGTGACTTCAGGAGACTGAAAGTACGCTCCACCACACGACGTGTCCTCCCATGGGCATCATTGTAGCGGACTTCACCCGGGGTCCTGGGATTCCGCAGTGGGCTCAGCAACCAAGGACAGTTGGGATATGCAGAATGACCTAGGTTGGAGATACACAGAGCAACTTTGTAATGTAACTGTGGCAGAGGACAGCATGTCACACACATAGCACGCTACCTGACTCTTCGTACTCACCCACAATCCATGCATGCTCCGGAAGCAGATTATCCATCAGCTGTGGCACAATGCTGTTACGCATGATGTACGAGTCATGGGCCGAGCCAGGGAATTTGGACCAGATGTCTGAGATGATCATATCCGCCTGGCACACCACTTGCACATTGATGAAATGGAAATGCTTCCTGTTCCTGTAGATGTGCTCACATGCCTGTGGTGGAACATGTGTGCAGTCAATGGCACCAACAACATTGGGGATGTGCCCAAGAGAATACAAATATCCCTTCACCGCCACCAATTCATGCCTCCTGGGGAAATGGATATATTTGTCCTTGTAGATCATCATAGCGGACAGGACATCACGTAGCACCATGCTGAACTTAGGTTGCGACATCCCACCTGCGCTGGACACTGTGTACTGGAAAGATCCAGAAGGAAAAAATGCAGGGCCGCCATCACCTTAGACGTTGTTGTGAAAGCACTCAGATATGTCCTGCAAGGCTGCAGGTGGGGCTCCATCATAGCACATAGGTCTTGTAGGGTGGGTCGGTCCAGATGGAATTTCCGTATGATCTCATCATCCTCCATATCTGCCAGCACTGTGTAGGGACGATGCACCTTTGGCCTCCTCCTAGGTGAGATGAAAGGACACATGTTAATGCAATCCACCAGGAGATGTGTCCGACATCTTACGTTTTGACTGACACAACGCCAACAATGACTGTCACCACAGTTAAGCTCACAGCCCAACTTACATGTAGGGACACCTTCAGCTACACCATCCGTACACCTGTCCACTTTTCACACAGCTAGCACCTCCCAAACAATATCTGACTATGTGAATGCCCAAAGGGATATGTCCACGTCTTGCATGTGCATCCCTGAGAGTAGTTCCAACAGCATAAGTGTGAAACAACAACACTACTGTCTCATACCTAGCTGCTGTACCTGCCACACCTTCTTGTGTAAGTCGAACCGGGCACACATCAACAACACAATGAACACAGTCTGTGCGTAAACAACAAGTCTGTGCATGAGCCACGAAAAGTAGACAGTCAAATATGCACATTGTGTAGTCAGACATTCTTCACTGTGAGTTGCTCTGCCCTTTCACACATTAACATGTGTACCCATTGGAGAGTCCATCACAACACTGTTCTGTGTACATGCCCAGCAATATCACAAGTGACATGTGAGCGAGTACATGCCAATGCTTAAAATCATATACACAATTATGTCATGTGTAGTCAGCAGTGGGGTAAATGTTACATTGGCGTTGTGTGCACAATCATGCAGTGGCGGCTGGTGACATTTGAAAGAGGTAGCGCGGAAAAGTTGCACAATATTACATTTGTAATGCTTGACTGTGATGCCATCCGCGCGGACCATTTAATCCCCCTTCCTCTGCCCCCTGGCCTGCAGAAGCAAATGTTTCAAGAATTATGCTTGACGTATTTGTAATTCGTGCATGAATAGAAACCGATCGACGTGGACTGAAGTACGCACCCTCTCGAGAACGGGAATGTACACTACCTAGGTTTGTAATTTGAACAGCGTTTCCATGTTTCGAGAGTAATAATCCTCAACAAGAGCCCAGAAACTTTAAGCGTTACACTTAGCACTATACCAGCGCCCCCAAATTAAGTTAGCAGCACTTTTAGAATACAAGTTATGAAGCGCTATTTAGATGCTAAATGCAGTACAGTTTTGGCGCTGCAAAGAACAATGAAAGTGGTCACCGCCAGTGCGTGGACGCCCAGGGACAGGCCGAGGAGCACACAGAGCAGCTGCAGCGCTTTCATGGCGAATTCCGTTCCTCTGTGGTGAGGAAAGGGGTGCTCCTTTCGGACATGAAGCGACGCAGGTTTAATATTTAACCTCTCTTAAAATACTTCTTTGGAAGATCAGCAGCACTGGAATGTGTAAAGAGCCTGAACCCAAACACCGCCCCCAGGAGCCTGGCCAGTATGTGGCTGTAAGGCAAGGGATACTCGAATTCCACCGATGCCTAAATACGATTCATATGTGTCTGCTGCTCAACATGATATGTTGCATAGCAACAAAACGCCTAGGCAAATAAATACAAATTAATATATATTTTAACGAGTGGCTCTGAGGGTCTGCACATTAAAGCGTTTCTCATGTCTTAAAGAGGAATTCAGGGATCTGTGGTGGTAACACAGAATATTTGGTATCTTCTACTTTCCCATCATTTAGAAACGAAATGACAAAACATGTTCATAACGACAGAAAGTTGAGAAGGGTTACTGAAGCGTGACACATTTGGACGGGATTATGACTAAGCCTGGGCAAAGCACTACGCTACGCTCGCGTAGTTTGCGAAGTTCGCGCTACTTCGCACTACGCGAACTGCACGTAGCACAGTGCGAACACACGTAGCGTAGTGTTGCGTAGTGCTGCGGTCATTTTTTGCTTGCTCGCGGTCCTCAATGTCAAGTTGGCGACCGCGAGCAAGCAAAATGACATCCCGGCGAGACTTTTTCCTTGTTCGCGATCAGCAACATCAAGTTGGCGATCACGAGCATGGAAAATAAACCTCCCGGCGAGATTCCCAACGCGAGGAGGTCAGGTTTCTCATTGCGAGTGGTCGCGTATGCTCGCGACCGCTCGCGATGAGAAACTACCAGTTCGCGTTGAGAAAGCTGCCGCTCGAGTAAAAATCTACTCGAGCAGCAGAAAACTACAGCTCGCACTGTGCAAGATGCCATTTTCAATGATTGCACAGTGCCGGTTGCTTGTCCGCACTGTGCAATCATTGAAAACGACATCTGGCACAGTGCGAACAAGGTACTACGCAGTTCGCGAAGTGCTACGCGTAGCTCGTGTAGTGCGAACTGCACTTTGCGTAGCTTCGCGAAGTGCTACTTCGTGAACTACGCCCATGGTTAATTATGACCAAGAAACAAAGCAATCCATCGGTATTTTATCACGAACAACCTTGCGACGTGTGTACTGTTTAACAGACGCAAACCCTCTGTCCCCAAAATGACGTGGGCAAGGAATGTAAATACTTCTATAATAATGAATGCAGAGATAGACCCAGCAAGGAACAAGTCGACACAAATGTATGCAGTCGCGGCTCACGGGGGGGGGGGGGTGAATGAAATATTTTTTTTTTAAATCTTACCTCACAGCCGGTCCACGGGTCCACACCACCTCGCTCTCAGACCTCTGATACCCTGGGCGCCTTCACTAACGGTACTGGAGGAAGGGCCTGCCAACCCCTCTCAGCCAGCAGCGCCAGGATTGGCTGAGGGCACAGCTTACGCTAGGCCCGCCGCCTGCCCATTAGGAGACCGAGGGGCTCCTAATGGGCATGCGCAAGGCAGTAAAAACACAAGCACGCATGACTGGGCACGGAGTAAAAATTAATCTCCATGCCCACTCATGCGCACTTGTGCTGCCTTTCCCTGGCTTGTGACAATGCATGTCAGTCAACATGACGCCGCACCGCCCACGGTCCGATGTCATGCTGACTGACATGCATTGTCAGTTAGTTCTCCCCACCATCGGCGTCTCTGAACTTAAGTAAACTAAGTTCAGAGACACCGAGGGAGCTACGGGCGCGTGTGGGTGCGCGGGGCGGGGGGCTAAGCCCCATCGCCCCAATGGACGATCCGCGCCTGCAATCATGTGCCATTAATCATGTGGCCACTGTGCACTGTTGAGAACTGCCCTTGGCCATTGACACAGCATGATGTGTCCATAGGTGCTGTCAAAGTGCTCCGCCACCCAAATCACAGTCATTCTTAGCAATGTATGGCACCCATATCGCGGTAGCTACCGACTGGCCCCAGCGGTGTGACACTGCCAATGCCAAAGCCACACTTGCGGTAGTGATAGCATATACCCATGGTCAAATGGCGGCTGGCATGCTCCGCCACCCAAATCACGGTCACTGGCTCAAATGTATGGCACCCATATCGCGATAGCTACCGCCTGGCCCCTGCGGTGTGTCACTGCCAATGGCAAAGACACACTTGTGGTAGTGATAGTGATATGTGTATTGCCAAATGGTGGTTGGCATGCTCTACCACCCAAATCACTGTCACTGCCTCAAATGTATGGCACCTATATCGCGGTAGCTACCGCCTGGCCCCTGCGGTATGTCACTGCCAATGGCAAAGACACACTTGCGGTAGTGATAGTGATATGTGTATTGCCAAATGGTGGTTGGCATGCTCTGCCACCCAAATCACGGTCACTGGCTCAAATGAATGGCACCCATATCACAGTAGCTACCGCCTGGCCCCAATGGTGTGTCACTGCCAATGCCAAAGCCCCACTCGTGGTAGGTGATAGACATATACCCATGGTCAAATGGCAGATGGCATGCTCCGCCATCCAAATCACGGTCACTGGCTCAAATGTATGGCATCCTTATCGCGGTAGCTACTGCCTGGCCCCTGTGGTGCGTCACCGCCAATGCCAATGGGAACCGCAATCGCGGTAGACTATTGCAATTTTGAAAATCGCCGTAGGCGTGCTCCGCCACCGCGGGCCGGTTATTGGATGCAATTGAACAATGCACGATCGCGGTAGTGACCGCCTGGCCCCTGTGGTGTGTCACCACCAATGCCCAAGCCCTTACAGCCAATGGAAACCGCAATCGCGGTAAACTAATGCAATTTCGAAAATCGCGGAAGGCATGCTCTGCCACCGCGGGCCGGTCATTGGATGCAATTGAAAGATACACGACCGCGGTAGCGACCGCCTGGCCTCTGCGGTGTGTCCCCGTCAATGCCCATGCCCTTACAGCCAATGGGAACCGCAATCGCGGTAGACTAATTTCAATTTTGAAAATCGCAGTAGGCATGCTCCGCCAACGTGAAGCCAGTCATTGGATGCATTTGAAAAAGGCTGACCCGGAACACCAATTGCAGCAGCTTAGAACCACTGAAACTACCCCAGGGGGCTATATATGTGAGGGAAAAACCCTCACATTTCCACAGCTTCCAGAGCCTGCTCCCTGACACTCCTCACCACCAACTGCTGCTGCTCCTCTCTCTAGAGCCTGCTGCCTGACACACCTCACCACTAACTACTGCTGCTCCTGTCTCCAGAGCCTGCTGCCTGACACCCCTCACCACCAACTGCTGCTGCTCCTGTCTCCAGAACCTGCTGCCTGACACCCCTCACCACCAACTGCTGCTGCTCCTGTCTCCTGGACCCAGTGATGGCGAGGACTGAGAATATCCGGACCAGTCCATTCACCAACGAGGAGCTGGAGGTCCTGGTGGACGAGGTGCTCACACAATATGGGAGGCTATATGGTGCTCCAAATGTCGTGGTAAGTGTTTCAGAGTGGAAGTGAGAGTGCAGGGAGTGCACACCTGACGTTGATCTGCTGCAGTATGTGCCTGAGAGTGTGGGGTTGTGTCATGCACTGCCTAGCATGCTGTTTCCAGGGGAAAAGGGTGTATAGCCTATTTCACAAGTTTCCCTGCCTGCACATCAAAATTGGAGGGACAAGTATTGTTTTGTCAGCCATACAATAATGCAGCAAGTTGGTAATGCAGGAGTCAGGACAGAAATTGCCTGTGTGAATGGATGTGTGGGTCCCTGATGTTCTTCACAGGCTCATTTGTGGCCTTAGCAAGGGTTTACGTCCAGAGGGTACTGATGGAATTGTGTCTGACTCAAAATTTGCATCTATGACACAGCAGATTGTTGTACTTTTGTGCACAGCCCCTTCCATTTCCACCAGCATGTGTACTGACTTGCATGTGTAGGCACTGTTTACGCTCTCAATTTGTCCCTTCATGTGACATTTCTGATGCCCCACGTTGGACCTCAGTGTGAGCCCACGTGGCCTGCACAGTCACTGCCCAATCTGACAAGGACACATCACTGAATGTACAGAGTGAAACATGTGTGTTCTTTGCAAGACTATCCATCAAAGAGCCATCTCAGCCCTGTAGATTGCACACAACAGGCCTTGTGAGATGGGTGTAAGATTGTAAGATCATGTCCCTCATTGTGATCTCCATGACACAGTGAACCATTCACAGGGCAAGGACATTGATGGCTGTGCAGTTTTGGACACAGTGAGTCTGCCCCTAAACATATTTTTAAAGGTAATGCATGTCTTACTCACCCTCAAACTGGATAGTAGATGTGGGCAGCCTACACATAGCTTTCTGTGCTGGCATCCTGCTTGTGCATGAGATGGGCAGGTTCTGTGTCCACCCACATACCTGCATGCATTTTCGTATGATTCTCCCATGCTAAAATACTATGTGAGATGCTGTAGTGTCTCTGCTAGATATATCTGTGAAGTTGTGCTGAGTTAGTATCATGCTCCTGTACTGAGAGATAGAGGTACATAACACTGTGTAACTGATTTTTTGGCCTCTTGTCTCCCATGCCTGCAGCTCAAAGTCCACCATCATAAGGCTGTGTGCAGGGCCATTGCACGCAAGGTGCGGGCTCTGGGTGTCTCCAACCGACGGTGCACACACTGTCACAAGAGGTGGGATGACAGCTGCCGGCTGAGTAAAAACGTGGCAGAGATGACGCTGGGGCTACTCACTTGGACTGGCAGGTTGGAGCTCCGGAGCATGACACCACTAATGTCACACATCTTGGCAGTGATACAGTCAGAGCTGGATGCACGTTTGAAGGACCATCAGCAGCAATCTGCGGGTGAGTATTCTGGGAAGGGTGACTTTGGTTGTGAGTGGCTGCATGTGTTCACAGCCTGGGCCAGCGCTGGACTCTGTGATGTTGCGAGTGTGATGGAATGGCTTGTAAGTGGCCTCTGTGTTGGGTGCAGCTGTCATGCATTTGCCCTACCTGTACTTTCTCATGTCATTGGAGTAATGGCCCTTGACATTGCAATCTGAGTCGTGGCCTTCTGGCATCGTCTGCATTGGGGTAGTCAGGGACATCCCATGGTAGGGAATGGCAGTGTGCATCATCTGAGTGTGCTTTCATCAATGTGTGCATTGCCTGACATCAGAATTGTGAGGACTAGACATCTGACACCAATGTGCAACTGTAGTTGTGCCCCAAAGTATGACATGGTGGATGGCATGTGCTCATGGCCATTGTGGACTGTTATGTTGGAGTCTGTATCTGTGCTGTCCACTTCTGCTGCCTCCAGATGTAACAGTGGCAACATGTTGGGAGGTACATCTTTTCCCCCCTCAGGGCCCTAGGTGTGCTCAAAGAGATCTGTGTGTCTGGTTACACGGAGCCACCGACAGGCTATCTGGCTGTGTGGTCATCACATGGGTCACTTATGCCACGTTTGCATGATAAAACGCAAAAATCAACTATTGAATTGAGGTTGCACGATGTTACTGCACAGGATGGTGTTCAACATGGGAATATCATCATCTTGTTTCATACTTTGCTTACATATGATGTTTGTGTTAATGCCACTGAACTGACCCTACATCTCTGTCTCATGCAGCATCTCCTGTGGGCACAGAAGGACAGGGGACAGACACCAGTGGTGAGGCATCAAGCACGACTGCTACACACGAGCACAGTGACACTGACGTGACCAGCGCCTCGGAAGGGGACAGGAGTTTGCTTGAGGAATCACAGCCAGAGACACTATCTCAACGTCATCTGACGCGAGCGGTGACACATCTATATTGGCGGGCACAGGGAGCTGGAACTCTGCCTCCTCTTCCACCACACAGTGTCCAGTGCCCACCCTCCCACCCACTTCCACTAGTGCTGCCCATGTTCACACCAGTAAGAAGGGAAGAATGTCCTTCACCCCAGGCACCGGTGCCCCTGTCTCCCCTGCTGCCATCAGTGTTGAGTCTGTGGACCTTTTGCGCCAGTTGTGTGTGGGCCAAACAACTCTCATCAACGCCTTCCTAGACCACGACAACAAGTTGGCACAGGTCGTTGCCTTCATGGAATGCATTCATTCAGACATGGGTGGGCTACAACGGACTGTCCTGTCATTGTCCTCCGCAGTGACAGCAGCCATTCAACTGGCACAATCTCAGAGTCCAGCTCCAGTCCCTTTGGCCACCCCCCTGCCAGTGGCTACATCTGACGATAGTGACCACACACCACAGACCTCAGGCTTAAGATCCAGCACACGCAGCACACAACAGCAGCAGCCCAAGTGGTCCATGGTGCAGACACCCTCCCCCAAACAGTCAAAGCCACCCCAGAGCGCAAAGGCATAAGCCCTTCAGGCGCCACTCAGGGTCATAAAGCCAAGAAGCAGACATCAGGCTCACATGCCTCAGAGGCATCCCCAGCCAAGGACTCTCCTGTTTTAAAAGTGTCTCGCAAAGACAATCCGACAGTGCCGTGCCCGCTGATAAGCTGGTGCCTGCTAAGAGGCCACATAAAAAGAGCTCCAAGGTAGATTCAACCACAACCTCAACTCCCATTCACACCCCTGTGAAGCAGGGAAATGAGGGCACTGTAGGGGGTACAGCTGGTAAACAGGGGATGGAGGGGCAAAGGCAAGGCCAGGCCAAGCGTACCGCTGGATCCAGGATGTCCCCAGAGGAAGGGCCACCGTCTGCACCTGCAGACAGTGCAGCTTTGGTGGAGAGTGTGCCTGTTGTGTCTGCCCCACCTCCCACTCCTACCAAGACAGGGAAGCCATTTAGACTCCCCAAGAAGTGGAAAGGCACCTCTCCACATTCTCCCACCCACACTGTATCTCACAGCAGCATGACTCCACCTCCACGTGCCACCACACCACTCGGTCCAAGCATCCCTCTGGCTTTCAAAGCCACTGATACCTCTACCTCAGCTGGGCCTCTCTCTCCACGGTCCAGTCTTCCAACTGGCCCTGGCACTCAGCTACCTCCCAATCCGACTGACAGCCAAGTCTGAGTGAAAGTCCCCCTCACACACCTGTCTCTCCCACAGCAGTGCCTGGACTGCCCATTGTTATCCCCCTAACTGTGTTGCTGACCATGGCAGGGTACAGTTTCACCCACTCCCTGTTCAGGATCTCGTGTACCTACTCTGCACTTTGTACTGGCCACTGGCCTTGCTGTTTGCCCATTCCTTGTGCAGCTTCTCATGTACTTACTCTGCACTTTGGACTGGCCACTGGCCATGATGTGCCTTGCTGTGTTTGCCCATTCCCTGTGCAGGATCTCATGTACTTATTCTGTATCTTGGACTGGCCACTGGCCTTGATGGTCACTGCTGCTTGCCCATTCCCTGTGCAGGATCTCATGTACCTACTCTGCACTTTGTACTGGCCACTGGCCTTGCTGTTAGCCCATTCCCTGTGAAGCTTCTCATGTACTTACTCTGCACTTTGGACTGGCCACTGGCCTTGATGTGCCTTGCTGTGTTTGCCCAGTCCCTGTGCAGCTTCTCATGTACCTACTCTGCACTTTGGACTGGCCACTGGGCTTGATGTGCCTTGCTGTGTTTGCCCATTCCCTGTGCAGGATCTCATGTACCTACTCTGCACTTTGTATTGGCCACTGGCCTTGCTGTTAGCCCATTCCCTGTGCAGCTTCTCATGTACTTACTCTGCACTTTGGACTGGCCACTGACCTTGCTGTTAGCCCATTCCCTGTGCAGCTTCTCATGTACCTACTCTGCACTTTGGACTGGCCACTGGCCTTGATGTGCTTTGCTGTGTTTGCCCATTCCCTGTGCAGGATCTCATGTACCTACTCTGCACTTTGTACTTGCCACTGGTCTTGCTGTTAGCCCATTCCCTGTGCAGGGTCTCATGTACCTACTCTGCACTTTGTACTGGCCACTGGCCTTGCTGTTAGCCCATTCCCAGTGCAGCTTCTCATGTACCTACTCTGCACCTTGGACTGGCCACTAGCCTTGATGTTTGCTGCTGTTTGCCCCTTGCCTGTGCAGCTTCTCATGTAACTACTCTGCACCTTGGACTGGCCACTGGCATTGATGTTCACTGCTGTTTGCCCATTCCCTGTGCAGGATCTCATGCACCTACTCCGCACTTTGTACTGGCCACTGGGCTTGCTCTTGTCTACTTTTGGTGCCTATCTGTGTAACATGTGAATAAAGACAGTTACTCCTGTTGTCTGATTTGTTAGTGTCCTTGCTAAATAAAGGGTTTTCTGTGTGGGTATGGTTTAATGTGACACATGCTCTGTATTCCACTTCAACATTGCCAATGGCTTGTTTCACTTTTTCAGGGTTTTGCAGAGGTGACAGGCACTTCAGTTCTTCTTGACTCTGAGGCTTGGGGGTGCAATGATAGTGGTTTGTGATGAACTACTGTTATTATAATCATTCTTTGGTAAGGTTAGCTAAATTGTACACATCATGTTTGGATGCACTGCCAGCACAAAGTGGGATTCTATCCACAGGATTGCAGGCAGGCTAGCCAGGGCCATCATGTCTGTGTGACCTTTCCTGATGTGTGAACAGCAGTGTTGGTGTATGGTCATCTTGTGACGGTTAGTCATCCTAGTCACATGGGTAAATTTCAATGTGTGCACTTGGGTGGTCAAATAGTGTGCAGTGTGAAGGGGGGACTTTGTCAGTAGTGTTATGTGTGTGTGCCCCTGCAATGGCAACTGCACGCATGTGTCACCCAGGAGTTGAGTGCTGGTTAGTTTAATTAGTCTGCCCTGTGCTTGTGATTGTGTGCACATGTGGGAGCTGTAGGTTGTGTACTGTGCAGTGTGGTGGTGTGTCCTTGCACTTCTGGGGGACACCTACTTGTTGTTGGTGGCAATTGTGAGTATGCAGAGTGTGTGAATGGCAAGTCAGTGTTGTGTTTTGTTGATCATCCATGTGTCTTGATACTGTTTGTGCTCACTGTGCAGACCTGCTCAGCCACACTGACACTGTCATTATCATGCATTGCTGTCACTTGAGGCTTTTTTGGCTCCAGTATGGCATGTGGGGTGTGGAGTCATAACATCCTCTATCTGTGCTTCTGATGTCTACCCATTGTGAGTGTGCACTCCATCTATTTGTGTATGGGGCACTCCAGACATGTACACTACTGACATACACAACACTTCACTCTCATGTCAGCTGTCCCCTTGGTTTGCCAGTGAGCGTGCCTCCCCACCACTTTATTTGTTACACTTTGCTTTGTGGTGCTGATCTGTGCACAGGACCAATGTGCCACTCAGGACAGTTTCCCAATTGGTTATATGTGATTTTCTTGTTTTGCAGTCATGGTTGCTCATATGCAGTTCAACTGTTTGTGGTCATGTTGTTTTCACCTGGGTGTCCCAGGCTTTTGCATCTGTGGGTGATGGGTGAGCTGTATATGTGTTTACTGAGGCACTTCTTCCCTTCCTGAGTGTGATGTTGTCTGTGTGCTATGGCGATTTGTGTTGTGGGGGTTCATGGTGTGGCACTTTTATCTGTGTGGAACTGGTATGTTTGGTGTGCACACACTGCTTGTCATGCACGCAGTGCTGTGAGTGTATTTTGCCTTGTAATTGCCTGGTGTGCATCCCCTGATGTCCGGCTTTGTTTGCAATGTGATGGATTGGCATGTGCATCTGTTGTGTGTTTGATGTGGATGTGTGCAGTGTTTGGCCTGTGTTGTCTTATTGCAGCTGACAGATGCTCTGTGTGTGATGTTCTATTTGCATGTCATTGTGTGTGAGTTGTTTGTGCATTGTGATACATTCAGATGTGTGTTGCAAGTGTAGTGTGCATTACTTGTGTGTCTGTCACATGCAGTTAGGGCTATTCTTGTTCCTGGGTTTGTTTTGAGTGCATCCTTGGGGTTTTCTCCTCTTATATTTCACCTGTCACTTGTTAGGATTGTGCATGTGCAAGCATGTGGTACAGTATGACACCATGTTGACTTAATGGGTGGTGTGGTATGTCTATCTGTGTTTTCTTATTGGCCCATTGCTCCCAGCTTGTGCCATAATTGTTTTGAGATGATGCACTTCTTATCTGTGTAGGGGTATGTTGTCTGTGCATTGTTTCTGATTGATGATGTTGTTTACTCCTGTTCTGTCTGGACTCCCATTGCCTTTCCACAGTTTTACTGCACAGGTCTGGGCGTGTTGTACTTCTGTGTATGTTGTTAGTGAGTTTTGTGTTTGGCTGTTGTTTTTGTGCCAACATTGGTTCAGGCATCCCTGAGTGTGTGTGTGCTATTTCTGGATGCCCCCCATGGAGTTTGATTGTTTGTCAGTGTATTGACTGGACATTATTGGCACCATTCTGTGTGTTTGACACTGGTGTTGAGTGCTGCAGGTGTGAGGTTGGTGGGGGGTATGTGTGAAGTATCCAACTTGTGTTTGATAGTCATGGAGTGTGACAATAGGCCCTGTGTGTTGTGCTGCTGACATACACCTGTCAAGTAGTTGGATACAGATGTGTGGCTGAACACTGTTTGACTTCAGAGACTTCCTTTCATCCCTGTGCCTATGCATGGGTTGTCTTGCTGTCTCCCTGAGTTGTTGCACAGAGTATACTGTGGTTTCATTTCACTCACTGTGCCAGCCATGTGTGTTTTGATGGGCTAAGGGTGTTGTTATATGTTCCTTCTCTTGCATGTGATGTACACATGCTTAGGGGCTAGCTCCTTGGCCTTCCATTTGTGAACACCTCACTTTAGCTTTCCCATTTCTTGTCCTCCATTGCTGCTGACATTTGGTCTGTGTATGTGGCTGTGTGTCAGTGTGGGGTGTGTCTAGTTGAGTGATTGTTCATATTCATTGTGAGTGTTAATTCATTGTGTGCATGTGTTCCCGCGTCTTCACTGCTGCGGTGACGTTACCGGGACATTGCACTGATGTCGTGGTTGGTGGGTGACCTGTATGCAGAGGGGTGATTTCGTGACAGGTAGGACATGGGTGGGTACACTTGTGGATGTGTTCCTGTCCCCAGCAGGGTGTCTGGTGTGGACAGGAACACTATATCTGCCCATGAGTTGTGTGTTGTTGTTGTGTGCGGAGTTGTGTTATTTCGTACCTGCAGTGGCGTCCGCGACGGTGCATAACTTTCGGATAGTGTATCAGGTACAGCACCGGGAAGACGTGTAGAGCTGGATTCATTGCGGTCGGGACAGGGTCAAAGGGACTGGGAATCTGGTTTCACGCTCCGCAGTCGTGCTTCCGCCGTCTCTTGTTGGGCGGTTTCTCCGCTGCGCTGTGACTGGCTGTTTGGGGCACCCTGATTTGTACAGCAGTTGGGACGTCATTCCGCACGGCGGTGGGTCTCCATTTGCTCCCACCGCCGCAGCGGCGGGTGCATTTTGATGGCGGTTTGCGTCGACCCACGGTGGACAGGAAATGGGCTATGTTTGCCCATACTAATATGGTGGGCGTGAGGACCGCTGCTGGCGTGTGGAAAATTTAATTTTCCGCAACCGCCAGCACCGCGGTGGTGCCTCCGCCCGCCATCCTAATGGGCCCCTTAGTGTGTAATTAACTGCTGGAAGCAGGAAAAGAAAGAGGAAGTCTTCCGGGGAGCCCACCTTTGAGGATATCCTGGACTGCTTATTAGTGGACTGTGTGTTGACCTTTACCACGAGCATCATGAGAAAAAAAGTTTTTTGTCTTGTTAGTTGAAGCTGCTGGAAAGGGAATAAAATAAAGTTTTGAGCATAATCCTTGCCTCGGGTCCAGACATAGAATCAATAAACACCCAGGAAGGAAGGTACACCTATAAACAGAATGTTACAAAGGCAACCAAATGGAACGTCAGCAACGCAAAATTCTGTTGAAATTTTCAGTTTCCACTCACACATTCCAAGCCTTTCTTGGTAAACATTCAGGAGAGGGGGCGCCCTCCAACTTGCTGAAAATAACCTTATCATAAAGGAATTTTCATGATATAACAGTATAGAGAATGATTCCAATCACCAAAATTATAATCGGAGCAGAAGTGATTCACGTGCCCTCTGACCTCTGGTGACATTGTAAGAAACGATCACAGATCCTCTGACTGAGATCATATTGCTCAGTATCTCTGTTTTTTAAACTATCTGTAGAAAACACAACAAAGGAGCGTGTTAATAAACAGTGAATTAGAACCGGTACCAACAAACAGCTTCTCAAACTAGGAAACGCAAAAGAGATGAAGGACTTTTAAAAATTCAGATGTAATTTTGGTTAAATTACAGGGTTTAAATCAATTTAGGAGTAGTAATTTCGTAGAGGAACATGTTTTAAAAGGGGCAGATTGAACCATAATAAGAATATCACAGCTTCATTGTGTAGGTTCCTGACATGTGATGTTATGTTATGTCATATGCCATGTCATGGCATGTGTCATATCATGTCATGCTATGTTATGTACACCCTTTCCTGCGGATTAGGACAGGCTATCCATCAAACTGGATAAACTATATTTTGATAGTGTATGTTGCTTTGTTCATGTGTAGAACTGGCCCCCGAAGACTTCCCACTTGTTACAGTGAGGTACAGACCAGCGGTGCAGGGCACGCCTAAATCTACATTTCACCATTCCAGGAAAAGACAAAGTGGACACGGGACTCCAGGCTTGAAACGGGAACACCAGCTTTATTTTGCTAACTCGGGTTAGGACAGTCTCCTGGAATAAAACACAAAACTGATCTGCTAAGACTGCCCCTTCATTCCGTGGCGTACAATCTCTTATACCCATAGCTCCACCCCTCCCACCTTTGATGTCCGAACACAAGAGTCTTAAAACAGGATGGAGGGAAAGAGAGGGTTTGATGTCGGTTGTATTCTTAGGTCATAAAGGGCCAGATTCCGCTGTTCACAGGGAGGGGGTGTTAAGTCCGCACAGGAAGAGTGTTTGATGGTCCTGTGCACAGCTTTCAGATGTTGTCGAAGGCAGGTGTGTGTACCCCGGAGCAGGGTGTGGGAAACAGTCCAGGGCCATCTTGCCGAGTTGGCTCGGTGGCAGATGGCATGTAGGGGGTTCTTGTGTGCACAGCTGTGCCTGCAGTGGGCAGGGCACGGGATCGGCAGGGTTTGGGCATTCAAGGGCAACGATTGTGCAAACCTTTCAAGATGGTGGCACGATAGCCATGTTAGCATTTTTCCACAGTCCTTCAGTCCTTCCTTTTGCCATTGAATGGCAAACCCTAGAGGCGTATCTGCATGAGTTCATGGATTTTTTGTTGTTCCGCTTGTGAATGTTGACAGGTGTGGGTGTCAGACACATGGCACAAAATCCACAGAGTGCCGGTCCACACTGGATACAGAGGCAGCATGAGAACAAAACAACGAGGATGGCTCCGATGACAGTCATTATTCTCCAGCCCCAGCTTGTGATTAGCCCCCATACCCAGTTCGTTAAGGACCAACTCCCGTCCTCTGTGTGTGTGGATTCAGCGATTTTATGCAGTCTCTGAATGGCCTGATACACTGTTGGTCGGTTGTCTGGAATGTACACACAGCAGCTTGATCTGATCAGTTTGCATACACCACCACGATCTGCCAGGATGATGTCTAGGACCATGCGGTGTGGAAGTGTCATGAGACGGTCCGCTTGGACCTCTGCCGTGATGTTGCTCAGTGCTCCTGCTGTTTCGTTGATAGTGGCTTCGACCATTCTTGACAGATGCCTGACCTCTTGGCTGTTGACCACCGGACCCCAGAAAGGAATAAGTCCCTTGAAGAAGTCGCCTGCTATTTGGCCAGCAGTGCTTTCGGAATTCAGAGTGTCCCTTTTCTTTTGTTTTTTGAATCCCACCTGATGATGGGTAGCTGTGGCAGTATATGTTGGTGGAAGGAGGAAGGCAATGTAACAAGTCCCTGTGAAGTTGGCTGGGAGCCATGTATGTGCTTTGTCACCGCAGACAAAGTAGGTGCCCTGTGCTGTCACCAGTGGCGGAGATGCTGTTTCAGAGAAGACGTATGTGTCGTCGCATATGCTGGTTCCTAGTTGGGCCTTGCTGTTCCCGCCTTTCCCTTGGAGGCATAGATTTCCTTTGTGTGGCACCACCCAGACATCTGGCGGTGCCTTCCTGTTGCGTTCTCTTTCTTTGTAGCTGGCTACATAGTTTGTTAAGTTCCACCGTTCATATTTTTCGTTTTCGTCTGGAGTCCCGGAATTATTGTTTTTAAGATAGTCCATCATTGCCATTACTCCGTTTATTATTGCTCTTCTCTAAGGCCCAAATGGAGTGTCAGGGGCCTGGATTGGAGTGCTTAGATATGCACCTGCGAATATGTTGTAGAGGGCCCATGCGGACCCATTCTCTGAGAATGGCAGGGGAAGGAAGGGCGTTCCCCGTTGGGTGGAATCCGGTATCAGGCCGCACACCCAGCAGTTTGTAACATTCATGACGAGCTGGTGTTGGTGCAACATTTGGAGGAATGTGTTGTTCACATATTCTCGTCGTTTGTGGCCCTCATGTGGTGGCATTGTGGCATATTCATGTTCTGACAGATTTTAGGGTACTGTTTTTGGCAGAATGTCATGTAGTACCCATCCGATGATAGTCAGTGCCATACAGACGATCAGTAGTAAGCCCAGACATATAGTGAACCTTCTGTGTATCATTTTACAGTACTTCTCCTTTTTCTTCTTCAGTTGTTCTGTTGCTTGTGCTTCGATGTTTCCGTTCATCCTGTATCTGAGTCTTGACCGAGCCACTGGACCCATAGTTACTGCCCATAATGGTTGGTTGCTTCACCCGGTAGCGATACCCGCAGCCCTATTGGCACTCTCTCGAGTCGCGTCCCAGGACATCTATCACGACCGTCCCAGCGGTCAGGTTAGCGGTGTCAGAAATTTGTCAGAGGATGACACGTATCATGTCCCACTTTTTGGTTTTCTCGGCCTTAAGTCGTATCTTCCTTTGCCTGGAGTGGTGTGATCAATTGTTTGTTTCTTAGGTGAGGAGGTATGGCCTCCAGCAGTATGTCGTCCGTTTCTTTTTGTGTCTCTGTGTCTCTTAGTTGTGCATCACTGAAGGGTATGGATCTTGGAACCGCCTCGCTTTCTTGGTCTTGCAAGTCGTCATCTACCCATCGGTCATAGGGCAATGGCAAAGGCACACGCCTACAGTGAGTGGCATGTATCCAGTTCTTCCGCCCCTCGACCTTGACGGCGGTTCTCGTGGCCAGGAGCACTTGCTGCGGCTCTTTCCAGCGGGGCTTGAGGCTCTTCTTCCTCTGGAAGTTCCGAGTTAGCACCCAATCGCCCGGACGTATGGTGTGGCCGGGTCCTTCAGGAATCGGGGGGAGGGCGTCCTCCACCTGTGCATGTATAGAACGTAAACTGTCAGTGAGCTGTTTTAGGTAATCTATCAATATTGGGTACTCTATTTCGGAAAACCTCCTCGGTCTGGGTACTCCCCACACATTGGCGGGTCTACCGAAGACCACCTCGTGTGGCGAGAGTCCGGACCGTGTGTGTGGTGTGGTTGTGGTAGACAGCAAGGCCAGCGGTAGTGCATCTGGCCATGACAATCCGGTGCTTGCACAGATCTTAGATATTTTAAGCTTGAGGGTGCCATTGTATTTTTCCACCAATCCGGCGGATTGTGGATGATTTGCGGCATGACATTTCTGTCTGATGCCTAGACCAGCGCAGACGTCCTGTTTGACTAGGCCTGTGAAGTGACTTCCGTTGTCACTCCATATTAGGCGGGGTAACCCGAATCGCGGAAAGAATTCCTTCAGGAGGATTTTGGCTGTCGTGGTGGCTGTACAATTTTTAGCGGGGTACACTTCTACCCACTTGCTGAAAGAGCAGATCACTACCAACACATATTTTAGATTGTTCACCCGTTCCATCTCAATGAAGTCCATCTGTAGGGCTTCGAAGGGGAAGGAAGGAGGAGCGAAGTTGCCAGGAGGTGTTGGAGTGCCTTTGCCGGGATTGTGCATGAGGCATATCATACAGTTCTTAACTAGGTGTGTGGCTGTCTTGGAGATGTTCTCGTTGGCCCAGGTCGGTGCCAGGAGTCTGCATATTCCCTTTGCACTGATATGTGCCGGTCCGTGGGCCATTGTTACTACCGGGAGGACATAGGCATCTGGGAGCATCCATCGCTGATGTTCAGAGAGGTCTGTCCAACATCCCTTGTCGTCTAATTGGGCGGTCTTGTCAGTCCATACCGCTTTCTCTGTCTCAGTCGCTTCTGCCTGTATTTCCTTCACACTGTCTATTGAGTCTTCAATCAACCCTCCCTCGGGTACCCATCTGGCCGGACCTGCTACATACATTCTGTCTGATTTTTGCTTTGCTGTCTCCCTGGCTGTCTGGTCAGCGAAGGCATTCCCTTGTCCTATGTAGTCTGTGATCCATTTGTGAGCACTGCATTTCACTATGGCCAGCTGCTTGGGGCGTGTCAGGGCATTGAGCAAATTGCCTATCAAGACACCATGTTGGATACGTGTCCCATGGGATGTGAGGAACCCTCTGTTTGCCCATAGTCGGCCAAAGTTATGTGCTACTCCGAACGCGTACTGACTGTCTGTATAAATAGTCACCCGTAAATCAGCGCTAAGTTCGCAAGCTCTGGTGAGCGCTACGAGTTCGGCTGCCTGTGCTGATTGCTGGGGTATCCTAGCTGTCTCTACTTTCGTCTGTAATGTGGTTACTGCATAGGCTGCTGTGGTTCTCCCATCAGGTAGCTTGAAGCAAGACCCGTCTACATAGAGTGTGCCATCCGGTGTACTTAGGGAAAGGTCTGTCAGGTCAATTCCTCCTTTTGTTTCCTCCTCCGTCCGGAGAAGGCAGTCATGCGGATCAGTAGTGTCCTGGTGTCCGTCAGTAGCGGGCAATAGGGTGGCTGGGTTAAGTGTGGTGCATATCTGTATGGTAATGTGAGTTGCCATGAGTGTTAGCTCGTAACTGGTCAAGCGTGCACTAGTCAGATGTTGGGTCTTTGTCTTGTTCCGGAGGGCCTCAACAGAGTGTGGTACCATTACGGTGAGGGTATGACCCATTACTAGCCCGGCACTTTGTCGTATCAAAACAACTCGGGAGCCCTTGGGCAACTGGGTCTAGGGTTGCTGAGAAATAGGCGCACGGGCGTTGTTTGTCAGCGTAGGGCTGGGTCAGCATGGATAATGCACATCCGTCTTGTTCATGTGTGAAAAGGAAAAAAGGCTTGGTGTAGCAGGGGGAACCTAGTACGGGTGCAGAGCATAAGTCTTCTTTGAGTGTCTGAAAGGCTTGCTCGCTTTCAGAAGACCATGGTATTACATTGGGAACTTCCTTTGTGGTCAGTGCGAGTAAAGGTTTGACTGTGAGAGAGTAATTTGGGATCCACTGACGGCAGTATGAAGTGATAGCTATGAAGCCTCGGACTGCTGTTTGAGTACGAGGTCTGCTCATGTTAAAAATTAACTGTATCCTATCTGGTGTGAGAGGTCTCCCTTCCTTTGATAGGAGGTGTCCGAGATACGTAACTTCTTGTTGGCAGTACTGCAATTTGGGAAGGGAAACTTTATGTTTGTGTTTGTGCAGATGTAGTAGCAGTATGATGGTGCATTCGTGAAGGGGAAGCGATGAGTAGGTCATCGACGTACTGTATGAGTGCTGAAGTGGGGGGTAGGGTCATGGTGTCCAACTGACTTTTCAGGGCTTGGCTGTAGATGCTAGGGCTCTCTGTGTACCCCTGCAGAGCTCGGCAGAACCGGAAGCTTCTGCCGGCTAACGTGAATCCAAATATATCGCGGCTGGCCGGGTGTATGGGGATGGAGAAAAATGCATTTTTGAGGTCTATGACAGTGAAATGTGTGGCAGGAGGAGGGATCATGGTTAGTAACGTGGTAATGTCGGGCACTACAGGGTACTGGGGAACGACTATGTTGATAGCGCGTAGGTCAATTATCAGTCGGTAAACATGTGGGGTACTTGCTGGACCTTTCTTCTTGACCGGTATAAGGGGGATGTTGCATACAATCCCTATCGTCTCCTCTACTACCCCTTTCTCAATTAGATCGTGTACTATCTGGATGAGTGCTTGCTGATCGTCTGCGGGTATCTTATACTGGGGAATGCGAGGCATGTGGGCATTCTCTTTTAGCTGTACATGGTAGGGTGGTATGTCCAGGCATCCAACATCAGTGTCGGACTGGGCCCATAGGGCGTCTGGGAGCGTGGACAACTCAGGCGGTAATTGACATGCGGAGGTAAAACAGGTTTTTGTAACTTCAGGGGCATTCATAGTCGAGGCCTAGTAGGTTCTCCGCACATCCAGACGTGAGAACTACTGGAGCATGGGCAGTGCATGGACCTATCTGCAAGGGGATGGGTAATGAAATGTGGCTGGCTACAGGGATACCTGCAAAACCTACTGAAACATTTGTAATGCCTGAAAGGGGTGCCCCAGGGACCAGAGCGTGTGAGACAGAAGTTCTTGTTGCCCCAGTGTCTACTAGGAAGTTGTCCTGCTTTCCGTTTGGAAGGCCTATACGAATGTAAGGTCCCTTCTGGTCAGTTGGAATCTGTACTGGCCCATTTCCCCTCTCTTGGCTGTCCCATGCTGTCTGGTAACTCTCACCGTCGTAATCTTCCGTATAATAGTTCCGGGATCTTGCAGTTGATTTGTCAAAGTAATTTGACACCTGTTTGGGTTGCTGATGTGGTGTCACCTGTCCTCTACCTCTACCCTGCCCCTGCATTGGTTGAGTGTCTAATGGTCGGGGTGCACGTGGTCTCGTTATGCCGGCGGCTATGTTGGCGGCGAGAACAGGGCAGTTTTTAGACCAGTGACCGTCCTGTTTACAATAAGAACACTGGTTCTCTCCTAAGGGTGGTCTTTGTCTATTCATTGGGTGAGGCCTATTGGTCTGAACCGTGGCTACTTGTGGTGCAGGATAAGCTTGTTGGAGCAGTGCTTTTGTCTTCAGGTCCTTCAACTTTTTACCTTCCTTTTCCTGTTTCTCATGTACTCTCTGCTCGTAGTAGTTAGCCATAAAGAGCAACCAGCTCTTAGTAGCCGCCTGCCAGGAGCTTTCGGACGTCTTTAAGAGGACGGATATGTCGGGTGACAAATTCTCAACAAATTTGTCCACAAAGAGGCGGAGGCCGCCTTCAGTGGATGTATCTTGACCGCTATAATCAGTGAAGGTCTGCTCAAAGTGGGTAAAGAAGTCCGAGACGCTTTGCACGCCGTCAGTTTGTCCCATATTATATTTTTAGGTTTCAGTATTCCTTTCATCAGGGTGACTATTTTCTTTGGTAAGTCAAGTATTATTTGTGGTGGTTTATCTCCTACCTTTCGATCTAGGTCTGCCTGTTCTAGAGCCTTCCATGTGTCTCCTAATTGTGTTGCGTGATCGGTTCCTTGTATCTCTGTCCATATGTCTGTCGGGACTAAGCTACCAAAGAACATCACTATGTCCGTGTACGTCATGATGGAGGTGTTAAGCTGTTGTTCTAATTCCTTGTAATAGGCTGTGGGGTTTTTACGTGGGTCCGGTAACGCTGCCTTGAACCGCAATATGTCAGACCGTTGCCAAGGCATGTGTACCCATTGTCGGACCATGTGGGGACCTATCTCTGGTCGGCCAAGGATTGGGGGATTGGCAGTTGGGTCTGGAGTAATGGCCTGAGTACCTGGGTGAAAGAAGGGGGGTACCTCTTGCAGAGGGTTGATAGCTCGATTCCAGTCATGCGTGTTATAAGCTCTTTCCTATACTGCGTGAGTGTCAACAGGAAGTGTTCTAACTTGTGTGATGCTACATGACCCATTTTTACCTCGTCCTTCATCTTCTGTAAGGGAATGGGTGTCAGTGGGGATAGGAATGTATGTCACCCAGTCTTCCTGTATCTCTGTGCACATGCTGAGGAATACCATAAACTGTTGTTCGGGAGCGTATTGACTCATTGTCTGCTAAATTTTATCGAATGTGTAGCTTGAGTCAGACATCCATTTATGGCCCTGTTTTCTTCTGTCTGATTCCGATAGGACCAGAGAAAATATGCATTGGGGGTAAATAGGGTTCTTGCCACACTTATTGCTTGATCTTTCCACCCATCCGCTGCATCTGTTGCCTTGGACATGTTGTGTCTAGGTGTATGTGTGCTGGGATCCTCGACTAGCTGTGCGTCCGTTATTGGTGATTTCAAGGTCAACGCGTGTGTAGCGGTGTGCTGTACTGCGCTTGCTGTAATGGGCTGATGCTGAATGGGGAATTGAGGCGGGTGCGGGATAGTTCGGTGTACTGGGCTTAAGCTTGAGGCAGTGGGCTGACTTTCAGTGACTGGCTGATGCGGGGTTTCGGGTGCGGGTGCATTTGGTTGTTGCGAGCGGTCATGTTGATCATCCCGTTGTATTAGAACAGGGTAGATAGGTGAGGGATTACAAGGGGGTGGTTTCCTATCATCCAATAACGGCCTCATAAGGAGGTCTTGATTTTATGGTTCTACATCCTTTTCTTTCGACACATAGCATCCTTCCATTTCTGCTCTAAACTTCCTGTCCTGTCGTATCATTTCTTCCTCTTTCGTATCTTTCTTGGTCTGCCTATTCTTGCCCTCATCTAATGTCTTTTGGTGCTGGCGAGCATGTTTCTCAGCTTTCTTTTGCTGTTGATTAGATTCTTTCTGCCAGGCTCGAAAAGATTCGAACATAGCCTGACGAGCTCTATTTAAAAACAGTATCTGCTCAAGGTATTCTAATATGTCTTGATCAAAGGACCCATGTTCTGGCCATTGACGTTCGCGGTCCTTTTTGGTCCACTTCCTCCAAATAGACGTCCCCATTATGTGAGCTATTCCCGTCTTGACATACATCTCATAAAGAGGTGTACCGGGAGGGGGTACCGGCTGGTTCTCTTCTAACCTCTCTTCTAAACTTAAACAACAACAACAACACAGTTTCTTAAACTTACTGAGCCTTGGCATATTTCCTTATCCGAAATCCGACTTACCAGAAATAATCAGTAGCGTAACAAAAACACAATCACTACTGGCTTTGGACTTTGCAAAGGCCGAAGACTACCCGAATTACCCGATATACACCGATTTAGTTGCAACTCCGAATTAAAATAGGTGGGTTTGTAAGACCCACCCTTACCTGACCGATTTAAAGGTGTTGTCGTCTCAGCCGTGGGTCCCGGTCCTTTTCCTGGAATCCGACCGTCCGACAGGAACCCCAGCCAGGGTCGTAGTCAATTAGCCCAGACCGGGTGGCGGGGATCGGTTTCTCGAGATCCCGACGGTCTACAAGCTGACAACTTGGACAGAATTGGTGTAGGGCGCCTCCCTTGGATGTTGATCACCGGACCCTTCCACAACCACTGGACTTGACCTATGATCTCTGGAGTTGTCCACTTTCGGGCGCCATTCTGTAGAACTGGCCCCCGAAGACTTCCCACTCGTTACAGTGAGGTACAGGCCAGCGGCGCAGGGCATCCCTAAATCTACGTTTCACCTTTCCAGGAAAAGACAAAGTGGACACGGGACTCCAGGCTGGAAACGGGAACACCAGCTTTATTTTGCTAACCCGGGTTAGGACAGTCTCCTGGAATAAAACACAAAACTGATCTGCTAAGACTGCCCCTTCATTCCGTGGCGTACAATCTCTTATACCCATAGCTCCGCCCCTCCCGCCTTTGATGTCCGGACACAAGAGTCTTAAAACAGGATGGAGGGAAAGAGAGAGTTTGATGTCGGTTGTATTCCCAGGTCATAAAGGGCCAGATTCCGCTGTTCACAGGGAGGGGGTGTTAAGTGCGTACAGGAAGAGTGTTTGATGGTCCTGTTCACAGCTTTCATCTGTTGTCGAAGGCAGGTGTGTGTACCCCGGAGCAGGGTGTGGGAAACAGTCCAGGGCCATCTTCCTGAGTTGGCTCGGTGGCAGATGGCATGTAGGGGGTTCTTGTGTGCACAGCTGTGCCTGCGGTGGGGAGGGCACGGGATCGGCAGGGTTGGGCATTCAAGGGCAACGTTCGTGCAAAGCTTTCAAGATGGCGGCACGATAGCCATGTTAGCATTTTTCCACAGTCCTTCACATGTTTAGATGTGTATGGTTAGCAGTTTTGCTTAGTGTTCAGTTTCAAAATCGCAAGAGTCACGGATTAAGAAATGAGTGAGTTTGAACTTGGAAGGTCTTTGTGGAGGTTTATGGGAGTGAGTGAGTGTGCAAAAGGACATTTGTGTTTTTCTGTCAACCAGGTGGTCGATCGTCTATTACAGGGTCCTCCGAAGTCGGTCCAGGAGAGCCGGATCTATGCCAGATTTTTACCATACCCACATTTAGATACATGTAGTTTATCTTACAAATCTGGCATGGATCCAACCATCCCTCCCCAGGACCGACACTAGAGAACCTTGGTCCATTACATGGATAAGGTATGGTGTTTTCTAACTAAGCATCATAATCTAAGATGGTAGCAATGTTGTGCATGTGACAGGGTGCTAATTTATGCTGGTTTTAATTACTAGCTGTAAAAAAAAACGGTGTCTAATGTTTTGGTCGGGTGTGCAAAGTGTTTATTCCAAAAAAGGCTGTATATGAACCACAGAAATAACCGACAAGAGGATCCGCTTCATGTCAGCAATTCGCTCCTAGGACCCAATGATCTACTCTACTAAACTCAAGTTTTTTATTATCAATCCCAAAATTGAATTCTCATCCAGAGTACAAGCAGGTGCCATGCGGCACTCATGAGAATGAGTAAACGGCCTTCACAACGGTTTCAACTGGGCTAGCTAGTTTGCAATATTTCAAGTGTCATGTGCTGATGAGTACTTTTGAGCTGGGGAATGATAAGCACCTGCTGTTGAGCACAGAGATGCCCTTTGGGGAGAAGGTGCACTGTACAAATACACGTGTTATGCTGTGAAACGAGAGAAAGTAAACAAGGTTCTTTGATTCCTGTTTTCTTTCTGTGGGGCATATTATCAAGGAGGCGCTATGAAATTATCGCCGCTTTTGCGTCCGTTTTCGGGCGAAAAGCGGCGATAATTTCATCGCCTTATCAGCAAAGACACGCTATCGCGTGTTTTGCTGACTTAGCGCCTGTTTCCAGCACACCTAACTTTGCATCGCTAATGAGATGCAAAGTAGGCATGGCTGTGAAACCAACCAGCGATATTAACTAGGAAGGGTAGGGATTTTTAAAATCGCGTTAAGTATGCCTTAACGCAGGAATTTAATGTCTGTTAGATTCCTGATTAAGACATACTTAACATGGGGGGTGGATTCTGTGGCTAAGACCACAGGCCCTACCATCTAGAATATCGCCGTTTTCCACCATGGAAAACAGCGCTATCCACACTATCTCTGGAATTTTTATCACCTCAGCGATGCGCGTTATTGATAACGCGCTAACCGGGCGATAAATTCCAGGGATAGCAGGCGTTAAATATGCGTGCGCGTTGCGATATTTATCGCCGGCACTTGCTTATATGCCCCTGTATTTGCCGCTGCCTTCATGACTCCTGAGAGAAGAGACAGCAAGGGTGGTGCCTGGAGTAGCAAAGGAGAAGCTAGGGGTAGCAGCTAGTAAACGTAGATACCACCGGCATCTGTTTCCTGCTGTACCTTTCCCTCCTGGTAAGTAATATCAGGACTGTTCTGTATCCATGTTCCAATCCACTGTTTGTTCTAACTTTCAAGCACACAGCTGTTTTTCAAGATAATTATTCTAAGTTTCATGTCACTTATAATTGGTCTCTTGGCTTACGGGCATCTCTGTGGGTGGCCTTCTAAATGAAGGCCTCTTCGTAAGTTACCAGATAAGGTGTCTGTTTCCCTGCCCTTAACTGACGTCCGTGAACTCCACGCAAGATAGTTTCCTGATGCAGACAGGGGTGGTGGAAGCAGGGCCCTCCTTATCCATCCAGCTGAGCAGATTCCATTCACTACCCTTGGCTTTTCCACATATCTTGCACTGCAGAATATACTGCTTTAACACTTGGAGGAGTCTGTATGTTCAAGGGCATCAATAGAGGGGGTGTTGAAGGGAACAGTCAGTAGGAGTGGGCAGGTGGCTCTAACCATGAAGGACAAGGCAGGCGTCTGCGGTTCTAACTGGTGCTATACCCCAGTTGCAGTTTTTGGTGCATACCTTCATACTACCAGTGTTATGTTACTTTGCTCCACTGAACGCCTGGTCTATGCAGGCTTTTTTCACTTCAGCACCACTGCAGAGTTTCATTTTACCTTTCTCTATGCAAGTGATACTAATTACTTGTTCTTTAAAGCACTCCTCTTAAGGCATGTTTTTTAACTACCTGGTTGTCTGCAAGGTTATTCCTCAGATCACAGGACATGCAGATGCTTTCATTTTAGATCTGCAAAATTCATGTCACAAGTTGGTGTTCTCTTGAGCAGTGTGTGCTTCTTAAGTCAACATCATCTTTTCCGACAAGCTCCTCACTGGACATTCAAAAAGTCAGATGGAGGGAGGATCATTTCCCAATGTAACCCATACTGTTTTGAAGCAGTTGGTTCATTAACTGGAAGACCATCCCCAAGGTGACAAGCTCACGGATTAAATTTATGAGATCTACCTCTCAGGACATAAAAATGGTCAGTTCAACCTAACCTTATGTCTCGGTTGAACACAGAAGCAGCTGCTCGCTTTGCTTGGTAGGGGGGTGGTGGTGGAGGGAACACAAAAATAATGGAAAACAAAACAAAAAACTGGACTTACCTGCCGCTCCGACGGCTGCCGCCTTGCTCCTCTCTGCCGATCCTTGACTCCGGCCGCACACAGTACAGGCTGCCAGATGCCAATCTAGGCGCTTCTCTCATGCTAATAATTCAATTCCTTGCTGTGCTGCATGATCAGGAAAGGGCAGGAATGCGCCATACTTAACATTGTATAGCACATTCCTGCCTTTTCCCAGAGCTGGCACAGAATACGCTGCCTAGCGCCAACGCAGGTACTCTGTTAGCAGGATAATTTTTGTGCAGGATTTGGCACTTTCCTGCACAAAAATAAACAACCCCCTGAGGCATTTCATCTTTCTTTGTGTGCCGCAGAATGCAGTACATATAGAAAGAGAAAGAAAACGAGGAGAAATGGGCGTATTTTGTCTTGTTACGCCTCACGTGGGAAGGCGTAGCAGTTTTGGCATATTACCAGGTCGATTACCTATGGTAAATCTGGGAATGCATCAAAATCAAAGTGCTTTGCGTGGGAACATCCATGTACCACCCTTGGAATGCCTCCCTGGGACAGAGTAACACAACACAGCGATTCGTGCTGCGTTGTCTTACGCTGGATTTATCAAGCCACTAGGAGCACGCAAGGGGGTGGCTTGATAAATCCCGTCTTAATGGTCGTGTCGCTTTTGCAACCCTTTGATAAATAGGGCCCTCAATGTATGGAAAATGCTGCCAAAGGCTATATCAATTATCAGTTGATTGGTGTCATCAATGATGTGATTCAGCAAGTCCTGAATAGTGTAATATGTGAGGCCATAAGCAGTGCAGGGCAGGTGTGCAAGCTGCAGTCAGATGACTGAGACGACTGAATTATAACTGGTGAATTTCATGTTTTTTTGGGGTAGTTGCGTTAAACCTTAATTCTTGTCTCATTCTATCACGTAACTATAGCTTTATTTGACCTTTATTTTTGTTCAGTGAATTTCTCGCTTATTAAAAGTACAATTAGGATACTATTTGTTACCATATCTAACTCCAAAGTAACTTTAACCGATGACTTTTTTTCAGTAAATGTCGGGGCTATGTTGAGCATGTTCCAAATGCAGCATGTGTAACACATGCTTCAGGTGGGAAGTCCCACTGCTCATGGTGTGTGGCAATGTGCAGTGCTGCAGGGCACACGCCTCTGCAAGCATCCAACTTACCACCCTCCACAGACAACCTCGGCTTGTGTGCAGAAGAAATTGGACTCAGGACTTTGTGTCTGGACAATTAGATTTTTTGTGTTTTATTTACAGGAGTTTTTATACCCTTTTAACTTTATTTGTTTCAAACGTTTTTGTATTTTTTTAACAGTATTGGACTATTGACTTATTATATTTCTTATGTTTTTGTACACATCGTTGTGTTATTTTTTTAGATGATACTGCACCGTTTTCGGGAAAATTATTTTATTTGTCTCGCCAGAAGCAATAACCTTGAGACAATGTTCACAGTATGTAGCAAAATGCTGAATATTGTCATCGTCCCCTTCTTCTTGTTGACTCTCTATGTTCAGTGGTGCAGTTTCCTTTTAGACCACTAGCCACCCGCGGCCCGTGCAGGTAAGAGTGGCGGGGACGGCTTGGGGGGGATTCTACAGATGACCACAAGGGAAAATTAATTAGATAATTAGTTTTCCCTTATTGTTTGATGAAATCCCATAGCCCACCCGGCCCCACCACCCCAAGGCTCTTACCTGCAAGGGCCGCAGCTGGTACTGGCCCGGTTTGCCCCTAAGAATTACCTGTGTGCACAAGGTGCATGCAACTTCTTGGGCATCCATGCTTTTGAGTTCAGCTGGAAAGGGCAGCAATTTCCAAAGCACTGACCTGCTTTGGGTCCTAGTTGGTTGTGTGGCTGCAGATGTCAATGGCTGCACAATGATGTCGCCATCCTATGATGATCCTGCTCGGGAAGGGATGATCGATGGTGCAAACAGCGGCTGCTCATATGCGGTTTTCCCAGAGGCTATGATGGGCATAGATTACCCAACAGGAAACACAAAGGTGCAGATGGGGCTCTGGAAACTTTTTGAGGTGTTTTCTAAAGGCTGTGTTGTAGTTTTCTGAGTAGTGTACCCTGTGTGGCCAATCAAATGGCTCCCTTCATTTTTGTTGTTTTTTATGTCCCCTTGATACCTCTGTAATCCCATGAGACCCATAGAGCAAATGATTGAGTGCCCTGTTACTCCCCCAAGGACTTTACTTCCTTTTCCAAGTTCGGCAGGACCTGGAAGTTTAAAAAAAAAATTTACAATGAAGAGGTCATGTGTTTTCATGTTTGAGCCTAGGGGCTTGCTGACAGGCCCAAATAACTAGGAGATTGTGCCGTTTTTATTAGAATTTCTGCATTGTTAGGTATTGCAATACCGTAGAACCTAAACATGGTGTCATTGCTCCAATACCTCCCAGTAAAACCCCATTTGATTGGTTGTAATGATCGCATTCATCCAATTAAAAGTAGTTACAGCCCGATTTCAGGCATTAGGGATTTGTATTTCACTTGGTTCAAAACTTCTGCAATTTGTTCTTATTTTTTGTTTTACCTCAAGACCATGAGCAGGCGTAGGAGGCAAGCAGAGGCCTTGCAGAATCCGACTTTGGAAGTTTTCACACTTCCACTTAACAAGAATCAGGTTTCTTGCAAGAAAGTGACATACAAAATCTGTGACAATGAGTTCAGCCAAGAAACTTAGAAGAAGTACTCCTTCAGTACTTCAGAAATTCACAAACACCTGAACGCATTGCATTCCAGGAAGCTGAACGCTGCAAAAAGATGACATCTGGTCTGTGTATGTGGCTGTGTGTCAGTGTGGGGTGTGTCTAGTTGAGTGATTGTTCATATTCATTGTGAGTGTTAATTTTGTGATTGGACTCAGTTTGCTTGACATGAGGGTAGTGTGGGTGTGGTGTGAGGGTTGCCCTGGCCCTGAGCTTATGTGCTGTGTGTTGCTCTGCAGCCCCACCTGCTGAGACTGTCTCCCTGGTTGTTTGGTGTGTGGTGCATGGTTTGGGTTCACCTAGCTGGTTATTGACATACTTCCACAGAAGGTCTTAGGTTGGGGTACACTGAAGTAAGATTTTTGGCCATCCCTAGTGATATCTAAGCATATCCAGATTATAAATCATCTTTCCTGACAAAACACTTAATGAAAAGGACAGCTAGAAATCATATGAATACTGTTGGCACCAGCCACTTTACTTCTGAGACACAGAACCCCTTCCTCATTCCCATTTATTTATTTTATCTGGGGTATATAGTAAAAATCTAAAACCATTCTCTAATGTTGCAGACGGCACTTTGCTGCTGTAAAGATCTCTTGAAGTCCAAGAATACAGCAACAGACTTGATAGGGAGAACGTTTAGCTTACGATTAGCCTGACTATTCATCGGCCAATACTCCTAGCTCACCTTTGACCCTCCCCATAAAAGTGAAATAAAACCCAGAAATGAAAGGTATAGTTGTGACCATGCAGAAATCAAAATAAGTCATCGAAATCTTTCATTTCAATATGTTTGAGAAATCCTTTGTGGGAATCCCGCTCACTTACAACTATTGCACTGTTTCAAACTTGGTGCCTTCAATTGGTTGACATGTGTAGGACAGGGACCCATTTGCTGTTAATGCGTTTGAGACCTTCTGGTGTATTTTAATTGGACAAAACTCACGTATTTCCTTCAACCCGTTGATGTGTAAAGGGTGGGTAGTTTCCTTTCAAGTGAAGAGCTCTGAAGACGACCTACTGCTTCACCATTCTCTGAGATGATGATGAGGAGGCTGTCAGGAGTATTACCAAAATACCTTGAGACCAATGGCAAGTTTATGCAAAACTGTACCTTGTTGTTGCAAAAGGGAACTGACAACCATGCTGAAGGAGCACAGGGCAATTCCTCACTCAGTTGGTAATAAAGCTCACACCATACACTGCTTCCTATAGCTAATAGAAATGGACATCTCCTCACTACAATAATAAGGGATCTCCTTGTCCCTCCTTGACTAGTGACCGCCTACTGCCTTTACATTTTTCATCTTGGCCAATCCTGCTCCAAGTTAAGAAAGAAACATCTCTTTAAAGAACACTACATCGTTCCTACATTGTAACTATCGACATCTGTTCTCAGAACCCAGCAGTCCCTCCAAACACTTGTTATCTCTGTCTTTGGCTATCACCCTGTTCAGCACCTCTGCTGCCTCTCAGCTAGATTTGCACAATACAACTTAAACATGTATATATACATACATACATACATTTTATTGTGCAGCATGATTTTTTGTTGAATCAAAAACATCGTGTATTTTCCGAAAATCCCAGGGTGCCATTATTTTTGGGGACATCATCTGATTTTTTGGGTTGGAGCAGACTTGCTCTTCCTTCATATGGCCACTATTATCAAACATTTCATGCAAAACCCATTGGGAGGCGTGGCTCTTTTAAGAAGAGCTGAATGGCTCATGGCTTTGATGACGCTGCAGTGGCAGCCATGGATGGCTGGCACACGGCTGCACCAGGTGTGAGTCATTGTCTACTAATCAATTCATGCGGCACTCCAGCTGCTGCTGACTATGCCCAAGTCTCTGAAAGATTGGCGTGTTAACAACCTGCACCCAAGTTGAGGATCTGCGAAACACATTGAGTGTCCGAAATGGCTCTATCGCGGCATGCACAAGCTGATGTAGATCATGGTACAGCCTCTAACCCCTGCACTGCCCACATCCCTCATGAAACCATTGTGCCCACGCACCTCTGCCTTTTAAACTGGATGTGTCTCTAGATAGCAACTATTCATGGTGAAAAACGTGGG
Source organism: Triturus cristatus (assembly GCF_964204655.1). NCBI lineage: Eukaryota > Metazoa > Chordata > Amphibia > Caudata > Salamandridae > Triturus > Triturus cristatus. The sequence goes on from NC_140580.1 coordinate 377,491,300, forward strand.
TGACACCTCTCAACCACTTCTTTAGGTTGCCAAACTTTGCGAATGGTGAGAAAACATTCAACGCTGTTTCACTATGCAGGGACCTGTGATAACTTCAAAAAAGGCAGCGATAGTACTGCCTATGATCTATGAACCCAAGATAAACTATGACTTTGAGTTTACTTTTCTGTCAATCCAGGAAAGAGAGAGGAGAATCCATTGATGCCTTCCTTGTGCACCTTCATGAGCTAGCCAGCACATTCAACATGGCAGGTGCACAAATCTTTAGAGTCTGTCAGTCACCAAAGAGTTGATACTTCTTTCTGAACAAGTATGCTAGGGTGTTTGCTCCCTTAAATGTTTAGAAGCAGCTGCCAGATCAGATGAACTGCATGAAGGCAAATGACATCTGGGCCCTGATACCAAGTTATGTGGTATATACTGTTATTCAGGTAAGAACTATGGGGTCTATTACGATGGCGGGCGGCACCATAATGGGATGCGGGGCCGTCCACCAGGGGTGCAGCGGTCCCGCTGTGTCGATTATGATGCACCTACCGCACTGGTGGGCGCATCACACATATTTTATATTGCGGCAGGCGGTGCTGCAAGCAGCACCCGCCGCAATGTAAAAACTGCATGTTGTGCATTTGCATGCTCAACGTGACAGGCACCGCACGGTGCCTGCCACCTTGTGCATGCAAATGTCGGTGGGTACCATGGGTACCCCCCAAGTGCAGCCACCCACCCCCTCAGCCCCCTGGGGGCCCGCAACGGGCCCCCAAAGAAAAGACCGCATGCCTTTCCATGGTGGAGTCTCCGCCATGGAAACGCAATTCACCGCCATCATCCTAATGTGGATGGCAGTGCCTGAAAGGCACCGCCACCATATTGCTGTCCTTTTCCGCCCGGTAGGCAATCAGGCGGATTGCCTACCGGCAGAAAACCGGCAGACAGTCTTTCTGTCCGCCTGGGTCCCCACCGCCATCGTAATATGGCGGGGGGAAATGTTAGGCGGGCGGTGGAGAATGGTAGGTGGATCGCCACCACCATACGGACGGTGGCGATCCGCCCGCCATCCTAATGGGCCCCTATGTGTAGTAAACACCTCCTATTCTAAGCTGTCATGTTGAAAATTGGACTAAACATAAACAGTCTGTATTTAACAAATTCAAATTCCACACGTTTTGAAATATTTCCTGTGCCTTTTAACCAATATTTTTTTTGGGGTATGACTGTCCACAGTTAATAGTGAAAAACTGAGAAATTATGATTATTATTACACAACTGTTAATGCACATTCTTATGAGCACTTCTGTTTGTACTAGCTTCACAATTTACACCTGAATTTATAATCAGGGCACAGGACTCAACCTAAACTGAACTCTTCTGCCACTACAAACAACTAACAGGTGTATGCTGTGATAAAAAGACAGCCATGAAGAAGGATGCCCCTCTACCACTTCTCACAATATGAGAACATGAACCAGAGTGTGAAAGTCTGCTCACCCATGGAGAAACGAAAAAGGCACAGCAGGTTATGAAGCCGTCAGAAAAATGCAAAGGCTTCTCCTATACCAACCACCAAAGAAAAGCATCCTACCCTGGGGCACATATGTGTTTGATTAAACCAGTCCACGGTCATCATCAAGCGTTGGCACGTGCTGCCCTCCAGAGATGATTGAATATGGAGCTCAATGGTTCTCCAAGCTAAATCTAACAAGCATTGGCATAGCCAATAGTTCTCGCCTTTGAGACCTTATAAGTGCATAACTAAATACTTATAAGGTCCCAAAAGCGAGACCTATTGGCTATGCCAAGCGGCCGTGCGGCCGCGAAAGTGAAAGTGATCGCGTTCGCGATCACGCTCAAACATCACAGCGGCCGTGTGGCCGCTAATGTGAAAGTAATCGCGGTAAAGCGTGGCGCGCGCGCCCGCGCACATGCACTGTAGCTCTAGGCTGGCCTGGTAGCACTTTTTGGAGCCCTCTCAAAAAGTCTCGCCAGACCAGCGCATGCGCTGGGTCAGGCAAGACCTAAAAACTGATGCCCACTGGTGCTGAGGTGCTTCAGAACTCTGTCCAAGAAATCGTAGTTGATCTCCTTGGTGTCTTGAACGTCAGCGATGTCATTGTCATCTGTGATAAAACTGAAGGGGCATTCATCAGGTACTGAGTCACTCCTCAGGGACTATAAGGGAAAGGGTTGTGAGAAGTGCACATTCCTAAAACCCAGCTCGGAATTCTTCAGGTACATATTCCGTGTCTGGCATCACCATACACCACCAGAAATTACTTAATGTTAGGTTTACAGTATCATTCAAAAAGTGTTTAAGCTCTGAAACTTCCATATAATTCATGTGACCAGCTACCCAAACCTTGCCAATCACACGGACCGAGTGTGGTAGCTGCTGCGGCAGCAGCATTAATTTGAGTGGTGTGAAAGGTAGGAAGCTGCAGTGTGGCCAAAGTTACCATGGCATACATTAGCCCCAAGAAAAACACAGAACAGGTTGTGGATGTCAACTCATTGGACCTTTGATAAAGGATGTTTCCCATTGCATGGGAAAGGTGAGCATTGACCCCCACAAAGAAGTGCCACTCCCATACCAAATGGGAGGCCATCCTTTACACTTATCAGCACTGCAGTTATACACCCGCTCGTTGAAGTCACTGTCCACAATTCCCTGGAGCTGCAGTTCCATGGCATGGCACCCCACCTGCAGGAAAAAATAATACTTCATCTACAAGAATAACTCAGTTGTTGTTTATGGGCCTGGCCCACTACCTATCCCAGCATCCTCGTCAGACAACCACACTCAGAGGAAGTTGCTGGGACAGAACACGTTTGATCAGTAGTAGAAGCGGTTCTCCACAAACAAATATGGAAAAGGTGGTCCAAGGTGCTGCAGAAAATTAGTAACTGAACCTGTAATTTAAGCACCAAACATCAACAGGTAGTAGGACTCATAGACATAGGAGAGTACACAGCGGTGATGAGGCTGTGCAAAAAGTGACAACTTTCACTTTCTGAGCCACTTCAGAAGTGTGTCTGACAACTTAATAGTCTTTGATGGATATATGTGGCAACATCAATGTCAATAATATAGACCTGCATGTATATCAACTTCACATTAGTCAGTATATTGTAATGGTACGCATATATAGGGAAAGTTCACATCTGCTTACCTTCATAGTACACTGAGGGGCATATTCACAAGAACGTGTGATAACTACCGCAAGAGTAGCGTAACGCAACTTTCAATATCGCAGCCTATCGCGGGAAAATAACCCTGTGACAACGTGGGATTCACAACAAGGCGATAGTCACCAGATAACGCGCCAAATGTCTGCGTCAAAATCAACACCACACCGCATAAATGCGATACGTGAATGCAAAAACACATGCGATGAGGTCAACCGCGGTACAAAAAGCAGCGAAAACCAGCCACAGGCTTGCAAATCCCACGCATCTGGCGGAACAATGCATTATAAAATCCTCAGAAAATATACACCAAAAAACAATCCAAAGTGCGTAGCAACATGGATGCACCCTCACACAGTGCAGGGGCCAACCCGAACCCCACAACCCCCACAGACTACCAGCAAGGAACAACTGGGCCGGGGAAGGCCAAGGAGAAGAGGGAGAGGAAGACAGGGTGCAGACCACAGGAAAACATGACCAGCATCCCAGAGGTGATAGAACACTACCAGCAATGGACCCACAAGCAGACCACCTGGATTGCAGGCGGAGTGCCGAGGAGGTCAATCCAGGAGGCCAATAGGCACCGGCATTACGTGACTACCTAAACCAGGCACAAACCCGCTGCCAACAGGAAGGCAGCAACGGCGACAGGAGGTGACAGTCCAGCGCCAGCTGAGGAGCTGAAGGAAACCCAGGCCACAGTCAGTGTGGAGACGGTGCAAGGAGTAGGGAGTACGGACACAGCTCGAGAGGACCTGACACAACATCAACAGGGAGTGCAACGAATAGGGACTGGGGGGACGGGGGGAGTGGGCACAATGAAAACATGCACAACGAGGTGTACCACACCGCACACACACAATCACCCAGGTCCATGGCCCAGATCTCCTTGGCACACTGCAGCACACACACATAGCACAAACAGCACACCCACATTGACGACAATGAGGAACAACATGCATAGCCTACACTGCAGAACAGAGGACACAACTGGCTCCGCACATGCACAGAAGCATGCCTACTACATCTGACGGAGCCGGAAACTGTGAAATGGAAATGTACGCGTACAACCTCACATCTGTCATGTAGACCAAATGTACACTGTCCCGCAGAAGAATCCTGCACCCCCGTCACAATGTACCTTGCCATGAAGTCTGCATGCAAATTTGCACAATGCGCCAACATATATGTCAACACAAAGTCAATGCGCACCTCCCATTCACATCGCAGAGGTGCACACAACACATTCAGCAGAGCACAGAATACAGCACATCAGTGATGTCGGAGAGGACCACCACACCGTCGACACCGACGCCCTACAACAGCACATAGATATCCCACGCAACCCCCCACCAGGACCCGGACAGCCAAGCTACTCAGAGGAGAACACAGAGCCTGCAACAGACCACACAGCAGGAAGCACCCGCAAGCACAGCTGGCTCACGACACTTTACCCACCCGCACATCGCTCCCCAATGCCATGTTCCTGCACGTCAAAAGGAGGTGGCCCAACAGGTGTGGGTGGGGGCCGAACCCATGGAATGCGAACCAGGACATATACATAGGTGCCCATCACCCTTCACAGGCCACCCTACACCACCAAGGAGACCCACAATGCCACAGAGACACATGCAGATGCACATTTACAGTACAGAATCACGGGCAGGGTCGCTCAAATAGAAGTAACACACCCATGTTGGCTCTGCGTACGACGGCCCTGGACACTCCCCTTATGAATTGAGTGGGTGACGAAAAAGCTACATGTCAAAGCTACAACCTGCTGCCTGCGGTGACACATCTGCATCCGATGTACACAGCACAATGTAATGTCGTAGGGCCCAGGGCCCTCATGCATACAACAAGACCACAGGGACACACCCTGATATCATGTTGAACTGGCTACAGGCACATGCGCCCAGCCCCTTTATTGGCAGGGCCACATGTACAGTGACGCCTGTGTTGGATGTGTGTGGGGTGAGTGTAAGCTAGTCTGCACGAAATGCTTGGTGCTGACAACAATTTGAACATTGGACACCAGTGCAACGGAAACAGAAAACACATGCATAACAGAATCAACTGCACAGCAACATGAAAGAAGCCGGAGTAAAGACAGAGTTCACCTGAAACTCAGTCAGGAGGTTCCGTGAGTTGCAGTGCACTGAGGTAGGGGCACTAGAGATGAGCGCGCTCATGTGAAGGTAATGCTAGGATTGTGTCCCTTCGTGTTAGACCTGATGCAGATGCAGTGGGGTGTGTTACACCTACATCAACTTCCTCATCAATGTCCCAGGTCTCCCACACTGTCTGAGGTGACAGTTGCGTGCGCAGTCCACAGTGCAATACCCAGTAATGGTTTCGGGTGTGTGGCTCAACTACCACCTCCAGTCTGCATTCCTGCCTTGGGGATGTTGCCTCCTGCCCTCCCATTGTCTGTGCCATCTCCCGTCTGCACACTTGACACATCTTCCTCATTATAGTCCCAGCTCTTTCCCACTGCATGAGGTGACATTGCTCCGCAGCATCTCCACAACACAAATGTCAATCAGTAATGGACAATGACTTGCGGTGCACTGAGCCACTGGCACCTGGAGTGCTGAGCAGGGTATCAGGCTGATGATGGCATCCACGACAGGTCTGAGCAACCCCGTAAATCTGTCAGGACCACCGTGTCGACTGTGGCAGATGGCTATTGGAGGTGGTCCTTGCGGTGGTGGTGTGTGCCTCCTGCGGTGATGCCACGTCTGGGCCGGTCAGGACTCGATTTGGTGTGTGAGCCCTGCTGGGACGCTTTTGGGCCCAGACGCTGCATACAGCGCAGGGCCACGGAGAAATGGCTTGATGACCCCAAGGCCAACGCTTCAGGGGCCATCCAATTTCTCAGGAGGGGTCCCGGACCTGACCAGTACAGAGTTAGTGGTCCCAGATGCACAGCGGCCGACACAGGCACCCAGCCACAGGAAGGTGACTTGCGGTGCAGTCAGATGGGCCATGCGACCTGAGCGGGTCACCATCAATGTCCGAGGTGTATGTTGCGGAGGGTATCGGGGGACAGTGGAAGTGTCCTCCAGGGCATGATGCCGAAACATTTGATTTTATCCGGGAGCAGCAAATGGAGGAGTGGAATGCGACAGCCTCGTTGCCACCACCAATTCGGTATCAGTTACATGAGGATGAAAACTGCCCCCTGGACCATAGACTCAGACGCCACCAAAATTAGACCAGAGAGTGTCCATGACTGTCAGGGAACAGACTTAGTGGCACCGGGGCTGAGAGGGGATGCAGTCTGTGATGATGCCGGTACACAGATATGAACTCAGCCAATTCAAAATGAAGAGTCTGTGTCCTACTGGACCGCAGTGTAGGTCGGAGGCAGCGGTCAGCACAGGCCATTCACAAAGTGTTGCCGGCATAGGTTGGATGGCCCCACTCGCCTGCGTAGTTCAGGTTCAGTGGCACCACGTGTTCGCTCACCCCTGTGACTGTGACCCAGCTTTCATCCGGACTGAGCTGCATCTTCTTCTTACTCCTCTCCATGCAACCACTGGTGTGGCCATTCGTGATTTGCGCCAAGATGCTGGATGTGAGACCTACTGGTCCGCAGGGTAGTCCTGGTCCCTCATTCACGTGTCACAGGCGGGCGTTGAACAGGCTTAGTGGCACCACGTGTCGCAAATAGCCATATGGAACTATGCCTCACTGATCGAGGTGGGTCTGGTGCTGTGGCCACTGGCCCGGAATTGGGGTCACTGCCATTCATGAATCTGGACACATTTTCGCACATGTGACCAACTGGGCCGAAGAGTAGTCCGAAGGCGGCAGTAGAGTACGTCAATGAGAAAGGACTAAAGCAAGCCTGTGTCGTGGAGGCCGTGATGGACTGAGGAGGCTGCCAAGGTCACAGCCCTCTGGCTTGGAGCTTGTGCCGGTACGTGGTGGGCCCTCCTTGACACACGCCGGTGTTGGCAGGTGATCAGTGTGGCCTGGGTCTGGCCTGACGGGTTCGTGGTCCAGCGTGCCGGGGTCTGGCAGGCCACGGCATCGCAGGCAACTCCGCTCACGAGGAGAGCCTCGGCCTTGTAGCGGGGTGAGAGGCGCCGCCCTGGCAGAGACATTGAGCATTCCAGAAGAGGACCACGCCCAGGGCTATGTGTTTCTTTTTCACATCCCTACGCTGCCGTGGCATACGCTGGGCCATCCCACTCCGGTCACACTTGGGGGGCACAACAGACAACATTTCTGCAAGGTCCCCCACTGGCTGGAGTTAAATTGATGCACCCACTGTCCACTAGACTCCATACACCAGAGGTGCGTGTCACCATGGATATGGGTGTGTTCTGCATACTGCGGTCTGTCCAGCACATCTCCGCCACTCTTGGCATTGTGTACTTTCCCAATCATCGTTCTCCTGCATCCTTCACACATGCTTGGTTCCCACCTCTCCTCACATGTGGATGTTGTGTGGCTGAGGTGTCATGCCGTTGATGGCTCATGTTCACGGCTTGGCCAGGTAACCATTGTGAGTTGTTCTGTCGTGCCTGGTGGGTGGTCATGTGGTTGTGCATGTTGGTAGTGATTTTGTGACGTGTGCATTGCCAGAGTTGTGAGTTGCATGGTTGTGGAGTTGAGGTGAGTAGGGTGTCCATTTGAAACTTGCCATGGGGCTGTGCATTTCCATTGTTGCCATCCTGGGTAGGCTGGTTGATGATGGACTGCCGGAGGGGGAAGGAATCATGCACACTTGCTGTGTTTTTTGAGGTGACATTGTTTGAGGTTCCACAGTGTTCTGATGTTGCCTGCACATTGATGTGAGACGTGTGCTTCCTGCTGCGGTGATTTTGTGCTGTGTCACCAGGGGGCACAGGTATGATATGTGTGCTGTGGATTGCCCCCAACCTGTGCGTGCATCCTGCTATGGCGTATGGTCCTTGCTTGGTCTCCAGCGGATCCTGCGCATTGTGTTGGACGTATGGGGACTGGGGTACCAGAGCGATGGTGATGTCCAGGACAGGTGTGGGGGACTTGGATGTGGCTGGCTGTGAGACTCCTCCAGCTCTGGTGGGTGTTGTTTGGGGGTGCCAGGGGCCAACAGGTGCAGCCAATCCAGCAGCTTGGTGTGGGGTGGGATGTTGGTTGTCTGCTGTGTTGGTGCCGTAGGCCTGTTAGGCGATGATGGTCAGGATGCGTAGGATGGTTGTCCCTTTTAGCCTGTAGTGGATGGTGACATTATCAGATGTTGGGTCTGTGAGGTTGGTGTGTTTTCTGGGGGTTCGCTGTCTTTGTCTGCGCTGCCTCTGTGGTTGTCCGGGGGGGGTGGGTTTCCGAGTGTGGGGTGGGGTCCTGGGGTGGTGTCGGTGGGTGTTGTGGCCCTCTTGGGTTTCCGGGCCGCATGATGAGTGGCTCCTTAACATCTGTTGCACTTCCGATGTGGCCCTGGGCAGTGCTCCCTTTTGTGGTGCTGGCTGCCGTCCGACTTAACCCCAGGTCAGAGCAGGTGTAGATTTCCTGGTGCTAATGCGCCTTATCGCCTGTTTTGTGTTTTTATCGCCGATCTGTCTGGTTGTTGACAATGATGAGGTGTGGTGTGGTGTGGTCGCAGCTTTTGGCACGGGAACACCCACTCTGCGTCTCATTAGCAATAGTTGCGGGTGTCCTCTGTGGCGATGTTTTTTGCGGCTGCTATCGCGGGTGCTGTGAGCTGTTAGCACCAACTTGTGAATGGGGAGGTAAATTTATCACGACTTTGGCTGCAATAAAGTGCCGTTAATTCGGCGATAGCTCCTTGTGAATATGGCCCTAAGAGTCGATTTTGTGGAATAGGTATAAGTGAAAGGTCAATATTAAAACGTTTATATTTTAGTAGAAACCCCATTTTACCAGTGTACTTGGCAAAGGGGGCTTTTCAAAGGGAAAACTGAACATCGTTTGCAATTTTTGAAACTTGAGATATGTTAGTGTCACAAAATATATATTTGCCAACATTTCTTAAGTAACATATACACTAACCCCTGCATTGTCCTTTAGAGTTAAGCTGCTTCGCTTACAGTATATTTTTAAGTCCATACACCGAATTGAGCGAAAAGAAAAACGCTACACAGAATCAGTCGGGCCGGTACAGGTAAGAATGGTGGGGCCGGGTGAGGGGGGTTTCAACGGACGATGACCAGGGCAAATTAATTATTTATTAAATTTTCCCTGGTTATTGTCCGTTGAAATCCCTCCCCCCGGCCCCACCGCTCTTACCTGCACGGGCCGCGTCTGCACAGAATACAGTTATGCAGCGGCGAAGCGTGGGTTGCCAGCGCCCGGGGCAAGGCATGTAACCTTACACTTTTCTTTCCAATTTTGCACCCCTATTAAAATTTTACTCCCCTAAAAATTCCCAGAAGAATTCTGCACCCAGGGCAACCACACCTGTGCCCCCCACGCTACACCATGACAGTTATGAGATCTTTCCTTAAAAATGCCCCAGCTGTTTTCATTCGAAATGTTTGGTTTGCTTGTAATGTTCTAGAGGGCATGTTTATTCAGCAATCTATGTCTATATTTTTTTGATAGATTACCCTTAATCCCCATTAAGATTTTTTACTTTTTGACAATATATAACATTTTATAAAACTATTGTTAGAAAATATTTTATCAAACTATTTTACTCAAGAAGGAGGGGTCAGCATGGAAAAGATCTTTATGCTAGTACGGAAATATTACAACCGAGAATCAAGACACGCCTTAGCAGTGTTAATGAATATAAGAAGGTAGATGACCATATGAGAAAAATACTTAGGCTGTAACTTGTTGCAAAATATTGGTTGTAATTTGCAACCAGTATTTTTGCCACCAGTGTAGTGATTTGCGAACCGACCTATGGACTAATAGATTGGTTCACAAATTACCTATACGTAGTGGGTCGCAATTTGTCCTACCTCATGAATATTAATGAGGTAGGTGGCAAATTGCAACCCACTATGAGCTGTAGCCATCACAGTGATGGTGGCTTGCTGGGGTCAGCAGAACACCATGTCTGTGATTGCTTTTTAATAAAGCAATCTTTTTTTTAATGCAGTCCGTTTACATTAAGGAAAATGGGACTGCGTTTAACCCCTTCGCCGCGGCAGGAATTCCGCCGCGGCGCTGGGGGGGGTTTGGGGGCAGCGCGGTGGCGCTGTGCTCGTGACGGAGCGGTTCCGTCACGAGCCACGGTTGAGCTGTGCTCATGACGGAGTGGTTCCGTCACGTCTCCGCCCACTGCGCTAATCGCCCGCACAGGCGGGGAATTAGCGCCGCGTGGGCGGAGCGGCGGCCAACGGCCACAGCATGACAGAACCACTCCGTCATGAGCACAGCGCAACCGTGGCTCATGACGGAGTGGTTCCGTCATGAGCGGGGAAGGGGTTAAAAAGAAAAGTTTCTTTTTTTTGTTGTTTTGTTTTTGTTTAGAAGACACACTGTTCCTGTGGACCATTGCCTCCTCTTAAACAAACTTTTTTTTTTAACATTCACAAAGGGGAAGGGGCCCAAGGGGACCCTTTCCATTTACAAATTGGATACCACTACATGTTGGTAGTCGGTAAAGTATCAATGTTTTGAAATCAGAATTCAGTTGCACAACATTAATATAAACCATTCCAATTTGTTATTTGGAAGGGAAGCCCCTATAACACATCCCTTTCAAATACTGAATCGGTATTTGGTCGTAAAACCAAATTGCGATTCGGTAACATGCTACCGAATTGCAGTTTGGGCTTCAGACATACCAAAATGCTTTTTTGCACTCACAAACAGACTGATTCTGTGAATTGACCCACTTGTGAATTCAAAAAAGCCTAGCACATCTGACCTTCGTGTTCTGAAAATCATCCATAAATTAATCGTTGCCTAATTTCAGGTACCATCATTAGGAACCCCAGAGGTTGCATGGGGTTGCATAAACCAAGGCCAGTGTCTAGAATAAAGAATGAATCAATTCACCGAAAGGTAGCCTGTTCCTACACAAACCCCATTATAGATGGTTAGTCCGTGGCGCTCGAAGTGGACTTCAAGTGTTGATACTGGTAGGCAGGGTCCTACTGGCCTACAGATCAATCAGGCAGTGCCTGACATCCTTATCTGACAAGTTACTGTGTGGGCCGGGTTTGGCTGTTTGTAAGCTTGATTTATGATCTCCTGGGCCGATTTTTACTATTAATTTCCCAGCTATTAAAACAAACATTGCCTGCAGCAAGCTCAAATTCATGTAGGCTTCATACCTTGCAAAACACTTATACGGCATGTCTTTACAAGTTCAAAACTACTCCAATTTGAAAACATAGGCCACTTTTTTAGCTACTTAATTCATTAATGGGGCACTTCTGCATGTGTCTATTTTCTGTTGCAGTCAGCCCTGCTGGTAGGTCAATAACCCCAAACCCCAACAGTAAGGCTAACACCACCTTTATTGAGGCTATGTTCGAAAGAGTAACCTGTCGTTTTGATGAATTTCCAAATTGTAGAACTTCAGCTATTATCATCGCTAGCAACTTAGCTAAGACGTTATAGTTCAGATTCAGCCTGGGCAGAGGACAGTTGGAGCACACATCTAGCAGGGCCTTATGCTGTGCCGGTAGAATGATGATTAAAGCTTCCTTAGTCGTGGAAGACAATGCACCCCCTGCCCTAATGGCTTGATACATCTCTAGTAAATGAGGCACCAGTTTATTTTTATATGCAGCATAAAATTCAATCAAAAGACAAATGGTCCCTGGAGTATTACCTCTTGCCAAATAACTAACAGTATTTTTGAGTTATTCTACAGTCAGGGGGAGTGAAGATGCACCCTCTGTTCGTCCATCAATTTACTTAAGGAAGACACAGTAATGTAGCTAAATTGCAGTCTTTAGTTGACGCAGTGATTTCAGTGTACAGTTTCTTATAATACCCTGTAAGAGTTATGTAAATACCCAGTTGTGTTCTGGTTATTTCACTAGTACCCTTCAAATAGATGGATTTTATTCCCTTCACTAGTCATGTGTAAATGTGGCATTCCCTCCCCCGCACTATGTTTTTATGTATAGGAATTATAATGATGCTTTCCCACTCCATCTACCGAATTTTTGTATTCTTTTTCTAGTTTACACCAAGAGATGGAGACTATCCAGTGACAATTCTGCTTCTATTTCTACCAGGCGTAATTGGTCTTCTAGTTTCAAAATATCTCTTTTCAGTAAGTCCGTATTCCATTCCTATACAAGTACCTCCCATGGTAACCTTAAAAGCTTTCCAAAAAATGTGAGGATCATCAACTGAATCCTTATTTTCTTCTAGGAGGTTTTACTACAGTTTCTTTGTGCCATACTCTACATGGTGTATCCCAGAATGCCACTGTCTAAAGCCACCAAATTGTTATCCTGAGGACCTGCCTAGTCCATCGTATTGTCAACTTAAGAGATTTGTGGCCCAATAATGTTTTTCCTAGGTATTCAGAACTAATAATGCACAGTATATGCAGATAAGAATAATTTGAATGTTCTCGAACTTCAGGATATGCACTTCTCCAGGCATCAACCAATCTCCAGTTCACTAGCCAAATACAACGCCTATATGTGCTACCTGTATTGCTGCAGCCTCTTGCAAGGACCACAAGGATCTGCCCAATATTAAGCCGATTACACAATTAAAATCTCTACCCCAAATGGTGGTTATGTCCTGGGGCTATATGAAAGTGTGCCATCACTCAGCTTGAGGAGTATTAAGAGCAAAAATTGCTCATGAGTCTTATCAGCTTACCATCAAGCTTGCCACTAACTAGCATTTTAGGGTAAATCCATATGAGCGTTCCCATATTAATAGCAGAATAGGAAGTGTGGAACAGTTGACCTCGCCATCGTTTGTCACATGAAGCACCATATGTATTAACAAATTGTGTCAGGAACACAATATTGTTGTCTCTTCTTTTTATGCAAGAGTAAATTGGATTTTCTTTTAGATAAGTTCTCAAAACCTCAAAAGTTCCATTTTAACAAATTATATGTCAGGACACACATTAACGTGAAAAAAAGAAAATATTCCGGAAAATTGGCTCCCCACTCAGCAGTTCAGTGTCTAAACTTAGCAACATCGCTCCCAATTTATTAGAAGGTTGCAAGTTACAGATTGCCATCATCTCTAATCAACTCAACTTGGAAGCCAATATAGATACTTTGCAGAGGAATGCAACCATAGCCAAGAAATACAAACTCCCACCTAACCTCAACCTCGGGGCTAGAACCCAAACCATTATGCCAGTTCAAAGAAAACTCGAGAAAAACCCAAGCATTGTCATCTGGATGTGTGCGCTAGATGGAAAATGCCTGTACTATGTATTTTTCATGCTCCTGGCCGTGTTGGTTAACTGGCCTTCGCTCTGGAAGAAGAAGAGTGCTATCGTTTTGGCCAGTGGACTTGTATGGAGTAAGGCACAGAGGCTGTTTTGTTTCTCTTCAATATGCTCCTCCTGTGGTGTTGTAAACATTGACACTACGTTTTGTTTGATGTTTTAATTGGGGAGGAGCCGCATGGAGGTTTCAAGCATATGAGACAACTTTCTGTGGCTTGGTATCCCTCCCTGCAGTTTGTGGGTTCTTTCAGGTGAGACAAATGTTGATTTCCATTTTTTTAATTTAAAATAAACAAGAACGCGAAATGTCTTTTCTGCACCGACACACGTGAATCTCTTGTGCATCTTTCTTCAATACTATAAACAATTTTACGTCTGTGGCAGTATTGTCAGTTAAACCGCAACACACCATTTTAAACTGCAAGGCGCGAGCACTCTAACACTCATCTTGGGGTTCGCGCGCTGTTTCTTCGGTGACGTCCTTCCTTCACGATTGTGAAACTTTCAGCTGTGTTGTTCCTGGCTGGTTCTGCTATGCCTTTGGACCTTTTAGTGCACAGACGTCCCGTCAGCCATACGGTGGGATGTCTGTAAACGTGCCGCCATCTTGTGTTTGGAGGCACTTTTAGGTTTTGGTCCTGTCCTCTACGCTGTCTACTTTGTGTGGCTGTTTACTGCCAACCACAATGCTTTCTACGTGCTGGTATAAAGTTTTTCAGAAATTGAAAGGTGTCCTGGAACGTCGTGGTTAAAACCTCATGGATTCCGGTGATGTCACATTGTTATATCGCTTGCGGATCTTCTCTTCTGTTTGTCATCGTGGGCAACCCTTTCAAGGACAGGATCCGGTGGACTCAGTTGTTTTTCAAGTCTTTACACTATCGCTTTCAAGTAGGGCATTTTGAGGTACTTATTAATTATTTTTTTTCATGTCTCGAGAGTTGTTGTCACTGGAGCCAGATTTTTTCACAGGGACACATGTTACTTTGCATAAAAGTTATTTTTGAATGCATGCAATTTTTCACGTTACTATTAGTGCTACCAGTTGTTGTCACTGGAGCCAGATTTTTTCACAGGGACACATGTTACTTTGCATAAAAGTTATTTTTGAATGCATGCAATTTTTCACGTTACTATTATCGCTACCAGCAATGTTTATTTATGGGGGTTTGCATCTGTTTCGCAAAGTCAGGAAACTCATTTGCTATAGTTTGCTCCGAACTATGTCTTCTAAGTGTGTTTGTTCAAACACTGGTGTGTATCATGGATACGGTGACACGTACACACATAGCTGTAACTGTCTGCAAATGAAATGTTAATGTAGATTGTAATTTAAGCCTGTTGTATGGGTGGTTGCATCTTACCATATGCATCTATGTTTTGGCTTGTAGTACATTTCATGAAGTTACTGTTTGTCTCCACTTTTATCCTTCATAGGATTGTATAATGGGTTTTGTTGGGCTCAACATTGTTCGTACATGGATTCTAGGTACACACCGTCAAGAGTTCATTAGTTCAGAGAGGTGTGGCTCACTGGTTAGAGGCGGCAGACCCATAAGCAGAGAATCGGCCAGGGACCAGGGTTCAATTCCCGATGCGGCAGGGTTGTGGACCAGGGTCAAAACGGACTTGATAATTCTCGCAGCGGTACCTACTCTAACCAGGAACACACTTGGCAACTCTGGGCATTAAGCTTGCCTCATCTCTACAACGGCCCCCCACAGACGCCGGGGATGCCTGGTTTCACCTTGGAGATACCCAGAAAGGGACCATCTCACAGGGATAGCCAGGACGGGTTCCCCAGCGGTCTACAGCGCCGGGACGCCCCGTTGCTGGGGCAGCTGTGCGCTTTACAAGTCTACAACATTTACAAGTCTACAACATTTTACATGCATGCAATCTACATTTTAGTCTTCCCTACATAGGGATGGCAATGGGTTTTAGTCCCATTTGCTCACAATACACTTGCCTTCTTGAGCTACTTACGGTTCCCTCTTTCAGGGCATCTATGTATGGGTGTTAGTCCTTTTCGCATTAGTTAACTATCCCTATTCTTAGGGACAGGTTATGGGTTCAGACCCATATACAGTAGTTAACAATAGCTAACCTCCATTTCGTTTTAGGGTAGGTCAGGGGATTCAGTCCCATGTTCTCTTACAGGTGTTTTGTATGGGTTTTAGTCCCATTACTACACTGCACAGTATGTGACCTCTACGTGGTGTTGATTTTACAAGGGCTATAATTTCATGGGTTTTAGTCCCATTCACAGTAGCTCCTCACCCCTTTTCCTCTGGGTAGGGGTCGGTCATGGATTTTAATTCCATTTGCATTAGCTCCTCACCCCTTTTCCTCTGGGTAGGGGTTGGTCATGGGTTTTAGTCCCATTCTCACATATGTTGGGTACATCTTTACACTTACATAGGGTATGTTTCATGGGTCTGATTCCCATTTGTGTTATTTTCTCAACGTTATGCTTTCTTTATATTACATTGTCCATTTTGCAACCTAATGTTATGTCCATATTAAATTACTTTGTCAATTTGATAACGGGGTTTGTATGAGTGATCTTATTGTATTTTCTTCTCATCTTCTCTGTTTTCTCGCTTGTTCAGTTCTCCTCGTGATGTCTTTTCTTCTTGTCATCTGTGGATTCTGGACTTTATTCTTGTTGTTAGTCTTCCTTTGTCCTCTGTCTTTCCTTTATCGTAGTGCGTTTTTTGTTCTTCTTTCCTCTTGATGTTACTCTTCCTTTGCCACTTTTTGTGTGTCTGGTTGCAGTCCAGTGTTTTGTTTTGCAATGCCTTGCCTCCTCGCTTGCCTGCCTGGCCAGTAGGTGTGCCGGGGGGGAAGGGGGTAGTCATTGGTGCTTTCATGTCTATCCTCTTTCTCGTAGTGTTCTTTTGTTATGTCTTTCCATTCTTTTCTGATGTTATTTATGGAAGGGAGGATGGGTTATATTTATTAGTTTACTCATCTGTCGCTTCCTCTTTTTCTACTCCCACCGATCTTTCTGGTCCCTCCTTGTTATTCACTTCTTTGCAATGTTTATGCTGTTTCTGTATTCTTCTTATTCTTTCCTCATTTTTGATTCTCCCTTTTCAGTTTACCATCTTAATTGCTTCAGTTTACCATCTTAATTGCTTTTGTTATATAAGAAAGGGGGATATGTAGTATCCTGTCAATGTTAATGTTATGCCATTTTCACCACCTGCTCAGCCAGTGGAATGTTGCAGTGATGATGCGCTTCGGAAAGTTGGGAGCCTGTGAGGAGAAGTCACAGTTGAGATTGGGCTGAGCAGCATGCTGGCTGCTCCTTGTGGGGCTGATCTACCGAACATGCAACCTACTTCAATAAAACATCTTGAATCACATCTTGCTTGCTGGACCTCGTTACTTCATCATTCAATACCGGTGTATGGCTAGATATTGTGTGTGGGTGTACCTGGTGCAACAGAGCCTCACGTGAAGCCCAATATTATTAATGAAAGTGCCCCCTATTGCACCCTGTACAGTTGACATTCTCACTCACCACTAAGCTGCAAATTTTCTTACTAATCAGCAGTGACCGTATGATAATGACACAACAAGTATAGCAATATACAGTTACCAACCATTGACTTTCCCACTAAATACAGAACACCACCATGCATGGCAATCAAGCAATAATCACATCAGAGGTCATTGAAGTCAGTTATCGCCATCTGCTTCTTTAACCTTTTCTGGCTTGAGGCTTCCATTTCGTTGTCCATAACTCACAGGCCCTCTTTGGCTTAGGGAACAACTGTGTTTAGCTGATAACCTTCAAAAATTGAGTGGATAGGATAGTTCAAGATAACACAAACACCTTTTAACATCCATAAATTAACGCATTTTAGACTGGAAGAAGGCAGTGTAGTCAGGGAGCAAAAACACCTTATAATTGTCCAGCAAAATCAACCCTCAAATTTGGAATTTTTAAAGGAGAGTATCTCTGTCTTTGGAATGGAATAATCTAGCAGCTAGGGGTATAAAATGCGCACTGGAATCAGGACTATATGGCAAGCCAGTAGTTTCCACTTTCTATTTAGGCCAGGACTCAATAAATAAGATCATGCCTGGTCTTGCAATGACTT
Source organism: Triturus cristatus (assembly GCF_964204655.1). NCBI lineage: Eukaryota > Metazoa > Chordata > Amphibia > Caudata > Salamandridae > Triturus > Triturus cristatus. Next base: position 377,508,943 of record NC_140580.1, read on the forward strand.
CACGTCATTCTACAATCCTTACATTATTTTGACATGATTGCCCATCTGTGTCTTCCACATGCTGCTCTTGGATCCTAATTTAGGATTGCTGGTTGTGCAGTTCAGACTGCAGTCCATTAACTGCCAGAGGAAAGGTTCATTACCAGAGACCCTCTCAGCATCTTTTCTTGATCAGACCGTAGTAAGGTCACATCTACAGCTACCCTGTCAATCGTTTGCTCTTCTCTAGACTCTGGTTTAGCTGTCAAAATATCATCAAGTTTACCCACTTTCTATGGTCTTTCATCATCTCTCAGTTGCTGACTATATATGTCTCCATTTCCTTGGCTATGGTCTCCATCTGGTAGCCCTGTTATGACCCTTTGTGTGCACTAATAACACACTGACAAAGTGTATCTTGCCATTCTCAGGCAGGGCTTTTTAGTACAGATAGGTAGACACTCAAGAAGCTTCAGCCGAGAGGTATCTTCGCCTTGTCTCTACAGCTTCTAATAGCTCTGCCATACAGCCTCTCACCTCAAGAGCACAGTCAAATAATGCTAGGCAGGTCCTCTTCCAAGTCGGGATCACCCAGCTACAGCTATCACTGACAAAGCACCAACATTCACTGGGAAGCACATCATTAACTCTGCATTCTAAGAATTGTATATTTCATAGAGATATAAAGCTTGTTCTCAGCACATGCTTCCAGGTCCTCTAACACAACATTTGAAGTTACGTAGGTAGTATACCTGGGGGCTCACAGGGTGCGAAGGAAGTAGATGGCTGCACGAGGCCAGGGGCCGCCATGTCTAGAGCCATCGGAGTGGGTAGGCACTAAACTATCAATTTAAGGCCATTACCTAGCTGGGTGTGAAATATTCCATTCAGTGGCACTCCTTGTTGATCTACCATGCAGGCCCCAAACCTGCAGAATCCCAATCAGGCCACTCTCAGGTCCCAAGCTTTACACAGCCCTCAGAACACTCTTGCTCGGGGAATCAGATCTGGTTAGTTGTAAAAGAAAGAAGTCAGCAAGCTCCTCAGCACCCCTCGCCAGCCAAGCTAGCGCCTACTTTAAGTCCACCAACCTGGACACTAGCTCATAGTAATGCTTACTGCTTCTTGCAGCAGTGCTGGCCTCCACTGCCCATGCTCATTAGGTGCTGGCCAAGGAGCATCAGTCTCCGCCACTCTGAGGATCTGACCCAAACCCTCAGCTCCCCTCAGGAGGCGATCACTGACCCCTCGATCTTTCCATCTCTCCTCCCTTCAGGCAGCAGCTCTACTCTATTTAGGTCAAAGCACAATATTGCACCACTCATAGCGCCATCATTAAATTGTCCATAGACCTCTTCGTGCTTCTGCTTCAACTTCCCAAAAATCTTTACAGAATGGCTAGCCATTGTGCACTGCTTACAATCTCAGGTGTGCCAGCATACACTGTCGTATAATCGAGGATCACCATTTTAGGCCCCACATTCTGAGCGGAGCTTCAGCAAGACACCCCCATCACAGGCTGGCCGTACCCCCTCAAAATATAATGTTTTTGTGGGAATAGTAAATTTTAATTTTAAAGTCACCATTACAAAGAGGCAAGAATGGAAAAGGGGGCGAGTCTAGAGGATGGGAAGGAGTGGAATGGGAACAGGAGTTAGTAAAAAAAAAGAGTACCGTGGTTAGCAAAATAAGGAGGGGTTCTAAAAATCCAAGTGGGAGGAAAACGGCAGGTGGAGTCAGGGGTTTGGGAAAAAAGGGGAGTACTATGGAAGGGAAAGAATTAATTTGTAAAAAAAACAAGACGCAAGCAGGAGGGGGAATAAGGGGTTTATAAAAACAAAGAGGAGCAAAGCGGGATTGGAAGCAATGGGTTTGCAAAAAAGGGAAAAGGGAGCAACGAATGAGGGGTACGGAGGGGGTTATTAAAAACAAGATGAAAGCAGGAGGGGCTTTTGTAAAAAAGGAACTAAAGCAGGAGCAAAAGTAAGGTTTTCATAAAAAAGAGAGTGACGGAGGAACAAAGATATTGGGTTTGTAAAAGTAAGACAGTAAAGTGGAAGGGGGAGCGAAGGGTTTGTAAATAAGAGTGAATTCGAAGCGACTTTTAAGGGAGTTGTAAAAAATGGGAGCAAAGCATGGAAATAATATTTATTCTAATAAAGGACTACAAAGCAAACGGCAGAGTATCACCAGGGGCATGGACGGCAGGAAATATCTTTTAAAGGTGAAAGAAGGAAGAGAGGAGTTGAAGAAAGGAATCTCCCTTTATAATCTAAAATAGCAGACTTAAGAAAGGAATATTTTGTCAACAAAGGATTTTCACCAGGCTGGTTTCATCACCAAATGAAACCCATTCTTGATAAAAAAAAAAAATCAACATTGGTTGACAAAAACACATTTTCAGAACCACTTTCTTTAAGCAGATTTTTCATCCAAAGCACATGCGATGGCTCCACCAGCCTGAAAAGACACCTGCTTCTCACAGATTCCTTGGGAAACAAAGATGGACAAAGGCCCCCTGTTCATAGAGTGTGTATTTCTGCAATATTTTGGGTTGCAGGAAGTCAGTCATCAGGGCCTCGCACTATGCTGGCCCCAAGCGAATAAGGAGGTCACAAGACTCGTGCACACCCGGAACACAATGATGAAGATAGCTGAAGAGCAATGCACGTACCCAGAGCTGTAATCCTTAGCTATCAAGGAGAAAATCCAAGATTAAGACCTATAGAGAATCCAGAAGGATCTGCTCACAATCCTATTATAGAGACAATTGGTTGCAACTGCTTTGAATACACACCCTCACTTCCTCTATTCAGTTGAGTGACTGTGTAGACTAACTGTGGTAGGAGGACTTGTGTTTTTCATCCAAATTACATTTTTATGTTCCTTCAGTATATTTCAATGTGCTTGGAGAGGGATGGTATGTGCTGATTTGTAGAAGAAACACAGATCCTTCTTGAAGGGCCACGTGGCTCCAGATTTACACCTAATTAGCCATGTGTTTGCCTGTTAGCCTTAGACAGATGCCACAGCATTGGCCAATTATCTCAGCAGCAGAGCCAGGAACGAAGGAAGAGGAGGTGCAGAGAAAGGGAGGAGGAATCTGATAAAGGGGGAAAATAAACAGCATAGTACCTCTCCCAGCACTAGGCCCAGATGTAGAATTGAAAAGACAATTCACTCCTGCGGTATGTAAACAAGCCCAATGGGCACTTACCGACCTGACATCTGTCAACAAGCCATTGAGTCAATGCAGCAATTTGCTGTCTCCCTACAAAAGACCATCTGGTGTTCCCCACCATTCCATATCCTTGTAGGGGTTACTAGGATTTGCACCTCGACATTTACTGCCACATTCCCTGGACCTATTTCGGAGATTTGATTTAAAAAAAACTGATGTGCCGGTGCAATTCATTACAGATTTGGTGGTAAAGGATGATGCTTTCTTAAATTGATCTAAGATCTCAAAAGTGAAAAGTAGGTGATCTCACTTCCTAATTGATTTTGAACGGTCAAGATAGGTTATTAAAGCTCTGTATATATATCCAAAGTATGAAGTAACCGTGCCTTCTAAGAAACTGGCGAAGGAAAGAACACTGGCCATATTAGTTCTTAATAGACTGTATGCAATAAAGTTGGATTCGTTTTAAAAACCAAATCATCATCACAAATTATCACACAAGGAGGACGACACATTAATTCAGACAATTCTCCAGTTCTACGAGCAGATGGAATAGCTACAAGAAATGCTACATCGAACGTTAGATATTTCAATTCCACCTAAGAGAAGGGCTCAAAAGGATATGTTTGAAGAGCTTTAGAGATCAAAGGTAACTTCCAAGAGGGCAAAGCCTAGGAAAAGAAATACCTTTAAACAGTCTCTACCCAGAGTTTCCCTTCCTGAGTGACTCCCCAATGCCCACAAAAAGCATTGATTGCAGTCCACTGGGTGTTAAGTATAGAGACAGAATGATTAAGATAAAACAAAATCCAAAAGAATTTAAAAATAATCTAATGGAGAAATAAAACGAGCAGCATTCCCTTTCTGAAAACAAGCCTAATGCTTATCACATACTTTCATGCTAGAGGGTATTTTAGAATTTAGAATTTCATGAGCTAGATGGAGTGGAAGCCATTTGTGCTGCAGACCTTCCCTGTCTCCACAGAAAGAGAGAGTTAACCAGCCCTGATGAGGCGAGAGAAAGAGAACAGGAGATGAAAGCAGGAAGAACCAATGGAGGGCAAACTGCCAGATATTTCAGCAGTGGAAATTTCATTCCCCATGACTAAAGGGAAACCAGCAAAATGATCTCTGCTTCCTTCATCTGAACCTTGAAAAGGATTCTCAGACTCCGGAAAAAGGTAGAAAGAAGTACAGCAACTTCTTCAGTAATTCCGCTAAGAGAACATCCACCCCCAGGCTTCCTTCTCTGGGTTGAGAGAGCAAAATCCTTGGAAGCTGAGCATTGTTTTGGGAAGTAAAGAGATCCAGAAAGGGAGAGCTAAACCTATTTCCACCCTCTAGAGAATTACCGGAGATAGAGGCAGGCCCTGGTAAGATGGAGTTACCCCCCCCCCAATTTGTCTGCCTGAAGATTATTCTGTTCCTTGATGTGAGAGGCTGACAGGGATAGACGGTTAATCTTGTACTAGGCCCCCACCAGCACTGCTATGGCATTCAAGAATCTGGAACATGCACCCCACCGGGCTCTGATGACTAAAGTACACCAGTGTCACTGTATTGTCCAATTTTACCAGATCATTGGAGCCTCAAACGTGTGTGTGAAATTGTTAAAGAACTCACAAATCTGAGAATTCTTTCCAGTTCCATGATCTGCGCCTTTCCAGAAGAGACCACTGTTCTTGAAAAGTCTGAGTTCATAAGAAAGCTCCAAAACATATATTGTAAGACCCTTAGAAACACATGGTGGCTTCAACTATCATTGCAGAGCTACCTTCATCGCTATCATTATTTGAACCATAGGGCAATCATGAGGTTGATCCATGGGACTGTAAAGATATGGTGCCTTGTGCCTCTGAGTCTCCAATGCATCCTTACTGTGGCCTTGATGATTTCCAAAAGGGAGAAGAGAACGTTTTGCAGATGTGTGGCTCAGGATAGGAAGGAATAACCATATCTGAATCCATTCTAAACCTAGCCCCTACGAAAATCAGAAAATGAGCTGGAGACAGCTACTACCTTGGACAATTTAGGGTAAAACAGGAATGGGACAGACAATTCTTTACCATTTCTATTATTTACATTGTCACAGATCCTGAAGGGACATCAAGCCATCCATCCATGTGTGGATATATTGGAAGAACCTGTAAATGTATTTGTGTCACTAGTGGAGGGAAATTTTTGGGGAATGCTCTTGGAGCCAAGTGGAGACCAGAACTGGAAAGGCTGATCCTGAATGCAAACATTGAGGAATCGTGAATGAGCTAAGGGAATATGAACATTTGCCCCCATAAATGTTATCGTTGAAAGTGACATGCTTCGAGCATAGGAATGATCCTTTGCAATGTGTTCTTAAACAGCTTATTGAGTTTCTTTTAGGTTTATCATCATCTGTAATTCTCCTGATTGTTTGGAATTAAGAAGATGATATAACCTCCTTTCCCTCTCCCCAGACAAGGGACCGGAATCACTGCACACTTTTCTCTTAAAGCAGTCAGACCATTTTGCTTTGTTTCTCAGTGGAAGAAGGCGGGGGGGACTAAATATTTAACCTGTCTGAACTATCTTCAACACCAAGGCATCTGAATACGATCTCTTCCATTCCTGCAGGAAGTGATGAATATGCCCTCACTGGAAATTCAGGTCATCCCTTGACTGAAGCTCAATATTTTGCCTGTAGTAAATAATATTTGCATTTATTGTAAAATTAACTTATGTACAAGGGGTATTTCTTGAGTCTGAAGCTAGACATGGGCCTTATTATGACTATGGCGGTCCATCAGACTACCGTAGCCACTGTGGTGGTGGGGGCACCGCAGCACCAGTGATCTTACCACCCCATTACAACTTGGGCAGTCAGACCGCATTGGGCTGACCGCAACCGCTAGGGATCAGAGATCCCTGGCGGTGTTGCAGCGGTCTTAAAGCCGCAATATGCTCAAGCATATTACGAGTGTCTTCTCCACCACAGCTTTCATGGCTGGAGGCCCATCATGAAATGTGTGGTGGAGAGGAAACACAGGGGGACCCCTACAGGGTCCACCATTGCCTCTGCACCAGAGGATGCATTTTGGGGGGCACATGGTGTTCCCCCATCTGCATGCACCTCCAGCTCCTGCAGGGCATGGACCTGACTGGCCATGCCCTTCAAGAACCTGCAATGGCGTTCCATTTGAGGTGCCTGTTATAGCTCTTCTAAGAGCCATTAAACAGGCACTGCAGTGGGCCAGCCGCCACAGAACCACCTGACCCGGATTCCTGTTGGAATCCGGCAGGCGTTCTAATTATAGCTTTGGCAGTGCAGGAGCAGGGCACTGACGTGGCAGTCCGCTACTGATCGCCAAAGTTATAGTAAGACTCATAGTCAGGATGGAGGATTCTTCCCTAAAGAACTGTGTTTCTCATTTGAGAATATTTACTGGGGAAATTCTTTCTTTGGTGTTTACCTTACTGAACTGAGGATTGCTGCTTTTTGGGAGGTTTGCGAACAGACAAACCCTTCTTCAAGAAGTCTGAAGACTTTGACTGCTAACATCTAAAAGAGGAAGATAATAACTACATTTCTTTAAATAACTGGTGTATTTTTCGTCGAGATCGGGATCAAAGCATGGGGTTCCCTTACATGTTTCCATTCCCTAATGATGACACCCGTGACATAAGAACTTCCAACTCTGGTGGGTCTAGGGGAAAAATATTGTGTAAAAAATATCGTGAGATACAAATATCATATCAAAAACATTGTAATGTCAAATATATTGTGGGATAGTATATAGAAGGTAAGAATATCATTCTTTATGTCTTTTATATAGTTTGTTAATTGTAGTTGTACATAGGATGGTTTGATAATTACTTAGTTGAGTTTTACCAGTTTGTGTTACAATCAGTCATTATTTCAATGTTAAATATGTTTAAATATTTTTGTATGTTTTTTATTTAGTAATACATTTGAAGGTTTTTCTTATTTAATGTCAATTGTATATTTTTTGGAAGTTTGTTGGGTTTGGAGGGAAATAAGGTGGGAAATTCTTAAATATTTATTTTCAATTGATTATATCATTTAATTGTTATAAGTTTTATTTTTCTAACTGGAAATAGATTCTTAAATTTATTTAGTATTTTAATAGATGATTTCATTAATGTGTTTTTTTACTTGTCAATTTAATTAAATGATTGTAGCAATTATTTGTTTTTAATAATTTGGTCCAGCAAACGCCGTGGGGGGAACGGCTCACCTGTGTCCTGTGTAGTTGCTCCCGCCGTGAGGGGAACTGCCAGACTGCTGCTCCACGCCGTGAGGGGAACGGCCAACCTGTAGCTATTGGACTACACCTCCCAGCAGCTCCGTAGCGGTGACGCGCTAGCGCCGCGCAAATAAAACCGCGCACGCATCCCGCAACGTGGGTGTCAGGTCCCCAACTAAGAGGTCTCACATCAGGAAAGGAATGATGGTTGCCATGTTGTCCAAACTGTGTAAAAAGCATTGGGTGCAAGGGCGATTGCAACATGGCGGCTGTGTGTTCCATAATAGGAAACGGGTCAGCGCTCTAGTCAGATTGGCAGATTGGAGAGTTACCGGTGAGGCGCGCGGAGAGCTGCGCACTTCACCTGAACTGTAGGAGGAGTAGGAGGTGTCTTCAATGCGTCGCGTTAGTTTAGGGAAAAGAAGCTACGCGTCACGAGAGTCCTGAGGAAATATTTGAGTTCGTGTACAGCCAGCTATCCTAAGTAAGACAATTCCAATTTACCTGAGAAACGGTCCGTTAAAACTGGTAACAACGCATGCTTGCCAGAAGCTCCTGAGGAAATATTTGAGTTTGTGTACAGTCAGCAATCCTAAGTAAGACAATTCCTATTTACCCGAAAAGCGGTCCGTTAAACTAGTAACAGCGCATGCTTGCCAGAAGCTCCGCTTCCCAGGGCGAGTGCGCAGTTTCTTCTGAAGTAGATTTCAAGTGCGAGTCTAGAGTCAGCACAAGTCTTGAACAAAAATAGTACTAGGTTATTCGACGTGAATTCTGAGAGGCGACGGCTTTTTCGTTTAAAGCAGATGCCGTTTCCTAACAGTTTTTCACACAACTTAAAGAGTGGAAACACGCATGAGGTAGAATCCATATGACAACAAAAAGTGAGAGAATATAATACAACAGCGAAGCAGCAGAAGTTACATAATAAGATATACATACACATAGGTGAAGAAGAAAGAGTATACTTAACGAGGCTTCAGTTCTCTGTCCTGTAAGTGAGCACCAGTGAAGAGAAATTGAGATTAGAGATAGAGAAAGAATAACCAATAACACAGGCCCATTATATTACAGTGAATAATACTAAGAACAGAAGAACAAGTAGCCTAGAAGAGAAGCAAAGGCACACAGCTCCTGTGTGGGTTATCAAGCAAATGAGGAGAATAAGGTTAGAAGGAGAAGAGGAGTCAGAGAGTGATTTACATGTAATTTATTTTTCAGCATACAAGAACAGTAGAGCAGAAGAAAAGAATAGACAACATGAGAAGAAGAGGAAGAAAGGAAGACTACACGTGTGTGCATTGTCTTCTCTGTCCAATTCCCCTTTCCCCCTTGGGGCTTTTCTGGCTACGCATTTAAGACTGTGCGTGGCTGGGGAGTTCGGAGGAGGAATTGGGAGCTTACGTCGTTCTGCTCCTGTGTCACCCACCAGCGAAAGAGAAGAGCTGGTTCTGACAGAGGGTCCCGCAAACGCCGTGAGGGGAACGGCTCACCTGTGTCCTGTGTAGTTGCTCCCGCCGTGAGGGGAACGGCCAGACTGCTGCTCCATGCTGTGAGGGGAACGGTCAACCTGTAGCTATTGGACTACACCTCCCAGCAGCCCCGTAGCGGTGACGCGCTAGGGACGTGCAAATAAAACCGCGCACGCATCTCGCAGCACGGGACGCGCGCGGGCGTGCCCGGGCCGCGCCCGGGCCAATGGCGGGCCAAGGGCCCGTCAAAGACCAGATAAGACTAGGCTTGGTCACCCCCCGTGACATTACAGTAAGACTTATTTCAAAACTGGTAACATAGTGGCAAGATTCCCCTATATACTTATGAGGGACATGATCCATCCTGTTTTTTAATAATGCTGTGCAATAATCGATAGAGCGATTGTTGTTGTTGTTTTACTCTAGCATCTTTTTAGACAATTGTATACTGACTTAGTATTAGGATGTATATGCGGTACCTAGGTACAAATACTTGAATCTAGGCGAAAATTCGGTTGTGGTGCTAATTGTGGATGCTACTTGGTTGTACTGTTAGGTACGGCTCCCTTTTGGTTTTTGGTTTTTGGCATCTGGCCATAGCAAGGGAGCCATAATAGTAATATTTGCACATTGTGTATTTTACTTTAGGGTAATAATGGGGAAGAGGAAAGCAGTCGAACCAATGATAGGGAAAAAAAGATACCAAAGACGCAAAAGCTAGTTAAATCTGCGGCAAATAACTGTACTCTGGCCGCTATTGATGACTTGATTGAAGAAGTTGAAAATATTTTGACATGTGGAAAAAAGATTAATAACAAGGGGAAAAATAAAATTTCATCTTATTATGGTAGAAGCGAAAATGTGGTAGCAGCAAAGCCCATTAGTCCCTCTGTCATAGTCCATCAAACCCATACCAAAGCTCAGCCACAACTGTTAACCACGCCACCTCTGAACCCAAGTATGGGTACTGACACGACACGCCCCTCTAGATCAGACAACATTGAAAAGCTAGATAAGAACCCAGGAAGTACTACCTGTAGAGATGTGATTAATGTAGAATGTTCAAATAGATATTCACTTTTAGATGATAATAATGAGGCTGTTCATATGAATGACACGAGCAGGAAGGATGAAATTGTTTCAATAAATCCTGGCACGACTGAGGATTACAATGAAGTCCACTTACATGAAACCCATAATCTTGTGTTAGATCTCTATAACAAACTTAATGTAGTCCAAGAAGAGGTCTGGACAATTAGAAGAATGCTAGAGGTTTTAACTTCCCACTTACCAAGATAGGTGGGAGGCCTAACTTCAGCATTGGAGGAGAATACCCAATTAAAGAAGAAATCCCCATGCAGTAATATGGAGAGTCATTTAACTAAACCACTACCCGGAGTAACCCTAAACCATCCTAAGATTCAGAATCCAATCCTGAGGAAAAATACAGTTCTAAAGCCAAATCTTCCATTCACTCCTGGTAGAAATTTGGTAAATAGACATGATCTTTTTAATATACCTACTTTGCGACATCAGGCACAACGTACTTATCGAAATCTGGGAAGCACACGTATAAATGGATTATTACAAAGTGCCCAGGATCCTTGGAGAGGGTCCGGGGGATTAGAGCGGAAAGATGGCCCAGACTGGGCTTCTCATTCCTCAATTAGGGAGGATTCGGATTTTTGTAGTGTGTTCCTCACAAATGTTCCTAGATTAAAGCTGGGTAGTAGGGAGGATAAGGACTCCCTTGCAAACAAAGCCATACATTGGATTAGAAATGAACGGCAGTGTCTTTCCATAATCAGATCAGATATAATAAATGTGGAACAAATTCAGCAAAATGAGGGAGACCTGTATGATATAAGGTTAACATTTTATTCCAAAATTATGGCTGATAATTTAATAATCATGAACTTAAGATCTCACTCCCTTTTTAAATCTAGAATTGGCATTAGGCAAAAAAGAACTTGCATATACAGTACGGATACTGAACAATACATTAGTGGGGGGCAAAGGAATCTTGAAGCCATAGATTGACTGACTCAAGTATGGTACCAATATCCCTTTGGGGGAGGGACACTCCCCACAGCACCTAAGGCCCGAAGTGTACCTATTGTATCATCTGAGGTGGATGTACCTCATGAGACATTATGCCCTGAGGAAAGACAAAGTATCAAATTTGTGGAATCTGGAGGTTTTGATTCTATCAATGGTGACAGCCACCTTTTTAATCAATTAACTCATTCAGTAGTGGGCTGTAACGGCCCCACTATTAAACCCATCTGCCCGACCCTAAGTTGTGTGAAGATGGTATCATGGAATATAGCGGGTCTTGTAAAAAAGTTCCAGGAACCGGATTGGCAGGAGTATATGGATACATTTGACCTTTGTTTCCTCCAAGAAACGTGGGCTAGAGAACCTTTACACAGAGTGGGCTATAGAACATTTAGTGTAGAGGCTCGACAGCCAATCAGAGGAAGACCGTCAGGAGGACTCTTAATCTGGGTAAGGAATAATATAAATGCCTCTATAGGAATTATACCCATTGACACTGAGGACATCTTGGGCCTAAGTTTTAAATTTACAAACAAATTACGGTTACACCTATTTAATGTATATATAAGGCCAAGGGAAAGCTCAAAAGAATCATTAATATTACAGTACTTGGAAGAAGCCCTAGATTCTATATCACCTGATAGGCTTATTATAATTGGGGGTGATTTTAACTGTTGTTATGAACCGTTGCCAGGGCTAAATGAAATTTTTGAGGAAGTAGATATAGCCTTAGGCATCCCATCTTTAAGGATGGAAAAAGCTCCCAGGTGCTCTGTCTCTGCATTACAATTACTCAACTTCACTGTAGCGAAAGGGCTAAGATCATGCAATGGCAGAACCTTGTCCGATCTCGGTTGCTCTAACACCTTTTCAAGAGGTCTTTCCTCATCCCGGATCGATTACATCATGATAAGTGCTGCCTATTGGACCTATGTGAAAGACTTTAAAGTAGATGACAGAAGAGAAAGCGATCACTTCCCTTTATGTTTAGATCTTAAAGAGAAATACTTCCAAATCCATCCACTGACCCATCCCGGAATAGGGATGGAAGCTATACAGCCTACAGTGAGTAATAACAGAAGGGCAGTAAAATGGCCTTCTATAATGGGGATGATAGCTCCACTTACCTGCATCTATAATATTTTTAGCGATCTACTACTGTCTTATTTAAATGAATGCCCTGGGACTACACTTATAACTCAGATCCATTTAAAACTGGTTGAAAAGATAAAACCATATCTAACCAAACCGGGGACTGTGAAGCCCAAACATAATAACAAGATAAGGCCAACTAACCCTTGGTATAATAAAGAATGTGCTGAAATGAAACAACGCCTAATGAAGGCTTTGCATGATAAGGACCTAATTGTTATTAGGGAAGCAAGGAAAAGGTACAATAAGGTTTTGAACGTAGCCCGTAGAAACTGGGAAGATGCAAGCTGGGAAGAACTGATACTAGCATCAAAATCGGGTGATCAATTTTCATTCTGGCGGATTGTTGCAAATGGCAGCAAATTGAGGTATTCAGGTCATTATGGTATGATTAGCGCAGTATATCTAATGACGGTATGCTTAGCCACGGTGCATTGGAAGGATCGAAATCCCCGGTACGTTTAGCATGACAAAAGGGCCGAGAACCAAACTGCCTCCATCTTGGATTGCGGCCCTTGCTCTTAGGAGTCACGTGGTCTTCTTACACACCATCTGCCTTTCCTTTTCACGGTAATAATTAGGAGACAGGCAGAGTTGCTGAGAAGCAAGGTCACATCTGCTAAAAGGGAGTATTAAGCGAATTCCTCCAGACCTGGGACGAGAAGGGAGTCACCCTTCCGACCTTCTCTGTAAAGATAGTAACCCTTTGTATGTGTAACCGAAACTAGAAATAGGCATGAGCTCATTAGGGGTGCCAGGACTAGCTGGTACTTTTCCACATATAAGGTTTTGTATGCTGTGCTGATAAATGTATAAAAGTGTGTTACTGTCAAGGAGCCGGCAGTCTTCCTCGGCACACCTGATGGGTGAGGATCGACGAGGCTCCTCTATATAGAGATCTATGATGATAATAAACGTTTGAACCTTCCACGTTGCCAACTGCTCCTTATTTAAAGGATATTGCGGGCCAATGGTAAGTGTGGCCCTTGGAATAATTATTTGAACACATCAGTTGGCGACCACGAAGGGACCCCGTGACAGGGTCAACCCCCCCGTATTCGGGTGGTGGGATTGGGGGCGTCCTGACCGGTCGACGGGAGAAGGAGCCTGAGGATTTCTCCCACCCTGCGCGACTTTTCGGTACGTCCCCTGCTGCTAGTCACCCTTCACCGGGGTCCTGCGGGCTTAACCCAGAAAATGGACTAAGTTGGTCAGGAGGAGTTGGCAGCGGAGAATGAACATTCGTATCTGGGTGCACCCGGTGAGTATAGATTGATTTGATTTGATTTGACGCACGCGTTGTAACGGTGCATTATGTTTTGTTAAAGCACGCGTCGAGGACGGTGTGCTGTTTGATTGATTTTAAGAGCATTCGTTGAGAACGATGCATTTGTCTTGACTTGAGCACTGGTTGCATTTGTTTGAAGCTCGCGCTGGACAGCGGTTCGTTGATTTGAAGACACGCACCGGAGAGTGGTGTCTGGTTTGATTAGGTTCGCATTACAGTGATCTGATTCGAAGTATGTACTGATGATATTGGATTGATTAGAAATAGCGCGCCGGAGGAATATAGACGGACTGCACGTGGAAGGACCTGTGACCTAGACTGGGTAGCCACAGGCCATACTCCCGACGAGGCAAGTCCTTGTTGGAGAGGGGTCGGTCTTAGTGGTGAGCCAGGAGGGTGACCGGAATTCCCGCGTGCGGTTTGAAACCTGGATCGTGAACCAGAGTCGACGGGCTTGGCTCTCGGATATTGATTGTACGTTGTGTCCGATTGTTGTTTTATGTGTACATGTCTAAAAACTAACCAAAATGTCCTGTTTCAGTAAATTGAATTGTTTTGGCTGCTGCTGCCGCACAAGTGACTCCAGGTTAGCTGAGAGCCAACCCGCCCCACCGGAAGGCAGTCCAAGCCATTTCATGTATGTCAAGCATGGAATCTCTCCTTTATTGTTTTGCACTCTGTGGCATAAGTATACTAAGGGTAATGAAGAATTACGGTGGCCCAAGACTGGTTCGTTTGATGAAAAGAAAATTGCGTTCCTACAGGAACAACTGTTTTCTAGGCGGAGCAGGCAAGCCATGTTCGATGCTCTAATTGCATGGCAGAAGGAGGCTAAGCGACGGCGAATAAGGGAAGAGAAAGTAGCTAGAGCCAAGGCAGGACAGAATGTTACTCAGAAGGCTATGGCCTATGACCGAGAAAGAGTAGAGAAAGGATTGGATTGCATGAATCGCGAATTCAGACTCAAAGTTGATAAAAGTTATGTGACCCGCCCGAATGCGGAAGATGAAATAGAGGATCTGTTGGACACCAGGCCACCGCCCCCTTATGTGCCCCAGAGACTATACCCCGAGGTGACAAGAGCCTCGGCCCGACCCCAGATACGTCCCTGGGGGCCTCGGCTTCGGCTCCCCCGGCCAATACTACCTCTCCCTCTCTGCCTAACCTCTCCCAGTTGTCGGCATCTGTGTCCGACGTTATAGCCCTGTTACCTAATTTACTTTCGACAGCTGCAGCCGGGACCCCTCAGCTGCCGACGGGGTCAATGTCTTCCCCTTCTGTTCTACCCTCCTCCTCCGCTAGCACAACACCAGTAGCAGCTGTGACTACTCCGGTACATCCGACCAGTCTGGCGGAGGGGAGGAGGTTGTTCACTCGTTCTGCTTTGGGAACAGAGGAAAGGGCAGCTATTGCCACACAAGCATCCCAGTGGATGCGACATTCTATTTATACCCTTGCTGATATCTGGAGTACCATGAGAGACTACGAACCGGTAATGCAACAGCATGCCCTGGAACATATGGCTAACCGTCTCATCTCTGTATGGGAACAGGTACACCAGGAAGGGAAAGCTCCGGCCATATTGTATGATATCCTTGATCAGACTCACAAATCTCGACTGACACCCGAAGACGTGTATGGGAAGGTGCAGACTTTGGTTTCTTATAGAACTCGTCTGCAGTCCGCCCTTCCCGCCGGATCCTCCCAATTCCCCATGCGGGAGGTACACCCTATCTTCCACCCAGAAGTGGCCGCAGTGGTAGATGACCACGGTGTCATTACCCGTCCGGGAATAGATGCCCGGTTCCAGGAACAATGGGTCTATACCCCTTGGAAGCGGAGTGAGGTATTATTCTTGAAAAGTCAGTTGCTGATCCTAGAAAAAACCCCACTGCCTATTATAAAGAACTGACCGAAGCCGCCTCGTCAGCAGTAATGACGTTGGCGGATATTGAATTATTCTTCGCTCTACTAGTACCGGTGGATATTTGGCGCCAGGTACATGACCAGGACCATGTCACGGAGTTTGGTGGGACATGGGACCAACTGAGAAACTGCGATAGAGACCGCAAGCCGGGGAATAAGCCCCGACCTGAGATATTGACTCTACCTGAAAAAATAATAACATATATGCATTCCTTGATCCCGCCCAGAAAGGTAGATTGGGACAAGCTGACGGCCTGTAAACAAAAGAAGGATGAGAGTGTATCTGATTTCTTCACAAGGTTTGAGGGAGTATTCATTGATTTCAGCGGGCAGGATCTGGCTACGGAGGGGGGTGTACGTTTATTTGTTAATAGATTTGTAACAAATTTGCTACCCGAGGTATCGGCTAGGCTACAGGCAGCCGAGAGTACCTGGACGACCACCACGCCTTCCACGATATTAAGCATGGCTCAGTATTATGAACATAGGGAAAATGAGAGCAAGGATAAGACAGAAAGAAAGTCAAAGGATCTGAAAACACGAGTATTGTTACAGCAGGTGGAGAGAGGTAGAAGAAGGGGGAGAGGGGTACAGAATTTCGTTCCGAGAGGGGCGGGGCCCGTGCACCCGACTGGGCGAACGGATCTTGGCATAAATCAATGTGCTTTCTGCAAGGAGGAGGGGCATTGGAGAGCTCAATGCCCGTTACTGCATGAACAGAACGCTGCTTCTAGGGGACGTGGAAGGGGTAGAGTAAGTGGACATCGAGGTGGATACACGAGACAGGAACAAGCGACACGAGGTGAGAACAGTCAGAATTATTTCGATCAGAGTCAGGGTAAACAATATTATCATGACGGACGTGTGACGGAGGGAGACATCGGGTACACCCAAGCATAGGATAGCCAAGGGCAGAGTAAGGGGCATGTGTCAATCCCGATAGGTCAGGCTGGACCTTATGTCCATGCACAATTGCTGGAGGCATCAGGTAAGTTTTTGGTTGACACAGGGGCTATGAACAGTTCTGTTTCACGTGCCTTGGTCCCGGGGGCTGCTCTGTCTGGCCAGACTAATGTGTCCGTGGGGTTCTCTGGAACTCCAGTGGTAAGCCCCATTTCAAAACCACTTTCCCTTACTGTGGGACCAGTAACAATTGAATCACCTTTCCTCCTCACCTCCCAGTGTGGGGAGAATCTCCTGGGTATGGATATACTAAAAAGATTACATGCACGCATCTTTTGCTCCCCCGATGGAGTTTACCTAACCATTAGGAATCCCTCTGTCCCCTCCATTCAATGTTTTGCAAAAACTGACTCCTTACCCCCTGAGCTTGCGACACTCCCGAGGAACCTTTGGGCCCT
The DNA here is from genome assembly GCF_964204655.1 of Triturus cristatus. Lineage (NCBI taxonomy): Eukaryota > Metazoa > Chordata > Amphibia > Caudata > Salamandridae > Triturus > Triturus cristatus. Next base: position 377,525,601 of record NC_140580.1, read on the forward strand.
GGGGGACACTGATGTGGGGTACTTACCAATTCCACCGGTGTCCATCACTTTAAAACAGAATGCTCGATTGCCAAGGATTCCGCAATACAAAATAGCCCCCGAAGGTGAACGTGCCTTACTGGCCATTATTTCCGACCCGATTAAAACAGGGGTGGTGGAAGAAACGGCGTCCAATACCTGCAACAGTCCGATTCTTCCGATTCCTAAACGAGCCCCTGTACCCCAGTCCCCTGATTATGCTAATACCTATCGATTTGTGATTGACTTACGAGAAATAAATAAAATTGTGGTACCCCAGTATCCTGTGGTGCCGGACATTAATTCCATCTTAACGATGATTCCTTCCACTGCCACATTTTTCTCGGTGATTGATTTAAAGAATGCGTTCTTTAGTATTCCCATTCATCCAGATAGTAGACATTTGTTCGGTTTCTCATTAGGAGGCCGCAGCTTTAGATTCTGTCGCGCCCCCCAGGGGTACACCGAAAGTCCGAGCATATATAGCCAAGCCCTGAAAAGAGTATTGGACTCTTTGCAATTGCCGCCAGGTAATGTCTTATTGCAGTACGTTGACGACCTCCTTGTGGCTTCTGATACAGAACAGGGTTGTCGTGACGCCACGGTAACCCTGCTGCGACATCTTGCCACCCACGGTAACAAGGTGTCACTTTCTAAATTTCAATATTGTCGACCGGAGGTGACCTATCTCGGTCATCTCCTGTCGAAGGAGGGAAGACGGTTGACTTCTGAGCGTATCGCAACCATAACTAACATGCCTGTCCCCCGCACGCAACGTGATGTCCGCGCTTTGCTTGGCATAACCTCCTACTGTCGCCAATGGATTGCTAACTATTCTCTCTTGACTAAACCTTTCCTGTATCTCACTACGAAGGATGTGCATGAACCTTTACCGTGGACTGACGAATGCAAGAATGCTTTTTCCGCTCTAAAAACTGCTCTTTGCTCTGCTCCTGTGCTTGGCACCCCTGACTACCGGAAGCCTTTTGTGCTCTACGTGCATGAGGTGGACGGTTGTTCTCTTTCAGTGTTGACACAAGACTTTGGTGGTAAGCAAAGGCCTTGTGCATATTTCTCGGCGGTTTTGGATAATGTCGCCAGAGCACTTCCCAGTTGTCTGAGGGCTGTAGCGGCAGTTGCCATAGCAATCAGACAATCGGAAGGGCTAGTCCTGAATACGGACCTGACAGTGATGGTGCCTCATGCTGTGGACGTATTATTAAACAGGACGCAGACGCAGCACTTAACTAGTGCACGTCTTACAGGGTACGAATTGACCCTGTTTGCACCTCACATAACGATTAAACGATGTGTTAATTTGAATCCTGCCACGTTGTTACCCCTCCCTTCGGAAGGCGGTGGACAAGACACACATGATTGTATCTTTCGAACTGAAGAAGAAACCAAGGGTCGGATAGACCTGACTGACACCCCACTGTCTGATGCCCAAGGGGAGTTGTATGTAGATGGGTCATGCTTCAGATTACCGGATGGTAAGACAGCTGCGGCTTATGCGATCACTACTCTACAAACGGTAGTTGAGGCGGCGAAGATACCATACCGGTCGGCCCAGGCAGCCGAATTGGTTGCATTATTCAGGGCTTGCGAACTAGGAAAAGGTATCAGGCTGAACGTCTACACCGACAGTCAGTACGCGTTCGGTGTAGCGCACAGCTTTGGGAGGTTGTGGGCGGAAAGAGGATTCCTGACATCTCATGGTGAGAGAATAAAGAATGGACCACTAGTTGAACGGTTATTAGCCGCATTAACATTGCCCAAGACCCTGGCTATAGTCAAATGCAGTGCACACAAAGTTATCACTGATGACGTGGGGAGGGGAAATTTCTTTGCAGACCAGATCGCGAAGGAAACGGCCCGGTCTGACACCACTTCCATGCTTGTAGTAACAAGAATGATAGAAGCAGAGGTTTTTAATAACACCATAGATAGTGTGAAAGAGCTGCAGAAAGAGGTGACCCCGGAAGAACTGACATAATGGCAAGAGCAAGTGGGGAGGCTTGATGAGAATGGGTGCTGGACCGATCTGTCAGAGAGGTGTAGATGGTTACTGCCGAACGCTTTTGTAAATGCGGTGGTAACTATGGCACACGGACCTTCGCATGTAGGGGTTCAGGCCATCTGTGCCATATTGGATTCTGTTTGGTATAATGTCAATATCCCCAAGACAGCTAGGAACTTGGTCCAGCATTGTATAATTTGTCTCCAACATAATCCTGGGGTTAGTATCCCCGTCCTAGCAGGTAGTTTTGCACCGCCCACCTTGCCTTTCGAAGTACTCCAAATGGATTACATACAGCTAGAGCGAGTTAACAATCTGAAATACGTGTTGGTGGTGATTTGTACCTTTAGCAAATGGGTAGAGGCGTACCCCACGAAGGAGAACACTGCCTTGGCAACTGCGAAGGCTCTGGTAAAAGAGTTCTTTCCTCGATATGGATTGCCACGGGTAATTTGGAGTGACAATGGGACCCACTTTAATGCTAACTTAGTTAAGTATGTATGCAAGGGCCTGTCCATCCGGCAGAAGTTTCATGCCGCTCGACATCCCCAGTCAGCGGGTCTAGTGGAAAAATATAATGGAATTTTAAAATTGCGATTGGCTAAGCTTCAGGACACGACGGGATTAAGATGGCCCGATCTCCTCCCCCTGGCCCTGTTGTCTGTAAGAACTACCCCCCATTCCCGGAGCGGTATCTCCCCTTACGAAGTCATTTTCGGCAGACCTGCCAACGTATGGGGAGTACCTCGGCCCAAATCTTTCAGGGACATTGAATATCCTATGTTGACTGATTACTTGTATGCTCTGACTAAAGATCTTCGTTCCGTTCATCAACAGATATCTGCCACACTGCAGCCCCTGCCGGAGGGTCCTGGACACGGCGTAGAACCAGGACAGTGGGTCCTGGTCCGAAACTACCAACGGAAATCGAGTTTGGATCCGCGCTGGTCCCGGCCATACCAGGTGCTCCTGGCCACGCGAACAGCGGTGAAAGTCGAAGGGAAGCAGCACTGGATCCATATCTCCCATCTTAAGCGAGTTCCTCTCCCATTGCCAAGGGAGCAACTGAACCAGGAGGAAGGTCAGCCGACTCAAGGTGAGCCCAGCACGGAAGAGTCACTTTCCCTGGACACCCGCAGAGAGGTTGACGGGCGAGGGGAGAGTGCTGAGGGCATTGAAACCCCTTTCTGTCGCCACCCAATCGTCCAAAGTGAAGCATCTGGTTGGGAGCCCAGCTCCTCATCTGACCCCACTGTGCCCACCTTGTTCACGAATCCTGAAACCCCTGGTCGGGATCGATATCACCTGCGGCCCCGAAAATAGACGAATCCCAGGTCTAGCCCCGGCAAGTGCAGCTGGAGGCCGCCGCAGAGACCTGAGGATTATCGGAACACTGGACTGAACTCGTTGAGAGCATGGAACTTTAAGTAAAGCTCTGTTCAGAACGAAGATAGAGACATTGATTAGACGAACAGGGGCCCAGGTGGAGGTCTCTTTTCAACACGGGTTGCGTCAAGTGTGACTCCAACGCGAGAAGTTTTTACCCTTTTTCCTTTTGTTTTTTCTGAACAATAGGAGCCTGCCTGTGAGGCTCTAAACGGACACAGGAAAGAAGCACCCTCCGGCAGGACGGACTGCTTGTAGACCCCTTTTGCCCGAGATTATATTTGGACTTTTAGTGAGAAAATGTACCCTTTTGCTCGTTTTGTCCCTGAAGACGGGCGTCCCATGGTACCCCGTGCCGTTCCCCCGCATTTGCCAATGTTCTCCTCATGGAGCTTGCGTGTTAAAATTGTTTTCATTTTTATACTGATGGTATCATTTGTACTATGCTTAGGTTTGTTCATATATTTAGAGTTTCGTCATCCTGTGCACACCCTGATAATGTCTACTCCTGCCCCTAAGGAACATCATTTCCAGACTTTTGCTCCTCATAAAGAACGACACCGACAGACATATGTACATAATGCTTTTATCGAAATGCTGCACCAGACTCATAGCTCCACAAACGTTACTGATTGTTGGGTCTGTGGGCTTCTCCCGTCAGTGATGCATAAGCAAGATTTGTTTATATCAGTGCCTCTGTCTTACTTAGGTAGTTGTGAAGCTTGGTTTAAAATGTTATCCATGTTGTACGAACACTACACTATAGATGAACGTCGATTCTCAGAGAAGGATTACGCCTTGATTTTAGCATATATAGAGACACACCAAGGTTTTACCCCTAATGCTGAAGGAACGGATGGTACCCTTGACCCCACCGCCTGCATGAATGTATATACTGATCATGAAAATGATACCTGGCTGAGGGATGAAATACTGGATTTCATGACCTTCAACTTTACTGAATATTTCAAATACTTTCAGGAGCGAAATGTCTCAAATGCAAAATCATTCCGGTCCCGGTATTGAATACATCCTCCTCTTTCTGTGTGCAGGGGATGGGGCATTTGTTCGTAGGATATAGCAGATGTAATTTCACTTATAGGTTGCAGACATACAGTAGCCCCCCTACACTCACCCCTCCCAATGTTTATTTTGTGTGCGGTGAAAACGCCTACACCTGGTTACCCAGAGGGTGGATGGGTAGGTATTACTTGTCTTTCCTTTACCCACCGGTGTACATAGCTCCTTCTGATTATCATAAGTCTCATTCCTTAAATCGGCGGAGCCTAACAGCCGAAGTTGCCCGTAATGATGCCACTGATCAAACCTACACCCCAGCACAACATTTTGTTGATATTATAAAAGGGGCGTTGCCCATATGGGGACCCATCCTCAATAGTAAGGAAGTTAGGAGGTTATCCAGAGTGGTGGAAGGGGTGGTTAATCAAGATTATAACCTGGATCCTGGCACATGGCACAGGCATTTTGCTCATCTATATGCTCCTTTGGCCCTCACGATGTGTGATTATTAATGTAGTATAGAAAATCTTATGTCATCAGATGAGATCGACCCGCTTTCTTTTAGCATAGAAGATACCAGATTGGCCCTGGTTGCTATAAAACCATCGAAAGCACCTGGCCCTGATAAAATACCAGGCGATCTCTTTAAACATGCACCCGAGGTGTGGGTGCCATATATTAACTTGTTATGTAACGCAATTGCAGAAGGGCAGCCCATACCCGAATCTTGGAACGGAGCGGAGATTGTCCCCATATATAAAAAGGGCAGCAGGGACGATCCCGCTAATTATAGACCCATTAGTTTGTTAGACATATTGCAAAAGGTCTATGCTAAACAGATTCTGGATAGGTTGAACGAATGGATGATTGCAAATGATATAATTTCCCCATGCCAAGCAGGTTTCAGAAGACGGACAAGTACAATAGACCAGATATTTTGATTGATAACGATAGCCTGGAAATACACAAGGCTAAGATCTGGCCATTTATATGTGGCCTTTATTAATTTAAAGGCTGCATTCGATTCAATTCCCAGAGACCTCTTATGGTTAAACTTATTACAACAGGGGGTACCTAAAAACATTTTAGTGCAGTTGGTCAGGCTACACGAAAATAACTATGCAAGAGTGCGTTGGGGCCATGGGGGAGAACTCACTGAAGAGATACCAGTTAATAGAGGTGTGCGCCAGGGCTGTGTCCTGGCGCCAACATTATTCCTTTTATATGTAAATGACATGGTTGAGTTTCTACAAAAATCCAATCACGATTCCCCAAAACTGGGGGGAATCATGTTTGTGCATTAACTTTTGCTGATGACACAATATTGTTGTCACAAACACCGAAGTGTTTCAATGTCTTTTAAACTCACTTGATGTATATTGCAAACTAAAAGGCCTGGAAATTAACCCTATAAAAACTAAATACATGTCGATAAGGCCCCACAAGTGCTTTAAGAATGATATTAAGCTGAATGGAGTGAGTCTAGAGCGCGTCCCAAATTTTATTTATCTAGGAGTGAACATCGACTCCAAACTCTCTTGGAACCCACAGATAACGAAAGCAAGATCAGTTTTAATACAAAATTCTGCACCAGTTCTAAAGAAACTTTTCGCAACCACGTCAAAGGCCGTCACTCCAGCCCTTGAAGTTTACAAGTCAAGGGCCCAATCCGCTGCCCTATATGGCTCAGAGTTGTGGGGGGGGGTTCTCTATTGAACTTAACCGCGGGTGAAAATAAGATATTGAGAAAATTAGTTGCTCTCCCCCAAAATACACCTGTGACTCCTTTAATGCTTGATATGGGCATAAAACGAATTGGCCATAGGGCTGTTTGGATGACCTTGTCTTATTGGATAAGAATATGGACGACGGAAGAATTTCTTACCTATAGACAAGCACTGAGTGAACTATTGGCCCTTGATACACATGTTAGTTTTACGTGGTTGATCCATATTCGTAAATGGTTATTGGATCTGGGTTTGAGCAGGTTCTGGGAAAACCCGAACCTGCTGATCCCTGACTCAAAACAGGAAATTAAAACCATTTACTGGAATTGTATTAGGCATAAAGTCATTTTAAATTGTGGAGCCGGTACACTTACTACACAATTTTTGATGTTTAAAATAATCCCCTACTTCGAACAATTTTTAGATGAGATTGAACCCCTACTTGCTAAGGTACTATACCTAAAATTTAGGTATGGTACTCTTCAGATTAAGTCTTTTACTTCCAAGTGGGGTACAGCTCAGAAAGGGGAAATTGATTGTAGGTGCACCCAGTGCCATTCAGGAAGTAAAGAGGATGTCGCACATGTTTTATTCTTCTGCCCTGCATATAGACACTATAGAAATAAATGGATAAAACCTTTTGGGCAGGAAACTATGTATCAGGAAATATAGTGAAATGTTGTGCATCCTGAAAACTGACACCTCAAAACTTACTCTTTTTAGCATTAGTAGATTTTTATTGGCTGTTAACTTTTTTAGGATAAAGAAAGGGCTCACATTTTAATTGCATGAATTTTATAACATGTTGTAATCAAATGACTTATATGGAAAATCAAAATGTTGAATTTTATAGTTGACGATTGCTTATAAATATATCCTGGATGAGTTATGATTTTACTATGTTATGTAAAAGGTATAATCTCCGTACCTTGCACTTTGCACCTTGCACTTTATGGAAATAACCACCCTTCGGCTCTTGTTAAAATCTGGCCTAGAAATACTAAGGAGTAACCCATATGTTAAAAGCCTAACGTACGATAAAGTATCCACACACTATGCACTTTGATTCTTGGGAAACAATTATGTTGCTGCTAATGAAAGAACAAGGTATTATCTACTGAACTGCAAAAAAACTATTTTTGGATGGACTAAGAAAATTATTTTTGCACATGTAAATAGATTGTTTGTTTTATGTTTCTGTTTTGTATTTATGCTTTTATGATTCTTCGAATCGAATAATGATGCTATTGAACAAAGAATAATTTGGATATGTATTCATTTTATTATTTGTAAGTTTTTGATAATAATTTCAGCTCCTATTGCTTACGGTTGAGTGGGAATAGTAGATCTCACACCTCCAATTCTAACACTTTCCCTACTTTTGCTTACGTCAGGGTGGGAATAGTAAATCCAACCCATCCAATGACCAATGCTTTCTTTACTGTTGCTCAGATTGGAGTGGGAATAGTAAATCTGACCCTCTCCAAAGTCCAATACTTTCCTTACTGTTGCTTATGTTGGAGTGGGAATAGTAAATTTAATCTCTCCATAGTCCAACATTTTTCATCCTATTTCTTACGTAGGAGTGGGAACAGTCAATCTAACCCCTCCAAACTGTAACACTTTCCCTGCTGTTGTTTACGTTTGGGTGGGAATAGTAAATCTGACACGCTCTAAATACTAACACTTTCCCTACTGTTACTCAGGGTCAGTAACGGCTAATAATCTTTGAAAGTGGTGGGGAGTAATACCAGCCAGGGGTTCAGCCTATTTTTCTACATTTGCCTCACTCATACGCACTCCCCCTCACATGTAGTCTATTTCCCCTCACTCACTCTAACTTACATTCTCTCACTTGCTGATTCTGCCTCATACTCACTGCCAATGACAGTTACTCACACAGAACCATACTCATATTCACTGGTTCTCGTTCCCACTTACTAACAAATTTGCATACACTCACTGACTATTGGTCCTGGTGTAACTACACCTGCTGCACCATTGATAGCTACACCCCTGACTCACTTTCGCTCCCTCTCACAACGTCAAATAAATCACTGATTCTAACACACTCATACTTTTTACTCATCTCTCATACTCACTTTCACTTATTCATGCACACTCTCAAGCTCAGATTCTCACTCACCTTCATTCTCATTGACACTCTCAAACACACACATTTTTTCACTTAATCCCATTCAGTCTCCATCACTCACAAACACATACACACATGCATGGAGAAATAACTTTTTTTTCTTACCTTGCTTACTTAGAGCCCTTGGCTTACAACTCAGTGGATTCATGGCTTTGGCAGAGCAGTAATCAGGTGTTTCACACTGAAACTGGCAAACATGATTCCCAATGAGGAGCCTGTCAACATAGCTAGGTCAGGATTGAAAAGAGGAAGCCCCACCTCAATCCCAATATAGGGTTTTATTTAATGTTTGTCAGTTATACATTTTTAAATTATTTTTTATAGGCATATTTTTAAATGTAATATTGTTTTTAAAGTTAATATGTTTTATAGTTAATGTGGTGTATAATTGTAATAATTTGATAGACTTATCAATTTTTGACAATATTGTGGTCTTGCATATTTTTGTTGAAAACATTTCTGACTTTACATACAACATCAACATTTGTGTCCTTGATATTTTTTTGAAATGTTTTTGACGCTGATATTGTTCTTTGCAATATTTGGTCCGTCACACAACACACTGGTGGCTTCTGCAATTGTCGAAGAAGAGTGCCTTCAGGAGTACCTGGAGTCTCATTAATTGGAAAACCAATATTTTCCCTGACATGAAGATACATTTCTGACAACAACTCTCTGCCTATATATTTCCCTTTCTGATCAGCTGGTGACCCCTTATAATCAGAACTACTGGAGTTAGTGTTGTGAAATATCTTGCACGGGAAGAGCAAGGTTCTTCAAGGATCTAACTTAACCTTTCTTTTATACGTAAGCCAGAATGTCAGTGACTAGCTTCCGGATGCTCTTCTCCTCTTTCCTCTTTACTCCAATTTTTGACCTCTTAGACGAAGGAGATCTTCAATCAGAAAAAAAGAGTATGTGGGTATACTTTTCCTCTTCCTCTTTCCCATATTGATAAGTAGAATTTTTCCAAATATCTTAATTATAATAAAGAAGAAAACAGAAAAAGTGTGTTCATCACTTAATTAAATCTTCTTCTTCTCAATCTTTATTTCGACAAATAGCCATAAAAGTTCATACAGATTAAAAATACAAAGGATCAAAACATTCAGAATAATTAATATAAAATTGAATTGTAAAAGTACATCAGCATGACCAACAGTAACTACTAAGATTTTAGCAGCGGGAAAAAGCCAGTTCCTAAGCTTTAGCCTAATCTTAGTAGAAAATATAAGGTACCTAGATAGAGGCTTTGGGCTTGAAAAACCCCAATCAGAACAATTAGTGAGTTAAACCAAATACATGAGACTTCATGGTAAGGGCACATTACATCTTCTTTTCCTCCACATAGATGCAAGAAATTATGATACTGCAAATACTATTTGCCTAGATAGATCTGTTTTAAGCACCCTGTAAGCTGACATACAATGTGTAAACCCCAGGTTCTTGCAAACCGGGACAATCCAATAGTTCCTAGTCTTTTTGTAGGCAGGGCAGAAAAATAGTATATGTAAATCAGTCTCCTGCTCTGCATCACAGCTAGGACAATTTCCCGGGGAGGGCAATGACCATTTGCTAGTAAATGCTCTTATGGGAAGTGTACCATATCTCCACTGCAAATAGAGTTTTCTTGTAAAGTGAGGTCTGATCTCGCTCAAAGCCTCCTCAAAGTAGTAGAAGTCTTTACCTATTTAGAAAGTTTGTATTAAAATAGAAGATTGAGATTTAGAAATAGATTCTGCTATTTTAAACTCATAGTAAGAATGAATAAGGTGCTTTCGAGAAACAGTAAAACAAGCTGTCGCCGGGTCTGTCCAGAGATCTGAAAAGCCTAATGCGCCTAGTTGCTTCTTCACATAAGTAAACCAAGGATGTTTCCCTGCACTAGGTAAACTCAGCACTTCCATTAATTCTTTTCTGTACACCTCGAGCTCTGGGGTAGTCCAAATCCTCCTCCAGAAGATCAAGAGTTTAAGACCAAGCACTTCATCAATGGGACGCAAACCCAGATCAAGCCTCAGTGGAAGTAGGGGCGTGCTCAAAGGGAGGGCTAGCAATTGCCTTAGGAACTTAGATTCTATAGATGGAATCTCTGAACAACATTTAGATCCCCAGAGTTCAGCTCCATATACTACACGACCACGGGCCTGAAGTTTGTATATTTCGATAGGTGGGCCAATCCGTTTTACACATGATGTGTTAAAAAATGTCAGTATCCCCCCAGTTGTTTGAACTAATTTCAACTGGGACTTAATTTGGTGTGTAACCCAGGTCATTCTTCCGTTTAGGGTAAGCCCCAAATAGTCGAAGGTATGGACCCTTTCCAAAGTAATCCCACCTATAGAAGGGTTTGGGCGCGTCGTGGATGGAGGATTAAAAATCATAAATTTAGTTTTAAGGGTATTAATTTCTAAACCCTGCTCCAGACAAAATAGCTCCAAGCCGTCCAAAACCCTCTGTAGACCTAAAGGGGATTTAGAAAGCAATAGAGTATCGTCTGCGAACATTATCGCGGGAACCCGATTGCCATCGAGTTTGGGGGCATCGCTGTTAATGACCTTATTTAACTATGAGAAGGCTCCATTAACAGAGAGACAAAAAAGAGTAGGAGCCAGAACGCAGTCCTGTCTGACTCCTTTTTCAACAACAAATCTAGATGTTAAGGCCCCATTCTTCCCACACCTAACTTGTGCAAAATTTCCCTTATGAAGGCGAATTACCATATTCAATAAAGGGTCAGGGACACCCAGCTTTGATAAAACAGACCACAATTTTGATCTAGGAACCAGATCAAAGGCTGCGCGCAAATCCACAAGCACAGTGTATAATGAACCACCCTCCACCTTTACAGTCTTCCAGTATACAGCATAAGGCGAAAAATTTGGTCCACGGTAGAAACATTTTTTCTAAACCCTGCCTGATAGGGACTAAGGATGGAGAATTCCTCCATCCAGTCTTTAAGACGCTCTAAAATCAATCTTGCAAAAATGTGTTGGGGAACGTCTATAAGACTAATAGGCCTATAATTAGCCGGGAGTAGAGGGGAGCCTTTTTTGTAAACTGGAACTATCTCGGCTCCACGCCAAGTGCTGAGAATTGCCATACCCTTCAGGATTGCATTAAATAGTGCCGTTAGGTAGGGGGCCCAGATCAGCGGCTCGTTTTTAAAAAGGTCGCCAGGAAGTTTGTCCAAGCCCGGCGCTTTGCCAGCAGGGAGACTAGATAATATATCAGAGACTTCTTGTTCCCCAAAATCATCTCCATATTGAAAAGTAGTAAGTTTGAACAAATTTTCCCCCACCGCCGGAACGTTTGTGGGAAGATCACTAGCATAGAGGTAAGAAAGCTGATCCTCCCAAACACTAGCAGCGATATTGGGAACTATCGCTGATATAGGTTCAGATGAACCCGTATTAACAATTTGCCAGTACTTACGGGGATCTTTTTTTTTAAGTGCCTGAGTTAATTTATCCCAATTATCACTGTCCCACTCTGCTTTAGCATGGGCAATTAATTGTTGATATTCCCAGCGTTTCTGTCTAATTAAGTCCTCGTTATTAAACTTAACGGCTTCAAGGAGTTGTGTTTTTGCTTTTCTGCAAGCAGTGTTGTACCAAGTTGGTATGGTGCAACTCTTCCTTTCTGTAGGCGCTAAGGGATTTAACACATTGGCCAAAATGGTGTTTAACTCCAAATTTAAGTCCTCAAAATTTTTATACGTTTCCGAAGTGGGAGCTTGCAACGGTAAGGAACCTACAGCTTCCAATAACGGAATTACCTTCCCATAAAGTTCAGGGATTGCGCCGGGGAGGTTAACTAGTTTTTCCCACCTCACCCTACGTCTGTTACTGGATAGATGATAATCAGTATCAGAAACCATCATGCCAGTATCCGGGGTAGTACAAATCCCCTGAAGCAGGAACTGAAGGAACAATGGGTTATGGTCGCTATCTTCCCTTGATAGAACCATAAAATCCAACACCTTATCCCACGAACGAGTCTCGACAAATATGTAGTCCAACATAGACTCTTCACCGGGTTTATTAAAAGTACACTTAGCAGGGACATCTGATTTGGTACGGCCATTACATGCCCTAATAGAGAATTTTAAAGTTAGGGCCGTGATCTGGACAACCAAGGGCGTCCATGACCTGGGTGAATTTCCCACAACTGGGGGTATTATCCAATACTCATCCTCCTCCTGGATATCATCATCTATCAGACCCGGAAGGGGCTCAAAATGACAGTTGAAATCTCCCCCTATTAGAAGGATAGGGCCCTGGGGGAGAGTATTTAAAAATATCGAAAGCTGGTCAATAGTAATCGACTCCGCTGTAATGTTCACCGGTCTAGAATAGACATTGACCAAGATAAGCCGGACATCATTTGGCCATAATAAAATCACACACTGCACATCTGGAGATGCCGTGTCCACAACAGTCGCCTTGCAGCCAAGATGGGTACGGACCCAGATAGTCAAGCCCCCAGATGGTCTACCCCGCCCCCCCCCCCCCACTGAGCTGGGATCGAGAATGAGGCAAAACCACTCCGATAGTGAGCATCCCTTGCCCAGGTTGCCCAAGAGGCATATATCATTGTTATCTATAAACTGGCCCCACTCGGGGCACATTAATTTGTTGCCAATGCCAGCTAAATTCCAAGATATAATTTTAAACTGTGCAAGGGAAGGTGGGACTTCTAAATTTGGGTCAGCAATATCTTCGCTACGTTCGCATTAGTCATGGTCAGTTGAGCTAGGGGTAAGTTGACATGGGAAGATCTAGGTGATATACTTTTGGCTGCACCCAACCCATCTGACCCCTCCGTAGTCGCTACTGTAATTCTGAGTTCAATGCGAGAGATTTTCGTCCTATCCCTAGCAGCAGCAATCTGCTGGCCCACTGTATTAAAATTAGTAGTTAGTCAGTCTATCTCGCTCAAACATCTAAACCTATTATAGTCCCTTGGGTACAGAGTGGTACTTAGGGGGTGGTGAATATTCATGGGCCTAGTGAAACAACTTCTGTGACCCATCCTCGTCCACCCTGATTCCTGGGCCTCAACATGATGGCTACTAAGTGGTGGATAGAAGAAAGCCAGTGGCAGAGTCCGAATCAGAGATTCTTCCTCTGTGTGAAGACAGCTCAGAATAAAGGAGACTGCACCAGCATCCCTCAGATTTACAACAACACAGTCTCCACTAATACTCTTCTTTGATAGACCCACCCATTGCACCCTTCGGACCATCAGAATTTCACCAGAGAATTTTGGAGGAAGTGGTCTATGCTTAGTTAACCAACTTACTACTTTATTCTTGAGTGACGCAAAAGTTTCTTCTTTTGCTTCAGTGAGTTTGGGAACTCCCGCTAGAACAACAACCAATGGCGCTGCCTCCGGAGGGAGATTTAGTATTTGTTCCTTCCCCGGGCTAGTGGCCTCCTGAGTTTCTTGCTCTACGCCCAGTGCGGGCTTGTCGACGACCTCACTAAGGGAGGAGGGGACAGGAAGGTTACTCACTATAGCAGCCACCTGTGAATGCAAAGAAGGATTTGCCGAAGTTGGAACAACTGCTGGGAGGATAAGATTAGGTAACCTCTCAGATAATACAGTGTCAACCCTCCCCCTTCCCGTAGATGATGGAATACATTGGTGTTCGGACCTAGGCTCAATTGCCCTTTCCATGTTTGCCAGCCTAGAATCTATTTGGTCAAGTCTGGCAAGAAGGGGATTCAATAGAGATTTCAAGAGACCCTCAAAATCGTACTTTTGAGGATCAGCCCTTATCAGGGTATTACCGCTATTAACAATGAGAGGAGACTGATCTACCAGGGCGGTCTGAGTGGAATGAAAGACCGGTAGAGGTGCAGGGTCATTTGCTGCAGAAGGACTCAGATTAGAATTACCCCCTCGAGAGGAATCTAGATGAGATGTAGCCACAGGTGCCCTTTGTTTTTTACTTCCCTCAGCAAGTGGGCCCCTTTTTCTTTTCGGCACAGCCCCCTCCCTATTGGCTCTCAAACGCTTGCGGCTAGGTTCAAGTCCTCCGTCAGGCGTTTGGTTAGACACAGGGAGAGGATTTGGGCCATTAAAGGACAAAGGGAGGACAATATTTTCACCAGAGGGACGCACGGGGACTGAAGGGGTATTTACCTCTAAAGGGTCACTAAGCAATACAGGTTTAGGAAGCATATTTTGCCTTTCAGGTGTTCTTGCATTGGCTATGTGACCAAGTGACGATCTTTTGGTATTTTCAATGCCTTGCGAGAGCCGCTTCTCCAAAATAGTTATCTCATTAGAAATTAGGGAGTTGGCTCTAAGCAAAAAACAATCCAAGGTGCCTGACATTGTTACACTAGAGGAGAGAGCTTTACTTCTAGTCTCCCTAGTGGACATTCTACATATGTGTGGAATAGATAGATAAACCCCAAAGGTGACAAACACTGGACAGGGGGAACAGTGAACAAGCGAGCAACCAAATGAAAGAGAAATGGCCCGGTCCGGTCTTAAACGGTCTGTAACGGGCTAGAACGGGCCCGCCCTTTGCCCGGGCTTTGCCCGCGCTGCGTCCCGCGCTGCGTGACTACACACACGGGTTTATATCTCTGCGCGGGAGGGCGGAGTCACAAGGAAGAGGCAGCAGGTGAGAGATGGAGGGCTACTGGACCTCGCAGTCCTGTGGGCAAACTCCCTCGAAGGCAACAACAGGCTCCCGAACAGCACCATTAAATCACAAACAAACCCTGCTTGCTTAGTTCCTGAACACCTAATTAAAAATAATGTGTTTCAGTGAAAAATTGAAAGTCCTTGAATGAGTGCTGTTCTGATCTGCCTTGTGTGCTCATTTGATCCCGCTACCTCCCAATGCTGAAAAACAGGTGGATTCCGGGGCATCTTGACTTAAAGATGTCCTCATATAATGTTATTCCTGCTACTGGCTTCAAGTACCTTCCACTTCAAAGTAAGTCTACGGTTAGCAACAAATACAATTAGTCAGGGTCCCTTCATACCCCTCACCTATATGTATATTTAGAGTTGTCCCACACACTTACTCTAAGCCTAGGAAGCAGGAACCCATGGAGGCCCAATGCACCACTAATGATGTTCATACAACACTACTCCATGCCTAACCCAGAGCGAAGCAAGTACACAAAGTCATAATAACTTTAAAACAAAAAGGTGGTGCTTACCTCCAATAACAATGGTAGTCTACGAGAGCAGTGATCTCTTCCACTGTCTCCCAAGCCTGTTGCTCCAGGGACATACCTTTGTCTCTCCCAAAGCCCAGCTGGTAGGGTGTAGAAGATATCAGTAGAGGCTCAAGCCTAAAAGTGATCTCTCGCCCCAAAGTCCTTGTCCCAAATGAAACAGAAAAACAGAATGGTACTTAGAATGCCTGACCTCTTAGGGCACCCCAATAATGGTAAGTGGGGCTTGCATTTTCAGTATTTTCCTGACATGTCCTATCTCTGATACTAGTTCTCACCTCATGAAGGAGTGACCAGGATAAAGACAATGGATTCAGAGGCAATGCGAGCAATCACTGTAAAGATGAGCTGGAAAAAGAAGAGAGAAAGATAAACAGAGACACAGCCAAAGGTGAGAAAGTATGTTTCAGAGCTAAGTATGCTACTCTGTCTTTCCCTCATAGTGGTCCTTACTCAGCTCTCATGATTGAATGATATCATGGGAATAACTTTGCAAAAAAAAGTATAGAAATCTTAGGGAGAGAGCTCAGATCAGGCGTTTTTATTACATCTGGCGAGAAAAGTCAAGACTAACTCACACTGCATCTGCACCATAAGGCGTAAGGACAGTAAGTTCACAGACAAATCAGATTTGGGGAGTGGAGCAGATGAGCAACTATATACAGTGTCATAGTACGTCAACATGAAAACTGCATACACTCCGATGAACAAGTCAATTTGCTGTTAATGCATGACATCTGAAAGAAAGATTCTTTGGAGCTTAATGAATGTTGATTCATAGGTTTGTACTCTTCAGTGGACTAGTGTATATCGTTTGTACCTCCGAATATAAGAAGATATAGTTCAGGCCATAGACTCCAGGAATGAAGATCTACGTTTCATATGCTGCCTATACGATGGCCTGACGTCTGGTACATACATATGCTTAGAAGTGAAGTACTGACCCCATACCTCTCCAGCAACGTCCCTGAATAGTTCAAATGTTCCCTTGCTATGACATTAACCCTTATCTGATTACCCAAAATAGCATTGTAATTCCCTGTATGATTTCATGGATTAAGTAAGCTAAAGAACAAACAGATGGCTCCTGAAATACACGTGACACAACCCAGAATCATATTGAAGTTCTGTTCCACATACAACAAAAAGTAGGGAAGGAAACTAAAAGCTTGTTGAGTCAATGCATCATTGAACATTGATCAAACCCAGGAGCTGGATTGGGAACTTCATTTAGTTCTTCGCTCTCCCTGGACTGCTGCCGCTTCGTGAGCTGACTGTTTCCGATAGCCCCGGCTGGACTAAAGCATTGGACATACCCGCCCCGCCGGAGCCCATCATTCATCGGCAGTGTCTGTCATTATCCACTTCCAAGGTGAGCCAGAGACCCTATTTTGTGATTTTTTCCTATGACTCCGGCCCCTCGTATTGAAATCATTCCCCCTGGCCTTTGATTATTGCTATTCTCACATTTCACACTTAAAGTGGTGCGTGAGGCTATATCATATTTGTTTTACTGTTTAGGCTATCTAGCTGTGAGTGTGTTCATTTTTTCATTCGCTCCTGTTGAAGAACCAGAACCTTTTGGACCTGGCGGCGCAGGGTACGCCTTAATCTCCTGGGTTCTCCTGCTTTAGCTAACAGAGACACGGGGACACTCTGTCAGCGTAAAAGATCAGATTTTATTAGCTGCAGCTAGTACAGTTGTCCTAGAAGTACACACACGGTATGTTCTCAGGAGACTGCCACTTCACTCCGTGGCGTACAATCTTATATTGGTATAGGAGACATATACATTAACCAGAAAACACACCTATCGTACCCATCAAGAGCCAATAAGGGAAGTTTGAGATAGGACAGAGCCAATAGGAAAGGTTGGAAAACAAGGTGTCGAGTAACTCGAAGAAGCCTCTCCTTCAACTGTGTTTGCCACCCCTCCCCACAGGTTAAGGTATTAATGTGTCTGTAGCCGACTTGCAGGTGGCGAGATACATTTGTGTGTTCTGGAGGACAGTTGTGAAATGAGAGAATATGAGCAGAGGACAGTGAAGGCCAGGGGATAAGATAAAGTCAGAAGAGAATAGTGTGAACCAACAGATAGTTGAGACAGGGATTAGAAAAACCAGACAGGGATTAGTGTACTCGGCCAGTCTCTAACACCAGTTTTGTAAACAGAGGCAGAAGGCTATTTTGACACAATATTGCAGGAAAAGCAGAAAAGACTTCGTTCGCCGTGCTGCCTGAGTGAGGGCAACACAAAATGGCGGCGGTTTACAAAATGGCGGGTCAATACGATCGAAATCGAAAATCAAATTTCCTCAGACCCTCCTTTTGCCAAAACTCAGGCAATAACATACGGACTCATGTTAATCTGAGTCGATGTCAATGGTCATGAGGTCATCAAGCTGTTGCTGTAACATCATTCTAATATTCTCTGTTCTTTGTGCCTTGGGTTTTGGGATGCACATAGTAGCACAAAGGTCGCAGATGGCGGGACCACAGTGCATACAAAGACAACAAGAGAATACGATGGCTAAAACCATACCAAGGAATGTTAATACCGTCCAACCCCATTTGGACAGTAGTCCCCAAAACCACCCCATCAGTGACCAATCTCCTTCGTCCTGATGAATCGACTCGGAGATTATGTGTAACTTAGAGATGGCCTGGTATACTGTTGGGGCGTCATCAGGTATATAAATACAGAAAATTGATTTGATCAATTTACAGACTCCACCACGATCTGCAAGAATAATATCTAAGGCAACTCGATTCTGTAATGTCATAAGACGATCCGCCTGTAGTTCCGCTGTGATATTATTTAGAGCTCCTACAGTGATATCTATGGTAGTTTCTACTACACGAACCAGTTGCCTCATATTCCTACTGTTTGCCATAGGACCCCAAAAAGGAAGAAATCCTTTTAGGAAATCTCCTCCCTCTTGTCCTGCTGTGTCTTTGGAATCAATAATCCCTCTGCCATATCTGTTTTTATGAAAATTTGAAGAAACAGTGTATGTAGGGGGAAGAAGGAAAGCTATATAACCGGTTCCAGAAAAATCAGTCGGTAACCGTGTATAGGCTCTATCATGATAGATAAAATATGTGCCTTGAGAAGGCACTAACGGCGGCGAATTCTGAGATGAATGGATATATGTATGGGAGCAAAAGCTTTTTCTCTGTTCGGTGTCAGCAGTCTGACCATTTATTTGCAAACAGAAATTGCCTTGATGAGGTATAGTCCAAATTGGTGGAGATTTGCCCTGTTTGACCTTATCACTAAGACTAGTGATGTAATGGGTGACGTTCCAATTTGTGTATGCTTTTCTCTCATCAATAGAAATTTTACTATTTTCCATGATTTTAACCATAGCTACCATTCCCTTTATCAACAAACTATGACTGAAATCTGGTCCACCAATATAAGAACTGACAGGTCATTTAAATCTGCTTTGATAGGCATTAGAGAAAATTACAAAATAAGCCCAAGCAGAACCTTCATAAGAGAACGGAAGAACTAAATATGGCATCCCTTTTTCTGTGGCATGGGGCATTAGTCCACACACCCAACAGTCGGTTGTATTAATCACTAATTGGTGTTGATGTAATAATTGGATAAAAGAGTTATTGTACAATTCGGTTCTTCGAATTAGTTCATGTTGAGGAAGTGTATGAAAAAGATGTGGAGAGATAGTGGAATAGGAAGGCACAGTGATAGAAGAAGGGACAACTTTCTGATGCATAGCATGAGCAATCCAACCTATACACACCATTAAAATACACACTAATATCAAAATACATAAGGTTAAACCACAACGATTATATACTAGTTTACAATAATTCTTCATCTCTTTCTTTCTCTCTCTTTCCCCTAATGTAGTCTCCATCTTCTAAGTGGATGCTCACGGCAATCTTCCTCAATCACTTGGTTATGATTATCTGCCGTCCTATGACACTGCACGTCCTGCAGACCTATTGCCACTACTCAGGTCACAACCAAGACTCCTACTGTGACCCTGCAACCGGGATATAAACTACATGGAAGAGAGAATCTTAAGTATTTTTCTTTGATCTAGGTCTTAAATTATAACGAGCCTTATCGGGTAGTCTGATTCTGAAACAATGTTCGTGGATCTGTGGTATTCAGACGAAGGTGCGGTGGTACAGCTTCCTGGAGAATGTCGTCGCTTTCTTTTTCTGACAATGTTCCATTCACGTGTGCATCACTAAATGGTACAAAACGAGGAACCTTCTCGCTTTCAGAGTCTCTTATACCCTTGCGGACCCACTGATCGAAAGGCAAAGGCACTTTCTTGCAGTGCACACCGTGAATCCAATTCTTCTTTCCTTCAACCTTCACTGCTGTACGGGTTGTGAGGAGCACCTGACGAGGTTTTCCCCAGCGAGGCTCCAAATTCTTTGTCCTCTGGAAATTCTTCACGCAGACCCAGTCACCTGGTTGGATGGAATGACCTGAGTCTGTGGAGGCCTCGGGCAAAGCGCTCTGAACCTGTTGATGAAGAATATGCAATTTAGTTGTGAGGTCATGCAAATAATCGATCGACATCGGGTATGGTATATCAGAGTACTTTTTAGGGCGAGGGACTCCCCATACATTAGCTGGGCGTCCGAAAACAATCTCATAAGGGCTAAGTCCCAAACGAGAATGCACAGTCGTTCTGGTGGATAAGAGAGCCAAAGGTAGGGCATCGGGCCAACTAAGGCCTATACTGGCTTGTATTTTAGCCAGTTTAAGCTTTAGAGTGCCATTATAGCACTCTACTAGACCCGCTGACTGTGGATGGTTTGCCGCATGGAATTTTTGTCTAATGCCAAGACCTGCACAAACTTTTTGCATGATCTGGCCCACAAATTCACTCCCATTGTCACTCCAGACAATGCGCGGCAACCCAAATCTAGGGAAAAACTCCTTTAGAAGTATTTTGGCTGTGGATAGAGCAGTATTATCTTTCAGGGGATATGCCTCTATCCATCTGGAAAAGGCACATACCACCACTAGAACATATTTGAGATTGTTGCATCGTTCCATATGAATGTAATCGATTTGCAACACCTCAAATGGATAGGTCGGAGGAGCAAAATGACCTGCTGGAGTTGGGGTTCCCTTTCCCGGATTGTACATTAAGCAAATGATACAATGTTTTACTACATTTTCTGCACATTTCAGTATTCCCTCATTCTGCCATACTGAAGCTAAAAGCTTGCATATTCCTTTCGCACTTAGGTGGGCTGGACCATTCGCCATAGTAACTACAGGTGGTACATAGGCGTCTGGTAACAGCCAACGTTGGTGCTCTGACAATTCCACCCAACAACTCATCTCATCTAACATTCCTGTACTTTCTTTCCACTTACTCAATTCTTTCTCTGTAGCCTCTTCTTGAATTGATTTCACACTCTCTACTGTGTCTTCATACATTCCTCTTTCCCTGACCCAATTTGCAGGGCCCGCAACATACATGTGACTTGTAGCATCTCTGGCTGTCTTTTTAGCTACTTCGTCCGCAAATGCATTTCCACGACCAATATCGTCGGTAATTTTCTTGTGCGCACTACACTTCACAATTGCTATCTGGGTAGGTAAAGCAAGTAACTCAAGAAGGTCAGTCACCAATTGACCATGTTGTATCTTAGTCCCATGGGAAGTAAGGAATCCCCTTTCTTTCCACAAACGTCCGAAATTGAACGCTACACCAAAAGCATATTGGCTATCGGTATACACGTTCCTTCTTTTTCCTTTGGACAACACACACGCTCTAGTTAAGGCTATCAGTTCAGCTGCCTGAGCTGAGTTATGTCTGATGCATGCTGTTTCCACGACTGTATGCAAGGTAGTAACCGAATAAGCTGAAGTTGTTTCTCCATTAGGAAGCTTAAAACAAGAACCATCTACCCATAGCGATCCATCCGGATTCACTAATGGCGTATCTGTTAAATCAATTCTACCTTTTGTCTCTTTCTCTGTACGGAGGAAACAATCATGTTGTTCTTGAACACCTTTCTCTTCTGGAAGAGGCAACAAAGTAGCTGGATTTAAAGTGTTACATCGTTTGATGTGTACGTGGCTAGCCAAAAGCGTCAGCTCATATCCAGTCAAACGAGCACTCGTAAGATGCTGCGTTTTTGTTCTGTTTAGCAAAGTATCCACTGCATGTGGCACCATAACAATAAGAGTGTTATCTAGCACCACTCCAGCTGACCTTCGAATAGAAATAGCTGCTGCTGCTGTCGCTTTAAGACAGCTAGGCAATGCTTTAGCTACAGGATCTAACGTAGCCGAAAAATAGGCACATGGTCGCTGTTTATCTCCAAATCGCTGCGTTAAGACTGACAACGCACAACCTTCTTTTTCATGAACATAGAGCGTAAAAGGTTTACTATAATCTGGAGTACCTAATACAGGAGCAGAACATAGAGCAGCACGTAAGTCAGCAAAACTCCTCTGACATTCGTCAGTCCACGGAAGGGGCTGAGGCGTATCTTTCAAAGTGAGTTCCAATAAAGGTTTGGCCAACAGAGAGAAGTTAGGGATCCACTGCCTACACTAAGAAGTAATGCCTAGGAAGGCACGTACCTCTCTTTGTGTGGATGGCACAGACATTTGCGCAATTGCTTGGATACGTTCTGGGGTTAACCGTCTTCCCTCCTTTGACAAGATATGACCCAGGTAGGTAACCTCTCGATAAACATATTGTAGCTTGGAAGGTGAAACCTTATGATTAAGATCGGACAAGTGTTGCAACAATGCAACCGTCACATTCTTACATATTTCCTCTGAATCAGCCGAAATTAACAAGTCGTCCATGTACTGAATAAGAGCAGAACCAGACGGCAAAGAAAAAGCCTTAAGATGACATTTCAAAGCTTGACTATAAATAGAAGGACTTTCACAATAGCCCTGAGGTGCGCGCTTAAACCGGAAGCTTCGGCCTCCAAGAGAGAAGTCAAAAATATCTCTACTTTCTTCGGCAATGGGAATACTAAAGAAAGCATTTTTCAGATCGATAACAGAAAACCAAACCGCTGTGGAAGGTATCATTGTCAACAGTGCAGTGATATCTGGGACAACAGGAAACTGTGGTACAACAATTTTGTTAACCTCGCGAAGATCAATCACAAAACGATAAACAGGAGGCTGAGAAGGATCAGTGCGTTTAAGAACGGGAAGAATAGGGCTATTACATGTATTTCCCCTCGTTTCCTCAACCACTCCCTTCTGAATCAAATCATGAATTATTTCCAAAAGCACTTTTTCACCTTCAGTGGAAATTCTATATTGAGGAACGCGTGGCAATTCAGCATTGGGCTTGAGAGTAACAACATACGGTGGGATCTCAAGACAACCAACATCATTTGGACCTGTAGCCCAAAGCGTTACAGGAAGAGAGAGCAATTCAGGTGGGAATTGATCTTTAGACAAATACATTGGAGAAGTCAATCTCTGTCCTAGAGTAAGATATACACCAGAAGGAGAACAAGACATTGTGGCATGTATTCTCTTCAGTAGATCTAAGCCCAATAGATTCTCGCCGCAACCATTCGTTAAGAGAAGCGGAGCTTCCAAATCATAAGGGCCGATTGAAATAGGCAAAGGGCCAGAGACCGGATTACGAACGGGGGCGCCAGAAAAACCTACAGATACATTTGTTAAGCCAGACAAAGGTGCCCCAGGGAGTTTTGAATGAATGATAGAACTTCTCATCGCACCAGTATCTAAAAGAAATGGCTCTGAAACACCCATTGTAGTGACATTAACATAAGGTCCATTCTGATCTACTGGAATCGACACAACTCCCTTACTTTGTCCATGGCTGTCCTAGTTAGCATGAAGACCTTCATTATCGCCTTCAACATAACAATCCTCATTGTAGTACTGTGTAGACCGAACGTTTTGCTGATCAAAGTAGTTCATGGAATTAGGAGGAGGAAGGGAACGCTGTTCTTGAGTCAACATACCTCGACCTCTACCTTTGTTCACTGATTGGAGACCACCACGACCTCGTGAAGCAGATGGTGTGCCATTACGCTGCAATAAAACCGGACAACTATTCTTAAAATGACCTAACCCCCCTACAATAGGCACATTGATTAGGACCTAACAAAGGTCGCGGAATATAAGGCTCAGGCTTTTGATACACCCTCTGAAACTGCGGAGGCTGTTGAAACTGGGGCTGAGCATAACGAGGTGGATATGTCTGTTGCAAGAGAACCTTAGTTTTCAAGTCTTTAGTCTTTTTCTCTTGCTTATCTTTTTCTTCTTTATCCCTATTTTCATAATATTGAGCAGTAGCCAATATCTGGGCTGAAGAAGAAACAGCCCATGAACTCTCGGAGTCCTTCAACTTGTGTGACAGCTTGGGAAGCAGGTTGAATACAAACTTATCTACAAATAATCGCTGTCCACCCTCCGTAGTCATATCCTGACCACTGTGATCAATGAATGTTTCTTCGAAACGAGTGAAGAAATCGGAGACACTCTCATCTTTCTTCTGTTTGCACGCGGATAGTTTATCCCAGTTAACTCTCAAGGCAGGCATCATCGTTTTCATTAATGTAATAATCCTACCAGGGAGTTCCGAAATCAAAGCATCAGGCTTCGCACCACCCACTTGGTCTCTATCAGCGGCAGTGATAGCATCCCAATTTCCACCTAATTCTTGGGCATGATTCTCTTTACGAATTTTAGCCCATAATGCTTGTGGGACTACATTCCCCATCAACATATCAATGTCTGCTAGATTCATAATACAGGCATCAACGGTTTGTGACAATTCTTTATAATACCTGCAGGGTTCTTACGAGGATCCGGTAGAGACTGTTTAAGAGCCAAAACTTCAGATCTTTTCCAGGGAACATGTACCCATATACGCTGGAAGTGAGCAGGAGTAGCTGGATTATTTCCTACTCCCGCAACCTCTTCTCTCCACACTGGGGGAACCTCTCTCATTGGATAATTTTTCAGTGTCATCCTAAATGAGGGATCGGAGTCGAGAAAGGTCTGAGAGGTGAATAAGGCTCTAAAGGTACCAAAGTTGCTTTACGGCGTCCTCAACCTTGGAACCCACAATGAGACCCTTATCAAAATCAGCCTGAATATCTAACAGACCCTGAGGGACCGAACCCAAATCCATATCCTCCCATCCTTTAACGAGAGTATCACACATGATATTGAAAACATATCTCTGTGTAGGTGCATTCCACTGTGAGAAGGTAGGCATAATATCAAGCACACTATACCGAGGACCCTTCTCAATCCATTTACGAGCGAGAGAATATAACTTTTCTCGTTCTTCAGAAGCTGGGAACTGACTACAAGACTGTCTTCGAGAAAAAGCCGGAGACACATTTAAAGCCTCAAAGAAAGGAGATAAAAGACCAGAAACCGTATCTGTGAGTCGTTTACGCATGGACGGAGAATTGGACATAAGAATAGGGGACAAAGTATTAGGCGAACTAATTGAAAAGGAATCTGTAATTACCGGGGGAGCAGAGGGCAAAGAAGATGAAGGCAAAGGAGTCGAAGGCAAAGCCGGCAGAGGCGGCAAAACTTGAGGGGGCAAATGCGGAAGAGCCGGAGCAAGCGGAGGCGCAGCCGGCGGCTGAGCAGGCTGAAACAACGGGGGTGCATTAGCACCGTGTACATAGGGCGGAGGCACTCTCAATAAGTGAGACATCAAGGGATCTTCCTCTGAATCCTTTCTTTTATCGGAAGGGGAAGCTGGCAGCATCGGATAGTATTTATCTATCGCCATATGATGCTGCCTCTCTGAAATATCCATCGCATTGTCGACTTCATCATCTTTAAATTTTTGAGCAGCCTGTATATTTGTCATACCCTGTGTTTTCCTATCTCGTTTTTCTTGCTTAATTTTTCTCTGTTTGGCTTCCTTTCGCCAAAGGCGGAAAGAGTCAAACATTGCCGGCCGGGCTTTTCTTTTGAATAAAATAGCTTCCAAATTATCTCGTATGTCAGGCTCAAAACTACAGTTTTCTGGCCATTTTAAAACACCATCAATCTTCGTGTATCGGATCCATGCCTCGTTAAAGGCAATGGGGCCAACACCATGTTTAGAATAGAGCTCATAAGTGGGAGTTCCAACCGAAGGAATCGCACAAGAGTCCTCCAGCCGGGAATCCCTATCACATCCAAAGCAACAAAGTTTCTCAAACTTAGTCAGACCAGGCATCGTTATTTCACTGGACTGTTCACAAACATCAAGGGGGTCAAAATTAATTAACATAGGCACAAATGTACTTACCCCTCGGCTTCGGTTATTGCAATACCCGAATCAAAGACCCAAAGAACCTAAGAACCTAAGAACCAAAGAACCATAGAACCAAAGAACCAAATGTGGGAGCGACCCACCAATACTTAACTAAGATGTCTTCTTACACCAACAGAGGCCCGTCTATCGTCTCGCCTTACCATACATCATCGAAAAGAGGGCCAAGGCAGGGCGGCAGTCAGGGCAGCAGTCGTCAGTAGCCGCCAGGAAGGAGTAACCGCGCTGCAAAAGACCTTCGGACCACTTTCGACATACAGGGGTCGCTTGACGTGGCTCGCGGTTCCTCCAGAATTTTCTTGCGGGGTTCCTCACGACCTTCAGGCAGAACCACTACCTCTGAAGCCGCCCCACGTTGGGTGCCAGTTGAAGAACCAGAACCTTTTGGACCTGGCGGGCGCTGGGTACGCCTTAATCTCCTGGGTTCTCCTGCTTTAGCTAACAGAGACACGGGGACACTCTGTCGGCGTAAAAGTTCAGATTTTTTTAGCTGCAGCTAGTACAGTTGTCCTAGAAGTACACACACGGTATGTTCTCAGGAGACTGCCACTTCACTCCGTGGCGTACAATCTAATATTGGTATAGGAGACATATACATTAACCAGAAAACACACCTATCGTACACATCGAGAGCCAATAAGGGAAGTTTGAGATAGGACAGAGCCAATAGGAAAGGTTGGAAAACAAGGTGTCGAGTAACTCGAAGAAGCCTCTCCTTCAACTGTGTTTGCCACCCCTCCCCACAGGTTAAGGTATTAACGTGTCTATAGTTTACTTGCAGGTGGCGAGATATGTTTGTGTGTTCTGGAGGACAGTTGTGAAATGAGAGAATACGAGCAGAGGACAGCGAAGGCCAGAGGATAAGATAAAGTCAGAAGAGAATAGTGTGAACCAACAGATAGTTGAGACAGGGATTAGAAAAACCAGACAGGGATTAGTGTACTCGGCCAGTCTCTAACACCAGCTTTGTAAACAGAGGCAGAAGGCTATTTTGACACAATATTGCAGGAAAAGCAGAAAAGACTTAGTTCGCCGTGCTGCCTGAGTGAGGGCAACACAAAATGGCGGCGGTTTACAAAATGGCGGGTCAATACGATCGAAATCGAAAATCGAATTTCCTCACTGTCCTGTTTATCTTCTGGTCGAATTCCTCCTTTTCGAAGCCCTACTGGCTTTTTGATCATATCTCCTCTTACCTCTTTTTTTTCATCTACTTGGCCGCAGGACCATATATTTCTCCAGCAGACCTGTGGTATGATGATCGGGCTTAACGTTTATTTTTCTTTACATATTTATTTCTACAGTCTTATCATTATCTACCTTTGCAGATGTGGTAAATCCAGGATGTCTATAGCTTGCGGGACTTCTTGGATATCCTTATCCATTTTTATGGATTTATTCTTGACCTTATTGGGTTGGATTTTTGTTATCCTGGAGGTAGTTATATTCCCTTTTTATTTTCCCTTCGATTGCTATTTTTGTGGACCCCTAATATCCTGGTTGAATTGTTCTAATTTCTACTCTCTCTACTATTAAGATCTTCATGATATGTTCATCTAGGATTATACCTTGGATGATAAGATTCTTTATGTTACTTGGTCTGTTACTTGCCCTTTAATGGGTCATATAAGTGCATTTTTCTTTATCCTTTGTTCTTCTTCTCCTTTGTTCTGACCTTTTTAGTATTGGCATCCTATGATAGAAACCCACTGGAGTTGCACCTGGACTTTATCTGTCTAGATTGCATGCCATTATCACCTGTATGACTACATATTTTTCCTCCTTTTTATTTCTACACTTTAGCGGGCTTTTTGTTTGAGGAACACTAGAGGGATGGCTATACTACCTTTTCACTCGCCTTTACTGGGTAGTTTCCCCTAGCACGCTATCTCACGTTGGAAAATGCATTTTTGTCATTATTCTATGGATCGAGATTGTGTCAAATTTTGGTATTCATTTTTTAGGACCCTTATTGATTAGTCTGTCTCTCCCCTTCCATTTCTACTCGGTATGACAAACCAAGTATTCCATTTGTTCTGCCCTGATAAAGGTTTGGCTACATATTGGCCTTCACCGAAACGCGTGTCGGCACATGATGTGACAGGAATACTATATTCATTCTTGAAAAAACCAGGATAAAAATGTCTCTGTGCAATAAAAGTATTATTTGTGATATCTGATCAATGTTATTATCCATTGACTAATTCTGTTATAATAAGTTAAAAGCATTGTGCAATAGACAGACCTATCTAGGACTAGAAGGTCTGACTTTTAGCCTTTGTTTTCCTGTCCACGTTTTTTAGTTTGACTTATAAGAGATTTTAGTATGTAAGTAGGATGTATATGATTGTTTACTGAGAAAGATTTTATTTGATGTGATTGGGTTTGCATGAATGCTAGGAGGGGTGGAGAAGAGAGACATATATATTTTCTGTTGGTACCCAATGCAGATATATAATTATGTTGCTCTTTATATTTAGCCAAAACATACATACATGCTGTGTATTTATATCAGAAAAAATATTTTGTACTTTGTTTAATAAATTCCAATCGAACGAGAACAAGAACTGTAGAAAAAAAATGTATTTAGCTTAAACTCGATCCATTTTGAAATTTAGTTTTTAGCGAGATACTTCTGCTTTTTTCTATCCTAGGCAGGTAGCATTTTCTCTTTTTAGGGTTACTCTAAGATCAACCCAGGAGCCTTGTCCATTTTACCTGTCCACAAGCAACTCACCAATACGTTTTGCATCTGTGCGAACAGGTGAATGCCTAGCATAGGCTTTGAAAAGGAACGATATGGAGGTTACTTAATGGATCAAAGATATTCTCTAAACTGCATCTGTACCAATTTTACCATCAACTTGAGCTGCATCCCCTGTCTTGCTTGAACGTCACCTTCTCAACATACCTGGGGCTACATTAAATCAAGCACCTCCAACTTTGGAATCTCCTCTGCAGCAGAGATGTTCCATGAAGACACCAGGAAGATGGTCGGGCTATATCAAGACACTTTAACTAAGTGATGATATACTTCTTTTCATGTGTTTTGGAGAAGAGGCATGACCATGCTTTGCATGAGACGTGCAGTATCCTGGAGAAGGCAGTGCTCACATTAAACCCAAAGAAATGAAAATGCATTTAGAAATAACTGAAATTCTTTAAGCAAATTTTCATTGAGAAAGGATTGGAAAAAGACAGTAGAATGTTGATGCATTCAGGAAAACACTGTCACCAGTGGATGAGGAAGTGGAAGATTTATGATAATTTCTTTGACTGGCAGGTATTATAAAAGCTACATTAATGCCTTTGCTACTACAGGTGGACTACGGAGGAAGGTAAAGAGACAAGATAGAGCATTTCAGTTGTTGCATACCATTGATGGTCCACTACCAATTATCAAAATGTTTTGCCTTCGATACTTCACATCGCCTACTTCAGTTACTCTCACTGCACAGAAGTGATTGTTGAAGCCTGTTTCATAGAGCTGGGTGTAATTCTGGCACAACGCAAACCTGGATTAGAGCCAGTGAGAAACATAGTTTTGTACTCCTGATGGGTCTAAAAAGGAAACAGAAGTGGCCAACTATTTTATCAACCAGAAAAGATAGCCTTTGGAGAAGTCTGCCAAACAATAGAACAGCAGAGATGGAGATAAGCCAGCAAAGGCAGGAAATGTTCATTAGAATTTGAATTTAGCTGAAGGCATTCAAATAACTCAGAAAGAGCTGACAAGCTCGAGAGAAAGATTTCTACTGTGGGGCATTGGTATTTTCAGTCTGATTGCCCTAAATCCACATTAAGCGCTAATCACCAAGATTTCACTAAAGTAAAAAGTGTGATTCGTACCATTAGACACCAACACTTTAAGTTAAAAGGGAAGCTGGTCATCAACACCATAGAAATGAATAATGCTGAAACTACCTTCAGCTGTGTGGACTTCTCTGCCAACAGACTTCTATGGACAGCTCCCTGATGAGACTGTCATTCAAGCGTGAAGTTGCGCTGGCCATTATTGAAGTAAGTCTCATCATGAGAGTTGTCCTTGAATTTCTACACCGAGGCGGCCTGTGAAATAATGGGAGTAAGGGCCTGTGAGCTGGCACACAGTAAAATGAGGCATATGGGAAAGTGGCATACTAAAGAGCACTGTGCAAGTAATTATTTTAAGGACTCCCACATGTACCATCATAAAGACACCACAAGTCCCAAAATGCCATTCATTGCGTGTCAATTGGAGAAACATGACTTTGGCACCACTTGAGAAAGACGAATGTTGAAATGCGCTGTGGTGCGAAATGCTGTTTGCCAAATAAAAGATTGCTGCAAATTGAATCTCACAGGAGGGGGATGGGAGCACACTGCTACCTCCCAGCACAGTTCGCCCCTTTGCATCCTGGTACATGCAGTTCAATTTAAATGCTTACTTGAAATTTTGCAGAGTGTCTCACCAAAGTTGGTGCAGGTTAGTGCTGTTAATCTCTAGACACATGTGTTTCTGGATGTCATCCTTCTTCAGTAGAGATAAAACGAAATTCTTCTGGGGTTTGCTGAGAAAGCTGCCACAATCCTCTCAGGTCTCTGTACCTCTCCCTGGCGCACAGGTGCCTCCCATGAGCTCATCAGCCCAGTGGCTCAAGGGAGCCTTTTTGAAACAGAAGGGGGATGGGAGCACACTGCTACCTCCCAGCACTGTTCGCCCCTTTGCATCCTGGTACATGCAGTTCAAATTAAATGCTTACTTGAACTTTTGCAGAGTGTCTCACCAAAGTTGGTGCAGGTTAGTGCTGTTAATCTCTAGACACATGTGTTTCTGGATTTTATCCTTCTTCAGTAGAGATAAAACAAAATTCTTCTGGGGTTTGCTGAGAAAGCTGCCACAATCCTCTCAGGTCTCTGTACCTCTCCCTGGCGCACAGGTGCCTCCCATGAGCTCGTCAGCCCAGTGGCTCAAGGGAGCCTTTTTGAAACAGAAGGGGGATGGGAGCGCACTGCTACCTCCCAGCACAGTTCGCCCCTTTGCATCCTGGTACATGCAGTTCAATTTAAATGCTTACTTGAAATTTGCAGAGTGTCTCACCAAAGTTGGTGCAGGTTAGTGCTGTTAATCTCTAGACACATGTGTTTCTGGATTTCATCCTTCTTCAGTAGAGATAAAACGAAATTCTTCTGGGGTTTGCTGAGAAAGCTGCCACAATCCTCTCAGGTCTCTGTACCTCTCCCTGGCGCACAGGTGCCTCCCATGAGCTCGTCAGCCCAGTGGCTCAAGGGAGCCTTTTTGAAACAGAAGGGGGATGGGAGCACACTGCTACCTCCCAGCACAGTTCGCCCCTTTGCATCCTGGTACATGCAGTTCAAATTAAATGCTTACTTGAACTTTTGCAGAGTGTCTCACCAAAGTTGGTGCAGGTTAGTGCTGTTAATCTCTAGACACATGTGTTTCTGGATTTTATCCTTCTTCAGTAGAGATAAAACAAAATTCTTCTGGGGTTTGCTGAGAAAGCTGCCACAATCCTCTCAGGTCTCTGTACCTCTCCCTGGCGCACAGGTGCCTCCCATGAGCTCGTCAGCCCAGTGGCTCAAGGGAGCCTTTTTGAAACAGAAGGGGGATGGGAGCACACTGCTACCTCCCAGCACAGTTCGCCCCTTTGCATCCTGGTACATGCAGTTCAATTTAAATGCTTACTTGAACTTTTGCAGAGTGTCTCACCAAAGTTGGTGCAGGTTAGTGCTGTTAATCTCTAGACACATGTGTTTCTGGATTTCATCCTTCTTCAGTAGAGATAAAACGAAATTCTTCTGGGGTTTGCTGAGAAAGCTGCCACAATCCTCTCAGGTCTCTGTACCTCTCCCTGGCGCACAGGTGCCTCCCATGAGCTCGTCAGCCCAGTGGCTCAAGGGAGCCTTTTTGAAACAGAAGGGGGATGGGAGCACACTGCTACCTCCCAGCACAGTTCGCCCCTTTGCATCCTGGTACATGCAGTTCAATTTAAATGCTTACTTGAAATTTTGCAGAGTGTCTCACCAAAGTTGGAGCAGGTTAGTGCTGTTAATCTCTAGACACATGTGTTTCTGGATTTCATCCTTCTTCAGTAGAGATAAAACGAAATTCTTCTGGGGTTTGCTGAGAAAGCTGCCACAATCCTCTCAGGTCTCTGTACCTCTCCCTGGCGCACAGGTGCCTCCCATGAGCTCGTCAGCCAGTGGCTCAAGGGAGCCTTTTTGAAACAGAAGGGGGATGGGAGCACACTGCTACCTCCCAGCACAGTTCGCCCCTTTGCATCCTGGTACATGCAGTTCAATTTAAATGCTTACTTGAAATTTTGCAGAGTGTCTCACCAAAGTTGGTGCAGGTTAGTGCTGTTAATCTCTAGACACATGTGTTTCTGGATTTCATCCTTCTTCAGTAGAGATAAAACAAAATTCTTCTGGGGTTTGCTGAGAAAGCTGCCACATACCTCTCAAAAGAATATAAGTTTATTATAAGTACAAATATATTATTTTGATGAATATCTTACATAATCTCTTGCCTTAATATGTATACATATCATTTTGGAACATACATATTTTTTGCGGGAGTCGCGCCCCAGCACGTATATGATGCCAAGCTGGACCTGCAACCGCGCAAACATCTCGTACCGTAATGCACATGTGTCGCAAATGCGCGGGAGCAGGAGTCGCAGACTGGTCGCATACCAATCGCGCATATCACGTGATATTAAATGTATATGATGTAACTGAAAAACACGCAGCTGTCGCACACCATACGTGGATCCTTCATGACTTTTCTAAAATGGCGGCTACAATGCGCCCACCCACCGTGATGTGTACACTTTGAGTGCGCGACTCCGAAAAAAATGTGAATTTTTTTAAAAAGAAAATAATATAAATATATTAAAATTAAAAATGAAAACAAGAAAATTAATCAATATTTCAGTTTTAATTTAAAAAATATTTTTTGTGCAATTTTCAGAAAAATATATAATGTTATTTAATGAATAAAATATTTATAAATAAACAGTTAAAAAACTGTGGAAAATCAGTACAAAAAAATAGATATAACTACTATCACACTTGAAAGTTAGCATTTAAAAAACCTTTGAAATTCACTGAAAAAAAACATAGGTTTCAGAGACGTTATAGTTAGTAATTAGCATTTAAAAAACCTTAGAAATTCACAGAAAAAAACATAGGTTTCAGGGGTGTTATAGTTAGCTGCCCATTTCACTCATACAAAACCATAGAAATTCCTCCGTTATAGTTAGTTCTGCTAACTATAACTCACGCGCCCGCAATGCACTGCTGATGATGTCACATATTCCATCATTCATGACATGGTCAGTGACATCACTGATGACATCACTGATGACATCTCAAATGACATCACTGATGACATCATTCACTTGACAATCTGATACACCTCATCATACACTAGTATAACCTTTCATCACTCACTGTAAAATACAGAGTACCATATTTGAAACCATTGACACACCAATACCAGTTACTACAAACCCACTCACTGATTCCTAAGTCTACACACACAACTACCCATTCAACAACAGAATCATCTATACGTGCAGTCATTAATTAATAGAACACTATCAAATGCACTTATACACATATATAGACATTGACACATCAGCAGTCATCTTACTCGGTTATGCAGTCATCCTACTCACTCATGAAAAAAATGTATCGCACTTAAATTTACTCACTTACACAATTATCCAACAACACCTCATTTATTCAAACACATAGTAACTCATCGTTAATATGTTAAAAAAGCACCACTACAATTATACACTCATTCATATAGTTACTCTCACAATCACTGACTCTTACACATACTTATTTATATACACCAACTCTCGCATACAATGCCTTTTATTTTTTTACTTTGTTGAAGATATACAACTAAAACATATATTCGCTCACCAACACACAAATAAATACACTCAGTCACCCAAACAACTGTTTCCACATGCACTCTTAAACCCATATACCTAGTCAATCAACCATTCACACATCTATGCATAGAGTTACACACACCCCATCCAACCACACCCAAACTCAGTGTCCCATACAAATACTCACCCAACTAATCAATAACTAATATACACACTCATGTAGTTAGTGACCAACTCATGCAGCATGTTATACAACAACAGAGACAGTGCTGCACACATTCACATAGTTTAGTTACTAATCCATGTATTAAGTGAGACACTTTTAATTACTCACTTAAAAAGACAGCGACTAAATCCTCCATCCAGACAGTTATATATCCACTCAATCTTCAATACAGATTGGTATGTATATATATAATACATATATAAATTTCAAACTGAACCACATTCAGGGGATGATGTCATCAGTGATGTCATCAGTGATGTCATTTGAGATGTCATCAGTGATGTCATCAGTGATGTCACTGACCATGTCATGAATGATGCAATATGTGACATCATCAGCAGTACATTGCGGGCGCGTGAGTTATAGTTAGCAGAACTAACTATAACGGAGGAATTTCTATGGTTTTGTATGAGTGAA
The DNA here is from genome assembly GCF_964204655.1 of Triturus cristatus. NCBI lineage: Eukaryota > Metazoa > Chordata > Amphibia > Caudata > Salamandridae > Triturus > Triturus cristatus. Next base: position 377,559,986 of record NC_140580.1, read on the forward strand.
ATGGGCAGCTAACTATAACACCCCTGAAACTTATGTTTTTTTCTGTGAATATATATATATATATATATATATATATATATATATATATATATATATATATATATCTCCAAAACACCACGCCTCCACCAAAGATAACGTGAAGCGCACTCCAAGCTCGTTTCCAAGAATTTCTCTTTATTGATCAGTTTCCGTGGAAAGCTAACACACGTGTTCCGGCACCCTGGCCTTCGTCAGTGTCAGTTGATTCATTCAAAAAGCCACATATAAATAATAAACGTCTTCATTGGACGGAAAGGAAAATAAGCGAAATCGACAGAGGACTTATCATACAGACAACAGAAAATCAATCGTTATAGTATCGGCCATATTAGCCTAGTTATTTAAACAGAAAAGGTCATGGCATGATTAACAAAGTAATTTATCAAACCGTGCCAACTTTGAGTGTGTGGTTGGAAGCACTCCAGTATTTTCTGAAAACCAGACCTTTGAAGTTTCAGATGCACAATAGAATGTTGTAAGAATTTGCTGAATTTTGTCCATGCAACATTGTATTTTGAATAACTTTGGCGCCGGTTGACGAATCCTCGCGAAATTTTCAAAATAGGTGGGGCGCTACGCTCCGCTCCTACCCTGAAAGTCTCGGGGGGATTCGTCAAGCAGGGGCCGAGAAAAAAGGGGGGTCCCAAAACGCGTTTTCCCCATGCATTTTTCCATAGGACCTTTAGACACAGCTACAGCCCGAACGGCTGAACAGAATTACTTGACATTTGGCAGAGAGGTAGCCATAAGGTCAAGGAAGTGCCTTTTGCAGGTCTGGTGTAAATCTGTTCAGTATTTCCTGAGAAAATAGCATTTAAAAGCAAATATATATGTGGGCGGAGCCTAACCACACATCTCATCCTGAGATCTGATTGGCTGTCAGCACTTCATCCAAGAAGTGTTGGCAGCCATCTTGGGACCAATATACATGATAGCACCTCATTAAAAAGCATTGCAGTTAATAGAAGGTTTTAAGACTTTAGTTACATTATAAATCATTTGTTGATGGTACCATACTCATTTTAGGAATTGTGGTATGTTCTAAGGTGATTTCACCATGTGAAAAAGCATTCTGCTGGGATATCATGATTGAGAGAAAAATATTTTCTCATCCTTTTACCACAGAGGTTTGGAAGGTGATCTATAGGCTAAACTGAGAGCTTATTTTCTGTAAATTCACATTATCTTTCTCAGTCATGTGAGAATGAAGTCTGACATTCTCAGTAAAACATGTACATCCAACAAGGGCAGAGACTGTCAGTTGATTCCTTTGTGTTCTACTGCAGCTTCCCAGAGTGTTCCAAAGAACTACTAGAGCGCTAACAGTCCTACTTATGATAAACGTATGGCACACCTGAAGCCATCTTGCTTGGATTAAAGTGGTAACTCTTAAAACATTTAATTTAAAAAGGAACAAAATGAGGGGGTTCATTTTTCCATAAAAAGTATGATTAGTGCTGCAGAAAGAAAAATTAGGGCACATTTTGAGTGACTTCTCAAATCCTCTTCTATTTCATTAAAAAATTCTGACATGCAGACTGAAAAATGCACTTTCAATACCAGCAGCAGTTTTCCCTGGTGAGCAGTAGCTTTACTACAGTGATCTAATGAGCAAAAAGAGTGCTAACATTCTGAATTTATGGCAAATGTGTGACACATCTGAATGCCTTCTTGATGGAATCAAAGTAAAAAACTGAAAGTATTTCCTACTGAGGAGACTGCAGTAAATGAGGAAATTAGGAAACTTCATAACAAATAAGTCTCCCAAGATGGCCACCAGAGACAAAAGAGCCCAAATGTAGCCCAAATATCACCCAGATGTAGCCCAAGTATAGCCCAATGACAGAATGTCCCAGAATGTTCTTAAAAACAACTAGAGCGCTTACTGTCTTCATTATGACAAAAGTATGGCACACCTGAAGCCATCTTGATTGGAATAAACTGGTAACACTTAAAACATTTAATTTAAAAAGGAACACAATGAGGAGGTTCATTTTGCCATAGAAATTATGATTAATGCTGAAGAAAGAAAATGAGGGCACATTTTGAGTGACTTCTCAAATCCTCTTCTATTTCATTAAAAATTCTGACATGCAGACTGAAACATGCACTTTTAATACCAGGAGCAGACTTCCATGGTGCAGTAGTTTTACTACAGTGATCTAATGAGCAACTAGAGTGCTAACATTCAGAATTTATGGCAAATGTGTGACATATCTGAATACCTTCATGATGGAATCAAAGTAAAAAACTGAAAGCATTTCCTACTGAGGAGACTGCAGTACATGAGGAAATTAGGAAACTTCATAACAAATAAATCTCCCAAGATGGCCACCGGAGACAAAAGAGCCCAAATGTAGCCCAAAATCACCCAGATGTAGCCCAAATATAGCCCAATGACAGAAGTGTGCAAAACACTTATTATTTTGTGTTTTTGCAGTGTTATATAGTGCAGACTTGTCAGGTATTGGAGTGCTTTACATGAGCATTGGTTACATCACACAAGAACAAATTCATTTTGGTTGTAGACATGGGGAGACTAAGTGATTTGACCAGAATCACAGAATGTCGAGCTGAAGCAGAAACTGCAACCTGGTTCCCCAGTTGCAAAGTCTGCAGTTCTGGAAGTAACACCACATCCTCTCCCCTAAGTGCAACATTTAATCAAGTGGTCAACTGGATAAAAAAACATAAAGATAACAAATAATTTAAAAGTGCTTTGTCGCTATTTGAAAACTCAGAAAATATGTCCTTATTTTAGTCTTTTAGAGCACTAACCATAATTTTGATGCCAATAAGACCCTCTCATATATGTAATTTCTAAAGGAAATGCTCTAGGTATTACAGTTTTGATTACATCAAGATGATGTCAGGCGTTCCACACTTTTGTAATAAATATAGAATGTTAGCAATCTAGTTGTTCATTAGGATACTGTTGAGAGGCAGAGGCCAGGGGCACGGACTCTGAAAATTGAAGGCAGGTAGGAGGGTGCAAAGGCAACAATTTAACCACACTGAGCAGGCAGGAAGGGCCGTGGAAGCACAACAGACTATGGAGGGCAGTGGAAAGGGGGGCAGGGGCAACAAACCAACAATACAGGACTTGCAAGAGAGGCTGTTGGAGGGAAGATCTATTACGGGTCAAGGAAGCTAGGGGCGGTCCCCAGATCCCCGGGAGCCACCACAGAACTGAGCAGGAGAGTGAGTCAGGGACAAAAGGGGCACCTTAATTTGAGCCGGGGTGCCTAGGAACGCTTGCTCCAAAAATGAAGAAAACAGACATATGAGACATGGAATTGGAGGCAGAATACAATGGCAGTTTAATGAGAAGATGCAACTTCAAAGAAACCGCAGAATAGAGACATAAAGTACAAAATACAGAATCCAGATAATCATACAGCTGTCATAATATTCTCTGTATCTCAATTAATGTACTGACAGAGAGAGAGAGAAAACACATCTATAAATGCATCATGAGAAACAAGTTACACCAAGGAAAATGTTACCTAGGAACACTCACGTTTACTCTTAGAGCAAGCATTCCTGCAATTACAATACAAAATCTTTTAAATGCAAAAGTAAAGAGAACAATGGTTAAACATAACATGACATTTCATATAGGTAAAATAGAATAAGATACTTCAAGCAAAGCAGAGCAAGACATTTTAAGCAAAGGAAGACAAGAGCTCCCAGCTCTTGGGGAAAACCTGCACAGCCTGTTAACCTACATACAGACGGCGAGGTAGTCCGTCGATATCTGTGGGTGCTCCCTTTTTATATCATTTTGTGGGCTCCTTTGCACGCTACATCTACCTACGTATGCTACCCAAAAGCTTCGTCTGCAGATTTTACCAGACATTTCGTCATTTACCCACTTAATGCTGACAATGGACTGGGTGAAAAGGTCAGTCTCTCAGGCCAATCGCTTATCGTAAGTTCCATAGAGCAAGCAGAAAATAATGGGTATTGTACGGGAATTCAATATATTCATGTATAAAATCTCCTCAGTTCTCCTAACTTGACGCTCTGCGGTTGCCACTTCCTTAAAAGCGGGAAACCTGCCCAGGAAGCAAGTACCAGTCCAGGATGCAGCCTACTGTATGTCGACAGCTTCAGGGGGATGTTGAACTTTGATACCGAGCACGGAGCACTCGGGTAGGGTGGGGGCTACTAGTTTGGATCAGAAGGCCTCGCAGACCTGCCTTCAGACTGCTATACACTAAAATTGCAGAGCTATGGTCAATTTAACAAAGAGGCCTACATATTGAACAGAAGGGCCTACACAGGGGTTTTATGCTGGCTGAGTGGTAAGGATGTCTCAGGATAATTATATAGCAACACAGGACCCGCTGGTCAATTTAATACGGCCTACAAATGCAGCTGGCAGGGCAAGGACAAGGGTCTCATACTTCAGGTGTGGACAGAACGGGCCAGGGGCCCCCTGTGATACAAAATCTACCCTCCTTCAAGGCTGTGGCAATGTAATAGACCATTGTGGGCAGAAGGAAGAGGCAATGGTAGTACAACCATACATGCCAACAGACCCGATTCAGCCAGGAAACGTCCAATGTTTTTAAGCTCAAATGGGCTTTATTTGATCTGTCTCCTGTCTACAATATCCTCTTTTTCAATGTAACTCAAAGGGGAAAATCAATACCCCAGTTTTTTTTCAAAATCTCCCTCTTACCAAGTTCAAAATGTTCGCAAGTATGGTACATTGGATCATGGAAGGAAATGGGATAGGGACATGGACTTGGATAACAGAGGACAGGAGGGACATGGAGAGGTGCACCAAACTGACCCTGCAGGGCAGGCATCAGGGTTTGCAGCAGCACAATACACCACACAGGGCATGCAGGACAGGAGTGCAGCACAACAATCCATAGAAAGCAAGAGGGAGGGGACAGGACCATGCACATGGACAACAGAGAACAGAGGGGCAAGAGGCAATGGTAGCTAGCTGACCATAATGGACAGACAGGAGAGAAAGCTGCAGCATAACAGACCATAAAGGGCAGGAGGGACGGATCAGGGGCATTACAATGGAACAGACAAGCCAGGAGGGAGGGAGTAGGGCTGGGGGCAAGGGGGCAGGGCAGGAGCAGCAAGATAGCCATGGAGGTCAGGCAGGATGGGCACTAGAAGCAAGACACACCATGAAGAGCAACAGTGAGACTGTGATGGCATACACACAGACCATGGAGGGAAGGTGGGAGGGGGTCAGGGGCAGCTAACTGACCACACAGGGAAGGTGGGAGGGGCCATGGCAGCACAGAAGACCATGCATGGCAAGTGGGAGGGTTAGTGGCAGCACAATGGCTATGATGGGCAAGAAGGAGGGTGGAGGGGCATGCACAAAGGACGATGGAGGATAGAAGGGAGGGTCAGGACCTGTGCACAGACAAGAAAGTTCAGGGGAAGGGACCTCACAACAGACCACACGGGGCAGGCAGGAGGAGCAGTTGCAGCACAACAGACCAGGGAGGGCAGAAGGGTGTGGCAGTACAATGGACCATGTAGGACAGGAGGAAGAGGATAGGGGCATGGCATGTGGACAGGCAGGGTGGAGGTGGCAGGGACAGGTTACAGTCATCTGACAATGCTAGGCAGGAGGGAGGGGAGTGGCAGCTCAACAGAACACTCAGAGTAGATAGGAGTGGCAGGTCCATGGGACATGGTGGGCAAAAAGGGTGGAGCAGGGGCATGCACAAAGACATCGGAGGGCAGGGGGAAGGAGAATAGGGGCAGCAAGCTAAGCACAGAGTTTAAGCAGGAGGTCAATGATGGGGCATAGAATTGGGCAATGGAGGGCAGGAGGAGTGGACTGGTACATCATACTAAATTGAGGGCAGTGGCAGCACATCAGACCATGCATGGCAGGAGGGAGGAGGCTAGTCCATGGATTCACACAACAGAGGATAGGGAGGAAGGGGATGGGGCAGCAAGCTAACTGTTCAGAGAAGGTGGGTATTAGGAACTTTATTGTTTTTAAAACATTGTGTCTGTGCGAACTACTTAAAATATGAACAAGTATGCAGCATAATCTCACTTTTATTCAGGAAGAAGAGGACGTTTGTGACTGTGACTCCGGGCTCACTTGGCAGAAACACCCCCTGACCCTCCACCCCCTATCGCAAAATGTAATGCCTGTGAAAAGGGTAGGTGAACACAGTGTTATATAGAACATAGTCCTGAGAGCACGATTGAAAATGAAAACTAGATATAGTGTATGGTATAAACTATGCACCAAAAAGTGTGATATAAGATGAACCGGGCGTGAAATATAATATGCAATACATTGTGCGCAATGACAGATTCATTGGAGAGCGCGAGATAGCACAGGCACTAGCGCATGCTATGCGATATGCGCCTTGGAGTGTAATATGCACAGGGCAGTGTTGTGTAACCTAACTAGTCTCTAAGGTTGTAATATAAAATATGTGCTGGGGAGTGTAACGTTGCATATGCACTGTGACAAAGATATGGATCCCAGATTGTAATATGTATGGCATAGCACTGTGCGTTATAACATAGGCATCGAGAAAGGCACGTTAGATGGGGCAATATAACCCGTGCGAAGACAAGTGTGGCATGACATATTCACGGGGTGGTGTTACAGTGCACATGGGCTAGAGAGTGTCATAGCATATGCACTAGCTAGTGGAATACAACACAGAGGTGTGTGGCACTCGGCAGGCAATGGTGGGTGTAACACAGCATTGGGCTCTGTCAGGAGCACGCTGTGACTCTCAAGTGATGTTCGTCCCCTTTCCAGAGAGTAAAATAAAAAGTATTACACATCCGGCAGTGGATGTGTGTTTTATTAACCGTGAGGGGGGTTTCTTGCATAGTTTTGGTCGAATTTTTGTCGAATCCCCTTTGAATGGCTTGGTGTGCATGTGTATTAAATGTGCCCGTCAATAGCTACCCATGTTTGTATAAATAAACGACAAGGGTGTCTACCAGGATTAGGCACGGTAGGGCATCAGACATGTCAGAGCTTCACTAGTGGTGTAAATACATTCCACGTGGATTCATTGCATGCATAGTCGCCTTTTAATGAATATCACGCAAATCGTCATGGTGATAGGTACGTACGGTTTGTCCAGCATGTCCTAGGTGTGTCTATGAATATATATTTTTTAAAAATAATAAAAAACAGTGGCCGGCCCTGGGGATTGGGGTCAAAAAAATATAATTAGGAGACTGGCCCTGGGGGATGGGGTCATCAGGGCCAATAAATTAGAATAAGAAGGGGAACCAAACAGCCCCCCTTCTTAAAAAACTAAAATAAATAAAAGACTGGCATCGTGCCGGAGGCCATGCCCCCTCCGTGCAGCACTCTGCAAACGCGCCCCCAACAGGCATCTCCAGTATGCGCCAGGGAGCTGCGCTGCAGCCAGGTGTTCTGAGGCCAAGCCCCTTTTTACACCTCTCTGCAACGCAGCTCTGTGGCGCTTACTGGAGGTACCTAGTGGTCTAGTTTGACCCTAGGGACCCTTAGGATTCAAGGGGACTTAATCTCTCAACTTAGAACAGCCACAGGGCGCGTTTACACAGTGGTGAAGGGAGGGGACGGGGCCTGAGGTGACGTGTGCAAACACGCACTATGGCACGTTTTAAATTGGGAATATAATTTCCCTTCAATACTGAGGGCCCCTGGGGGCTAACTAGCCCACCAAGTGCTTCCAGTAAGCGCCACTGAGCTGCATTGCAGAGAGGTGGTCAAGGCCGTGCCACTTTTTACACCTCTCTGCAACGCAGCTCTGTGGCACTTACTGGAGGTACCTAGTGGGCTAGTTGGACCCTAGGGACCCTCAGGATTCAAATGAACTTAATCTCCCAACTAAAAATGGACACAGGGCGTGTTTACACAGTGGTGAATGGAGGGGACGGGGCCTGAGTTAACGTGTGCAAAAACGCCCTGTGGCCTGTTTTAAGAGGTAGTTTTAATCCCCATGCCCTATTATATACTAGGGGCTTACAGAGGAGGTCATGCTAATCACAGGGGGACCCCAACGCATAATGTTCCCTAGTGTATGTAGGTGTTTTCACTGTATTCTAAGTGTCTTTTAACATAGCACTGGCTCTAGGACTGGTTAGTCAGACTCAGTTACCACCAGTATCCGTCTGAAAAAGTTGAGGGTACAGGATGATTTTGCAACAAGGCTTCTTTCTGCTCTTCTTTTTGTTCTTTCTGCACGTTATCCTTCTTCCTGCACTTATCTTCGTATTTGAGGACTTCTGTTGCTTCTTTCTTCACTTCTTTTGTTTCTTTCTGTGCATTTTTTCTTCTTTCTTCACATGTCCTATCTCTGTAGGCATAGTTAGAAATTAGCATTTAAAAAACCTTTGAAATTCACAGAAAAAACCATAGGTTTCAGGCACGTTATAGTTAGGAATTAGCATTTAAAAAACCTCAGAAATTCACTGAAAAAACCATAGGTTTCAGGGGTGTTATAGTTAGCTGGACTTTTTACTTGTACAAAACCATTGAAATTCCCCCGTTATAGTTAGTTCAGCTAACTATAACTCGCGCGCCCGCAATGCACTGCTGATGACGTCACATATTACATCACTCATGACATGGTCAGTGACATCACTCATGACATCACTGATGACATCTCAAATGACATCACTGATGACATCACTGATGACATCATCCTTGTGATAGAGTGGCAGACCTCCTCTCACCCTAATGTAACCTTTGATACACACATTCAAAAATAGAGACTACAATTTTCAAAACAATGGACATACCAATACCAGTTACAACAACCTCTTCAGTAATTCTAAGATCCACATACACATCCACTCATTCACCAACAGTCCTATACAGTCACTCATACATGTACTCACTCATCATATGTACTCATACACCTATACATCCTGTTACACAATGCCACTCATCCATAGAGTTACTCACACACATAGTCACTCATGCTAATAAAGAATCAAACATACATTTACTTGCATATACAGTTATACACACACCACCATACTTACTTCTACGGAAACTTACACATACTTAGTCTTTTAAACAATCACTTATAGAAACACATACTTATTCATACAGGAACTCTTTCAATCTCTCACTCTCACATATACTCACATATATACACCAATAGTCACATATACTAGTTTAAAACATATGTAGTTACTCATAAAGACACTATTGAGACCGTCATTCACTCACTAACACACCCATACACACACTCATCCACCCATACAGTCCTGCACACATGCTGTGTTCAACCCATACAAACAGTGAGTCACTCATTCATGCACCTATGCACTACGTAATACCCCCCACCGAACCATGCAGACACTCAGACTGATACTCAAAAAAACAACTAATAACCTATATAGACACCCATGTAGCTACTCACCAACCCATGCAGCCACTTATACACAAAGTGAGAGACTGATACAGATATTTACATATTTAAACATTACTCACTAAGCCATGTATTCACTATGATACACTTAATCAGTCAGTTACACAATCAATTTTTCAAAAACAAATCATCCATTTAGACACTTATATACCCATTTATTCTTCCATCGACCTTGAGATATACATATATAAAACATATTTAATTTTCAGAAAAACACACATTCACTGGATGATGTCATCAGTGATGTCATCAGTGATGTCATTTGAGATGTCATCAGTGATGTCATGAGTGATGTCACTGACCATGTCATGAGTGATGTAATATGTGACGTCATCAGCAGTGCATTGCGGGCGCGCGAGTTATAGTTAGCTGAACTAACTATAACGGGGAATTTCAATGGTTTTGTACAAGTAAAAAGTCCAGCTAACTATAACACCCCTGAAACCTATGGTTTTTTCAGTGAATATATATATATATATATATATATATATATATATATATTACCTACTGGCGGTCGCCAGTAGGTAGTTATAGTTAGGACCCTGTTTCCATAGGAAATCCGCAACATTGTATTTTGAATAACTTTGGCGCCGGTCGACGAATCCTCGCGAATTTCTCAAAATAGGTGGGGCGCTACGCTCCGCTCCTACCCTGAAAGTCTCGGGGGGATTCGTCAAGCGGGGGCTGAGATAAAAGGGGGGTCCCAAAACGCGTTTTTCCCATGCATTTTTCCATAGGACCTTTAGACAGGGCTACAGCCCGAACGGCTGAACAGAATTACTAGAAATTTGGCAGAGAGGTAGTCCTCAGGTCAAGGAAGTGCCTTTTGTAGGTTTGGTGTAAATCTGTTCAGTAGATTCTGAGAAAATAGCCTTTAAATCAATATATATATCTGAGCCAGCTTACGGTACGCTTACCGTAAGCTTACCGTACGCGTACGGTGGCGTGCGCGAGCGCGATTCTGATTGGCTGTTAGATCTTAGTAAACATTCGAATCGGCCTAAACCAGGAAGCGGCGGCCGCCATTTTGTGTATTTCACTCCGGTAAAAAAGAGTGATATCTTGAAAAGGGGGCAAGGGAGAGAGTTACAGACCCCCTAACATTTGTAAGGGGGTCAAAGAAGGACAGAAAAGTACAAAGAAAACATTTATTGATTTTTAAAAAAATCACGGGGTACGCGTACGGTAAGCTTACGGTAAGCGTACGGTAAAAAAAAAAAAAAAAAAAGAAATGAAATTCAGATTTAAGTGTTTAGATATTAGGGGGCTCTAAAAAGAGCCGCTGTGTTTATTAAGTGATCTTTTAGTGGTACCTACAAGTAAGTACCGATGCAGAGTCTAAGGTTCAAGAGGAAGACTCTGTTCCCTTCATCATTGAAGTGCACACCATCTCCTCTATAAATGTCTTGCATGTCGTAACGCAAGTTGTTGTGGTAAATGGAACCCATACCATAGTCACGGAGGAAAGCAGAAACAGATTTGTTGACGTGCTTTCTTGCTTTGTCAATCTGCGGACAGAAATGATTGGACCAGTTCCATTTTTGCCTTTGGCATATGTTAGAAAACACAAAGGCAGTTTTAGGGAAAAGTGAAAACAGTTGTGCAAAGGTGTCCTTCATAAGCATTTCCAGACCTACCCCAGTCAAAGTGCCTAGGTCATTGCCACCACAGTGCACTATTATGAGGTCAGGGTGTTGGATTTGCATGAAGGATTTCACCAATGGCATCAATTGGTGCCACTTTAACCCTCTCTGACCAATCCATTTAATGTCTACATTTGGCAAAGCAAGGTCTCTCACCATACCTGTTTTCTCTGCAAACTTATCACTCCAGAAGACATAGCTGTGCCCTACAATCCACACTGTGAATATCTTCAAAGGAGAACTGGATGCACTCAGGAGGTGTCTTTCAGTAGAATGGCAATATGAAAAGAAAGACAGTTTAGAAATGGAGGCATACATATTTTTTTCAAAAAAAAAAGAACTGATTGGCTGTTTCATACCATTCTAGAATAAAAACTAGGCTGTATGTGTAAATTAATAGAAGCATGTTTTGTATTGGTACAGAAAAATGTGTTACCAAAGAACAGTACTATGGATTTGCTGTTAGGTTTGAAAAGTCAAGCACTCTTGCTCTGTGGAATTGAAACATTGTTTGGCGAACTTCTGACCTGACTCCACACAGCAGTGTTCCATGAGCTGTTGCTATGGTAGCAGGCAGAAGTCAAGTTGGGGGAAGGGTACTAGGCAGAAGTCAAGTTGGGGGAAGGGTACTTTTGGAAAAGGGTTGGTTTTCAACCAATAGAAATGTGTGATTACATTTGAAAAAAAGGGGGAAGCACTGAGATTTGAAACTTACATGTATATGTGTGGAAAAATAGAGGGAAACTTTGCCATTATCTGGTTCTGCTGAGAGGAGAGAGGTGTAGAGAACAGAGATCCTGGCTCTGATAATCTGCTGTTTGAGTGCCACATTTCTTTCACAACTAACTAATTTTAAAGGTGAGGTTAGAGTTTGAGAGGAGATGTATATGGTAAATTAAGAAATGAATAATAGAAATGTAATTCTTTTTGTTGAAGTTGCGTTTATTATTTTCTGTTTTGGGAGAAATTTAAATGTGAGGAACATGTAAAATAATATGGACTATGTTTTCACGATAAATTAAGGTGTATTGGTATAAAAAATGAATAGTTTAAGGGTTTGAGGTTGGACTCAGTAATGCAAATACATTCAGCATCACTAAGGCTGGTTGCCCTTGGTGGAATGTAGGCAGTCACCCAGGTTACACATGTTGGGAAATATAGGCAGAGATTTATTGTGTACAACTCTGGTAATTTTATATTTGCATTAGTAGGAAAAAGGGGGAGCGATTTTTTGGTGCAGAAGCAGACTCTTAGCACACACCCAGCTCCTTTCCATGTATAATCATGCACAGTATTTACAAGCGAGTGGGGTTTGAGGTTTCAGTCTGTAATGCAAATACATTCAGCATCACTAAGGCTGGTTGCCCTTGCTGGAGTGTAGGCAGTCACCCAGGATACACATGGTGGTGGTCTGAAAAAGCAGTTTGGACATGTGCATTTAAAAAAATCTGAAAAGTGGACTCATAATGTGTCAGTCTGTAAAAGTGATTATCACTTGCCAAAAAAAAAGAGCAGTAAGTGTGCATTCAAATTGGCAAAGAAATTTCGTTTTGTGACTAATGTGAAAACATGACTCTGTGTGCAAATAGGAATTACAGGCAGAGATTTATTGCGTTATGCTCTGGTGATTTCACAGTTGCATTAGTAGGAAAAAGGGGGAGCGATTTTTTGGTGCAGAAGCAGACTCTTAGCACACACCCAGCTCCTTTCCATGTATAATCATGCACAGTATTTACAAGCGAGTGGGGTTTGAGGTTTCAGTCTGTAATGCAAATACATTCAGCATCACTAAGGCTGGTTGCCCTTGCTGGAGTGTAGGCAGTCACCCAGGATACACATGGTGGTGGTCTGAAAAAGCAGTCTGGACATGGGCTTTTTAAAAAATCTGAAAAGTGGATTCATAATGTGTCAGTCTGTAAAAGTGATTATCACTTGCCAAAAAAAAAGAGCAGTAAGTGTGCATTCAAATTGGCAAAGAAATTTCGTTTTGTGACTAATGTGAAAACATGACTCTGTGTGCAAATAGGAATTACAGGCAGAGATTTATTGCGTTTTGCTCTGGTGATTTCACAGTTGCATTAGTAGGAAAAAGGAGGAGCGATTTTTTGGTGCAGAAGCAGACTCTTAGCACACACCCAGCTCCTTTCCATGTATAATCATGCACAGTATTTACAAGCGAGTGGGGTTTGAGGTTTCAGTCTGTAATGCAAAGACATTCAGCATCACTAAGGCTGGTTGCCCTTGCTGGAGTGTAGGCAGTCACCCAGGATACACATGGTGGTGGTCTGAAAAAGCAGTTTGGACATGTGCATTTAAAAAAATCTGAAAAGTGGATTCATAATGTGTCAGTCTGTAAAAGTGATTATCACTTGCCAAAAAAAAAGAGCAGTAAGTGTGCATTCAAATTGGCAAAGAAATTTCGTTTTGTGACTAATGTGAAAACATGACTCTGTGTGCAAATAGGAATTACAGGCAGAGATTTATTGCGTTTTGCTATGGTGATTTCACAGTTGCATTAGTAGGAAAAAGGGGGAGCGATTTTTTGGTGCAGAAGCAGACTCTTAGCACACACCCAGCTCCTTTCCATGTATAATCATGCACAGTATTTACAAGCGAGTGGGGTTTGAGGTTTCAGTCTGTAATGCAAATACATTCAGCATCACTAAGGCTGGTTGCCCTTGCTGGAGTGTAGGCAGTCACCCAGGATACACATGGTGGTGGTCTGAAAAAGCAGTCTGGACATGGGCTTTTAAAAAAATCTGAAAAGTGGATTCATAATGTGTCAGTCTGTAAAAGTGATTATCACTTGCCAAAAAAAAAGAACAGTAAGTGTGCATTCAAATTGGCAAAGAAATTTCGTTTTGTGACTAATGTGAAAACATGACTCTGTGTGCAAATAGGAATTACAGGCAGAGATTTATTGCGTTTTGCTCTGGTGATTTCACAGTTGCATTAGTAGGAAAAAGGGGGAGCGATTTTTTGGTGCAGAAGCAGACTCTTAGCACACACCCAGCTCCTTTCCATGTATAATCATGCACAGTATTTACAAGCGAGTGGGGTTTGAGGTTTCAGTCTGTAATGCAAATACATTCAGCATCACTAAGGCTGGTTGCCCTTGCTGGAGTGTAGGCAGTCACCCAGGATACACATGGTGGTGGTCTGAAAAAGCAGTCGGGACATGGGCTTTTTAAAAAATCTGAAAAGTGGATTCATAATGTGTCAGTCTGTAAAAGTGATTATCACTTGCCAAAAAAAAAGAGCAGTAAGTGTGCATTCAAATTGGCAAAGAAATTTCGTTTTGTGACTAATGTGAAAACATGACTCTGTGTGCAAATAGGAATTACAGGCAGAGATTTATTGCGTTTTGCTCTGGTGATTTCACAGTTGCATTAGTAGGAAAATGGGGGAACGATTTTTTGGTGCAGAAGCAGACTCTTAGCACACACCCAGCTCCTTTCCATGTATAATCATGCACAGTATTTACAAGCGAGTGGGGTTTGAGGTTTCAGTCTGTAATGCAAATACATTCAGCATCACTAAGGCTGGTTGCCCTTGCTGGAGTGTAGGCAGTCACCCAGGATACACATGGTGGTGGTCTGAAAAAGCAGTCTGGACATGTGCATTTAAAAAAATCTGAAAAGTGGATTCATAATGTGTCAGTCTGTAAAAGTGATTATCACTTGCCAAAAAAAAAGAGCAGTAAGTGTGCATTCAAATTGGCAAAGAAATTTCGTTTTGTGACTAATGTGAAAACATGACTCTGTGTGCAAATAGGAATTACAGGCAGAGATTTATTGCGTTTTGCTCTGGTGATTTCACAGTTGCATTAGTAGGAAAAAGGGGGAGCGATTTTTTGGTGCAGAAGCAGACTCTTAGCACACACCCAGCTCCTTTCCATGTATAATCATGCACAGTATTTACAAGCGAGTGGGGTTTGAGGTTTCAGTCTGTAATGCAAATACATTCAGCATCACTAAGGCTGGTTGCCCTTGCTGGAGTGTAGGCAGTCACCCAGGATACACATGGTGGTGGTCTGAAAAAGCAGTCTGGACATGTGCATTTAAAAAAATCTGAAAAGTGGATTCATAATGTGTCAGTCTGTAAAAGTGATTATCACTTGCCAAAAAAAAAGAGCAGTAAGTGTGCATTCAAATTGGCAAAGAAATTTCGTTTTGTGACTAATGTGAAAACATGACTCTGTGTGCAAATAGGAATTACAGGCAGAGATTTATTGCGTTTTGCTCTGGTGATTTCACAGTTGCATTAGTAGGAAAAAGGGGGAGCGATTTTTTGGTGCAGAAGCAGACTCTTAGCACACACCCAGCTCCTTTCCATGTATAATCATGCACAGTATTTACAAGCGAGTGGGGTTTGAGGTTTCAGTCTGTAATGCAAATACATTCAGCATCACTAAGGCTGGTTGCCCTTGCTGGAGTGTAGGCAGTCACCCAGGATACACATGGTGGTGGTCTGAAAAAGCAGTCTGGACATGTGCTTTTAAAAAAATCTGAAAAGTGGATTCATAATGTGTCAGTCTGTAAAAGTGATTATCACTTGGCAAAAAAAAGAGCAGTAAGTGTGCTTTCAAATTGGCAAAGAAATTTCGTTTTGTGACTAATGTGAAAACATGACTCTGTGTGCAAATAGGAATTACAGGCAGAGATTTATTGCGTTTTGCTCTGGTGATTTCACAGTTGCATTAGTAGGAAAAAGGGGGAGCGATTTTTTGGTGCAGAAGCAGACTCTTAGTACACACCCAGCTCCTTTCCATGTATAATCATGCACAGTATTTACAAGCGAGTGGGGTTTGAGGTTTCAGTCTGTAATGCAAATACATTCAGCATCACTAAGGCTGGTTGCCCTTGCTGGAGTGTAGGCAGTCACCCAGGATACACATGGTGGTGGTCTGAAAAAGCAGTCTGGACATGTGCATTTAAAAAAATCTGAAAAGTGGATTTATAATGTGTCAGTCTGTAAAAGTGATTATCACTTGCCAAAAAAAAGAGTAATAAGTGTGTTTTCAAATTGGCAAAGAAATTACGTTTTGTGACTATTGTGAAAAGAAATGTAGTAATATATTTAAATAAAATAAAGGAATTTTTTTTTAGTTTTTTTCAGGTATTGCTGAAGAGCAGTGAACAAAATTTAAGATGCCTACAAAATCCAGAGTTCAAAAAACTCACAAAAAAAACCTATATTTGAAGACAACTGGAGGACCAAAGTTAGTAGAAGATGCTCATGTTGGGAAAAAGAAAAAATCTTCTGGTAAGCAGAAAAAACAATTTCTAAAAAATATATTCAAAAGAATGAAAAATGTACAAAATGTCTGTACTGGAAAGAATGTTTTGAAAAGAAAAGGACAGGAAAAAATTGAGAATTTAGTTAATGCAAATATACCTTCTGCAACTGAAAAGATTTACATAAATAGAAAAACAGCGTTTAAAGAGATACGTAGAAAAATGTTTCAGAGAAGAGTTATGTCCAATTTGATAAAGGATGTGAAGAAATATAAGCAAAAGACTAAGTTTTATAAAAGAAAAAAAGAAATTGAAGCCATTGCAGCAAAGGCATTAGAATTAAAAAGGAAACTATTCATTTTAATTTTGAATAGGATGCGTACATTAGATAAAATGGTTAATGTACTGAAATCACATAGCAAAAGGAAAAGAGTAGTGAACAGAACAAACTTTTGTAAAGTGTTTTTAGGAAAGTGGATGCATAGTTCAAGTAGTGAACCTTTTTTTAATGAAGAGAGCTATTTTCAAAGTAATAGTTTGCTGCATGCAGTTGACACCAGAGGTCGTGCTTACGAAGTAAAAAATGGTTGCATAATGGAGAAGGAGATAATGGTTCCAAGAGATGAGGTACAAGTGATGGCAGATGAGGCTATGGGGAGACGTCCTAAAGCCCCAGTGTACACTTGGAATTGTAGTAGTATTTGCACTGTGCGTCAGGAATCTATTGACAAATTTCGTGAGTTTCTAAGAGAATATAGTAAAAAAAGTATAAAACAGAAGATTAAGGTGCTTCAAAGTCTGGATCCATGCAGAGTGAGAGAGAATACTGGTTTGCAGGGTCATTCTCTGGCTTGTCTATCTAGAAAAGTGTGTAATAGTGTTTTCCATCATTTTAAGATGCTGGCTGTTCATCATACTGAAATGAGAACGTTTGTGAGACGGTTGTATTTTGCCAAAAGTCCAGCAATAAAGTTAAATGAATTGAATAGGGCTCTGTTCCGAGGAACGGTATCAGATGTAGAGAAGGTTGTTGATGAAATTCAGTTTTGTTACTTTGGTCCTGAACAAAACAGTGCAGAGAAGGACACAGTAAATGAGGAAGAAGTGGAAGAGAATGTAGAACCCTCTGTAAGTAACACATTTAATGATCACATAACAAAATTTGCAATAATCTCTAATGAAAGACCAAATTTTACTTGTATTTGTTGCCGCAGAACTCATTATAGAAAACAAACTAGGAATGTTGATCTCTACAGAAAGAGTGAAAATGAAGATAATTATAAGTGGAAGGATTTTGCCACATATATATTTCTTGAAAATTGTTTTGATTTGGGTGAAGATCAGCGTATTTGTAAATACTGTTACAACAAGTTAGAGGAAAATAGAATGCCGACCAGAGCTGTACATAATAATTTAGAATTGGATGCTATTCCTGCTGAACTTTCTGAATTAAATACATATGAGTCTATACTCATTCAATGTGTTCATCCGTTCCAGACCATAGTACGTATGGAGCCCAAAACTGGTAAATTACCTCCTTCCGATTTACTGAGAGGTTTAAAAGGTAGAGTGGTGTATTTGCCCTTGGATTTGAAAAAAAATATGGAAACTATTGATGCGGATACTTTGGAAACTGAACCATTAATTATTCTGGTTAATGGTGTACCTACAAAGAATAAGAAGATTTGGCAGGAGCTGGTAGATGTGCGGAAAGTACAAAGAGCAAATTTGTATTTGAAAAGGAATAACAAATGGTATGAATCAATTTATATAGAAGAAGAAGAAGAAGAAGATTTACAAGAAGACACAGAAACACCAACTGGACAAATTGAAAAAGTGGACAAGTCAAAGGAAGAAGAAATTTATGAACATTTTAGCATACATCCTCTTCATTCAAAAGAAGTTATGGGAGACAATATTGATCTCTTTCAGATGAAGAAAGCAAAAGGAACTCCCGTGAGTGTATGGGAGGAGAGCTTGGAAGCTCGATGTTTTCCCCAGCTGTTTCCTAAAGGAAAAGGAGGACGATACGATGAACGTCCGGAACAGATTCCAGCTTCTGAGTATCGGACTACAAGACTATATGCTGAAGATCCCAGATTTCGACAAAGTATTCCTTATTTGTTCCATCTTTTATTTGAAAGCGACTTGTCTGCACTGTCTTATGCAGTAAATCACATTTTAAAAAGTGGAGTACATTTACAAAATGTGTCTGCTAAGGATTTTATGGAGAAAGTGCAGCACCGAGATGATCATTTGGAAACACAACTGATCAATCTGATGGCGTGTCAGCGTGGGACAAATGAATATTGGTACCGACGCCATGGTGAATTAAAATGCATGTTACGGAATTTAGGAACACCAACATGGTTCGTTACACTAAGCTGTGCCGAGTACGCTTGGGATGATTTACTGGATTTTCTACGAGAGGCAAATTCAAACATTAAAAACATCGAATACAAGACAGCAGGAGAACTGTGCTCATTGGATCCGGTTAATGTTTGCAGATATTTCAATCATAGATTTGAGGCTATGATGTCCTTCATCTGCAATAAAAAAAATCCACCTCTTGGAGAAGTAGTAGATTTCTTTTGGAGAAAAGAGTACCAGGCAAGAGGTGCTCCTCATATTCATATGCTGTTGTGGATCAAGGATGCCCCAAAGTTTGGAACAGATACTGATGAAGCAGTGTTATCTTACATTGAAGAATATGCAACATGTGCTATACCAAAAAGCACAGAAGAGAAAAAGTTAAAGGAGCAAGTTTTACGTTTCCAAAGTCATCGGTGTGGAAAATACTGTCGACGGAAATACAAGAGCAAAGATAAATACTACACTAAATGTCGATTTGGATTTCCTAGACCTGTTCTTTCAAATGGAAGAGTAAACAGTTTTATGTCAGCTGTGAGACATACTATCACAAGAAAATCACCTAAGAATACCTACAACCTTAAAAGAAAAGAAGAATCAAAAAATATAAATGACTACAACCCAGTCATTTTATCCATGTGGAACGCTAACATGGATATACAGTATGTAGCTGACAATTCCATTGCTGTTGCTCGATATGTAACGTCTTACATTACGAAATCAGAAAAAACAGAATTGAAGGAAATGTGGGAAGAGATTTCTCACGAGAAGACTGTCAGTAAGAAGCTGTACAGTTTCAGTTTGAAGATGTTATCGCATCGAGAAATTGGATCCTACGAATGTTCAGATAGGTTATCTTCTGCAAGTCTCTACTCGAAGTCAAGAAGAATAATTTGGGCAAGTTTAGGCCTTGCAGCAATGAGAAATCGGGTACTAAAATCTGTTGGAGAAATTTAATATTTGGCCGAGAATGACCCAGAAAGTACAGATATTTTGAAATCAAACATGTTGGACACATATTATCCCAAGAGAAGTCAACATCTGGAGAACATGTGTCTCTATGAAGTGCTGCAGAACTACATTTATTCACGGAAAGCCGCAGAAGACATCAACAATGGAAAATATAAAGTCATTGGTGAGGAAGGATGTTTGGTGAAGCAAACAAAAGGAAGTTTGATAAATCACAGGAAGCTGAGTTGCGACACTACTGACAAGAAGGAATTTTACTACTTGGCTCTTTTACAGTTGTTTAAACCATGGCGTACAGAGGATGAACTACTAGGAGAATTTCAAAGCTATGAAGATTCTTTTAATGCTTGCAAAGACAGCATACAATGCAGTACATTCTCAAGTTATCTGCAAATGTTAAATGAAGAAATTGAACAGGAAACTACAATTGCAGCAGAAATAGCTAGAGACAGTTCTCAGGACAGCCAAAGTTCAGAAACACTCAGTCAAGATCCCCTAGGACAACCAATCGTTGAAAATGAAGCATCAATAGCCATGAATGAAGTGGAAACGGCTATGAATCAAGCTCAAGAAGAATTTATAGACTTACAAAATTTGGAAAGACAACTGAACGAAGAGCAGCAACAAATTTATGAAGAGATCAGAAACAGAATTGATCACGGATTTCTACATGAAAAAAAAGAGTGCTCATGCACATCATTTCATCCAATCAGGATGTATGTAAGCGGACAAGCTGGAACTGGAAAAAGTTTCCTAATTAAAGTCATCAGAAGCTACCTACAGCAAAAAACGGATTCTACTTTGTCTTGTGTGGTTACTGCTCCAACTGGGTTAGCAGCATATAACATAAAATGAATCACTTTACATCGTTTGCTAATGTTACCAGTGGAGCATGAGAACAAAATACAATACAACAAGCTAACTGGAGAAGCATCCTTGGAAGTTTCAAGAGTCTTGAAGAAGATGCAAGTTCTCATTATTGATGAGGTGAGCATGGTTTCAAACTTAATGCTTGCCTTTGTGCATTTAAGAATGCAGCAAATTCTGAAGACAGACTATGACATGTTATTTGGTGGAAAACACGTCATAGTTTTTGGAGATCTTTTGCAACTTACTCCAGTTAAAGGACAACCAGTGTTTAATACTGTCACACATGAAGACACGAAGAAGTCATTGGGAAGCATCGGAAATACAAATATTTGGTCCTTCTTTGAGTACAAGGAACTTACTACTAATATGAGGCAAGCAAGCGATGAAGAATATGGAAGTATTCTGAAAGATATCAGAATTGGACTACTCACAGAAGTTGGCAAAAAAGCATTACAGAGTCGGCTGCTACATAATTTATTTCCAAAGGAAGAAATAGTTGCTGAGAAGATATACAAGAACATTGCAGAAAACAAAAGTATCATCTGCTTAATGCCAACTCTACGTGAATGCTCAATATTCAATGAGGAGCTTTTGAAATTGGAAAAGGAAGAGATCAGGAAATTAGAAGCAGTGGACAAAATTGAGGATGGAAGAATTACTGTCACAGTAACAGGCACACTGAAAAATAAATTGGATTCACTAGAGAAGAACATTTCCAAAACAGCTGGATTAGAAAAAAATCTATATGTTTGCATGAACTGTAGAGTATTTTTAAGGAGAAATTTGGATGTTGAAAAAGGTTTAGTTAATGGAGCTATGGGAAGAGTTGTGGGTTTTATTAATTATCAGAAAAAAGATGGAATTGAATGTTTAAAAATAAAATTTGATCAGATAGAAGAAGTTAAATACATTTGTCGTTGTACAGTTTGTTTCATGCTTGTGAAAGACTTATATGTACGTAGGAAGCAGTTTCCGTTTTCGCTAGCATATGCTGTAACTATTCACAAGTCTCAAGGATTGACTGTAGATTGTGCATTTGTAAACATTGGTTCAACTGTGTTCAAAGAAGGTATGGCATATGTTGCTTTGTCACGAGTGAAAACATTATCAGGTTTATTCATGATAGACTTTGATGACTCAAAAGTTAGTGCTGATACAAATTGTGTAAAGGAGTATAATAGATTAAGAAGAAGCTATGCTCCTCATTTAGGTCAGTATCCTGTGTTGGAGAAACGTGTAGTTTCTCGTAAAAGGAGAAATGAGAATATCTGTGATGAAGATGTACAGAGGAGGAAAAAAAAGAGGAGTGATGTAATTGCAAGCAAAAAGAGTAAGGAAAAAGAAGAACAGGTTGTAGGATGTCATTTTGAAAATAGCTCTGGTGTCAACTGCTACGCAAATGTAGTGCTGAATGTTGCATTTTATCTGGAAAGTTTGCAAGAGCAGATAATAGTAAATCAGGGAAAAAGATTCTGTTCAGAGCTGAGTCTCCTTTTTCAAAAGCTGAGTAATGATAAAACTCAAATAGAAAGTGCTACTGAAATTAGAAAACTTTTAGATGTATGTTCAGGACGAACACAGTTTTCTCAAAATGAACAGCAAGATGCACACGAATTTTTGATGTTTTTTCTTCAGGTACTGGAAGAAGAAGAAGTTGCAATTGATAATTTATTTGGTCTCTCTTATAAATGGGAACATAGTTGTGAAAACTGTTATAATATATGTGGCTCTAATGTTGATAATGAAAGGTTTATTTTTTTGACATTGCCAGAGACTAAAACAGTCACTTTTGCTAAATTAGTTAAAGATGCTAATCATAGCATGCAATGCGGTGAGTGTCAATCTGACATGTTTTCAACATTAATTTTAAAGGAATACGGACAGTATGTAATTTTAATGATGCAACGATGTAGAGCTGATGGTTCAAAATTGGATACTTTAATAAAGAAGTTTACAGGACAGCAATTATCAATTTCAGGAAAAACTTTTGTAACTGTTGCAAGAATTTTCCATGAAGGACCTACTGTTACTTCTGGACATTACACAGTTTATCTTAAATGTGAAAAAGGCTGGACACTGTGTAATGATTCCCAATTGGTTTTTAAGCAACGTTTGCCTTTTGATTTAGCAAATTCCTATCTAATCTTCCTGAAACCTAAATTTTAGACAGACTTGGCAAGATCTGGACAAAACAATTTTACCATTTTATTGGATTACCATTGGAATTTTCAAAAATAAAGATTTTTTAAATTATCATTTGGCCTAATGGAAAGATAACCAATTGTAATGTGGACTTTTTTAATTTTTAATGAAACTTTAGAAAACCAAAAATTTAGAGAAAATCGGTAACATCTGCTCAATTTAAATTTTGGAATGTTATTGGAGTGCCATTGGAAATTTTTTCAAAAAAGATTTTTTAAATTACTATTTGGCCATGTGGAAAGGTAAACAATTCTATTGTGGACTTAATAAATTATTAATAAATATTTAGGGAATCAATATGTTACAGAGAATCGGTGAGATCTGTACAAATAAAACTTTAGAATTTTATTGGATTACCATTGGAAATTTAATCAAAAAAGAATTTTAAAATTACTATTTGGCCTAAAGGAAATGGAACCAGATGTAATGTGGAGTTATTTGAGATATAATATTGTGATTATACTTCTGAAACAAACATATCAGACGGTATTTTAAAGAAATAAGTATTGATATTAGATGATATTTTTTTAGAATATTATGCATTTCTATAATGTTAAGTTTAAGTAAAAAGAGATTCTGGGCTTTTTTAATACAATCTTTGAGATTGTTATTTTTTTTTGCCCGCTGTAAAATGATGAATGCAATTGCTTTCACAATTTATAGTGAAATGCAATATATTCTGAAAACAGCAAAAATAAGGCAAAAATATTTTTTGATAAATATGTAAATATGTGTACTGTATTATAAAAAATTTTAAAAATATTAATACTTTTTTCTTTTTTTTCAGATTGATATAGAAAATTTTCGAAAACTAGAACCATTTTTAAAGCAATTTTTTAAAAAAACAAATGAATAAATATTTTTTTGAGTGGGTATGGTAAGTCAATAATAATAATTGTAGTCTCTCAAAGACCTTGTAATGTGATAATTGATTTTTAGTGTTTTTTAAAAAAAAAAAAAGAAAATACGCGCACCGTACGCTAAAAAAAAAAAAAAAAAACGTTTTTAAAAACATATATAAAAAAAAGATGAAAGATAAGGTTGGCTCTTAAAAGAGCCGTTGTGTTCATGCAGGGACAGAGGAAAGAAAGATTGGGAAAATTAGTCTCTGCGACAAGTGTGCTGATCTATTTTGAGGTTCACTAGGGAAACACTGGTCTCCCTATGACAAATTAGATCATGACAAGAGGCGCATCGAATATCAACCCTCAGAAATCGAGGGTTAATTTCCAGAGGGCCAGCAAAAGGAGATGCTCCCCCCACAGATGAAGGGCTCACCTGACCTGCAGAAGAAGGACTCAGCCCTGCAGATGATGGTCCAGGCTGAGCTGCTGTGGATGTGCTTGGTTGACTTACTGAAGGGTTACCTCCAGTAAGTCGAGCATGTGTCCTTTTGTGTACATCCTTGAGGTGAATCACCATGGTATGATTCCCAAAGGAATACTTCCTGTCAGGATTACCTCTTGAAAGTACACGCTGACACAGCTTGCAAGTCACTAAGGGTGCATTTACCTTTTGCTGGCCTTCAGGAAAAGTAAAATAATCCCATACATAAGAGGTCTTTTGTTTCCTCGCTCTCTGCCTCAAGGTAGTGCTGCTAGTGCTAGCCTCACTCTCAGAAGGGCTCTGCTGTTCTGCCATCGTATCACAAAGACAACCCAGCTCCTTCTCCTAAGGGATCACAAGCAGAAATGAGGGGAATGGGTGTGGTGTAGGAGAGTTCTAGAACTGAAAGTAGTTTCAACCAATCAAAAGTTGTGTTTCATGATCACATGACCTACCGTACGCTTACGGTACGCTTACGGTACGCTTACAGCAAAAGTACGCATGCGCGTAAAAAAGACACGCGCTTGCGCGCATGCGCATAACAGTCACTACCCGACACTTCCGCGTAACGTGCGCGTGTAGCGTACACGCGTACGCGTCCCACGCGGAGTACGCGCGGCTACGCAAATTGCGTAACTATACGCAAACAGCGTAGATAAATTACGGACATTGCGTAAACCGTACGCTTACCGTAAGCTTACGGTACGCGTACTAAAAAAAAAAAAAAAAAAAAGGAAAAAATGTATTGCTAATAAATTTTACCTGTTTATTTTATAAAATATTTTAAAAAAAACATATTATAGAATTTTAAAAATTTAACCATAGTCTTAAAAAAAGGATAGAAAATTAAAAAAAAAATATGTTTAAAAAATAGAAGAAAATAAAAAAATTAGCATTTAAAAAACCTTGCAAATTCACTGAAAAAACCATGGGTTTCACACACGTTATAGTTAGGAATTAGCATTTAAAAAACCTTGCAAATTCACTGAAAAAACCATGGGTTTCACACACGTTATAGTTAGGAATTAGCATTTAAAAAACCTTAGAAATTCAATGAAAAAACCAAAGGTTTCACACATGTTATAGTTAGCTGGACATTTCACTCGTAAAAAACCAATGAAATTCCCCCGTTATAGTTAGTTCAGCTAACTATAACTCGCGCGCCCGCAATGCACTGCTGATGACGTCACATATTACATCACTCACGACATGGTCAGTGACATCACTCATGACATCACTGATGACATCTCAAATGACATCACTGATGACATCACTGATGACATCATCCTTGTGATAGAGTGGCAGACCACCTCTGCCCCTAATATAACCTTTGATACACACATTCAAAAATAGAAATTAAAATTTTAAAAACAATGGACATACCAATACCAGTTACAACAACCTATTCAGTAATTCTAAGATCCACATACACATCCACTCATTCACCAACAGTCCTGTACAGTCACTCATACATGTACTCACTCATCATATGTACTCATACACGTATACATCCTGTTACACAATGCCACTCATGCATAGAGGTACTCACACACATAGTCACTCATGCTAATAAAGAATCAAACATACATTTACTTGCATATACAGTTATACACACACCGCCACACTTACTTCTACAGAAACTTACACATACTTAGTCTTTTAAACAATCACTTATAGAAACACATACTTATTCATACAGGAACTCTTCCAATCTCTCACTCTCACATATACTCGCTTATATACACCAATTGTCACATATACTAGTTTAAAACATATGTAGTTACTCATAGAGACACTATTGAGACAGTCATTCACTCACTAACACACCCATGCACACACTCATTCACCCATAGAGTCCTGCACACATGCTGTCTTCAACACATACAAAGAGTGAGTCACTCATTCATGCACCTATGCACTACGTAATACCCCCCACCGAACCATACAGACATCAGACACTGATACTCAAAAAACCAACTAATAACCTATATAGACACCCATGTAGCTACTCACCAACCCATGCAGCCACTTATACACAAAGTGAGAGACTGATACAGATATTTACATATTTAAACATTACTCACTAAGCCATGTATTCACTAAGATACACTTAATCAGTCAGTTATACAATCAATTTTTCAAAAACAATTCATCCATTTAGACACTTATATACCCATTTATTCTTCCATCGACCTTGAGATATACATATATAAAACATATGTAATTTTCTGAAAAACACACATTCTCTGAATGATGTCATCAGTGATGTCATTTGAGATGTCATCAGTGATGTCATGAGTGATGTCACTGACCATGTCATGAGTGATGTAATATGTGACGTCATCAGCAGTGCATTGCGGGCGCGCGAGTTATAGTTAGCTGAACTAACTATAACGGGGGAATTTCATTGGTTTTTTACGAGTGTAATGTCCAGCTAACTATAACATGTGTGAAACCTTTGGTTTTTTCATTGAATTTCTAAGGTTTTTTAAATGCTAATTCCTAACTATAACGTGTGTGAAACCCATGGTTTTTTCAGTGAATGTATATATGTATATATATATATATCATGGGCACTTATGCAATGGTGATCAATTGGCCGGATGCCACAAATTCATGAGGATACCCACTGTGGCCTCAAGTAAATTGCATCTCAATCCTCAAGAGGATGGACTCAAGGGTAAAATACAGCAAATATCATGCATTCGGTCATGGCCTGAGGAGGTATAGGAACCCTCGCCTCAGCTCCTTCGACAAATGGTACATTGTGAGCCAACAACGGGACAACAACTCTTGCACTAACTTGGCATTCCAGCACAAAAAGCAAATCAAAGAGGCAGCGGTCTCTGCCACAAGTTGATGATGTCTCATCACGAGGAAAGGTTCACAACAGTGCATAGATTAAGTGGAATATCTGTTGAAAGTATTGTAAAAGAAAGTCAAAGTGATACCCACACTAAAGACTGACCAACCAGATTGTCGCAAGGCATGAAGGACCATTTCATAGCTGCAACGACTTATCAAACAAATGTGATCCTTCCTTGTCTGCGAGAGAGAAGGTGTGCATTCCAACATTTCGACGGTCCTTTAGTGTTTTTGGATTGTGATTGCCCTTGCGATTCTTAAATTCTCATTAGGTATTGTTGGATGGTGACCTGCTTGGCTGAAGTAGACTAACTATTGTTTAGTGATGAATTAAAAGGGATGGTGGACAGTTAGATATCGTTATGGATTCCTATGTACTATTATTTATAGATCCATGAGTCAGAGTACATTGCTCTTTGTTTCATTCTGGTTGCGTTGATGGTTGTCCTTTGCGAGACTTCAGTTAGATGCTATGTTTCAATACATCGTTGCAATGATGTCTTTTCAAAGCTTTTATATGTGTTCATGGGTTTAGTAGACTTAAATTAACTTTGATAGAAGGATTCATTTGTAGGCAAGTGAGAGGATATAGATGTGTAAGTATAGATTAAATAGATATACTGATAGGTACTTATACAACTATGGGCCTGATTTAAAGTTGTACAATACTGCAATTTTACATGTACTGTGCGGCAAATCCACACCAGTGCTGTGTAATGATGAGTAAAACACCTTCAGAATATGGAGTTCCCTCATTGTACCAATTTTTCTACTCAAAACCTCATTCTGTCTGGAAATAGTGGGCAAAAAAATCAGATATGGTTCTCCTGGACTTTTAAAAGACAGGTGTGGAAAACCCTACCCACTCTGAATGAGGTGTGGTAATTTGTCTCCGCCTAACTCAGAATTAAGTTTTAAGTGACTTTGTAGAAAGATTGTGTTGTAATCTTCTCTATGTTTAGTTCTCTCCTAGCATGGAGTGTGGAGCACTGTGCCTAGTGCATTCCACGTTCCACCCAGGACCATCTTAACAGATTGCATGTATGATGGTGCTACGGTTGCACTTAGTATAATCTGTTTTTTTGGAACAATGTGTGATTATTGCTTAATATGGATGTGCAGTTTTGGTGACAAACTATTGAATAATTTAAGAACTTCAAGACGTGCTGAGGGCATGGATTTTCCAAGAGTTGTGTCGAATATCTATTGTTATTGTATTGCGATGTGTAAGTATGGCGTGATCTAGATGTTCTATTCTGGTGAAAAACACTTCAATTAACTATATTGCTTGGGACAGTCTTGTGGGCATGATGGTGTCAGGCATCACGTTTAGTGTATGTGGTTGGTGTAGGCCAATACCTGAGTACAGTTTAAACTGGCTGTGCTGTTGAGCTGACAAACACAGCCAACAAGATGTCTGGAGCTGTAATATGCACAGTGCGGTACCAGGAGATGTGTGTAATGTGTAGTGCTGATTTAGGGTGATGTGTGAGTGTGGCTTGAAAAGAATCTGGGAAATGCCTCAGACATTTTATGGTTTGGAGTTGCGTCATGCACAGGGCTGAGTATTATGTGCAAAGCAAACTGTTGGTGTGATGCAAATCGTGAGTCAGAAATTGTTTTCCAGATTTAGGGTTGTCCTGCGGGAGATGAGCATAATGAGATTCAATACAAATGCTTCTGTCCCACATGGATTGATTCCACACCAGCCATTTGCTCAAGGCACAAGCAATGAACATGTAAGCAACTTGATTTAGGTAACCTTTCTTTGGACAGAGTGACATTCAAGGCTATCAAATCTGATGTGTGGAACCAACCTTCTGGGCAATGGTGCCCTAGTACCTTCCCCTCCAGAACTGCAGCTACTTAGTGCAGAAAGACCAGAAGAAACAACACTTGCACATAAGAGGGCATAGAGTTTTTAGGTTTAACAAGGCGAAACAGGATTGGCGAGAGGGTGTCACCCCTACATGAAACCTTGGCTGGAGAAGCCCTTTGCAGATTGGGCAGTGTTTGGTAAATATCACTCAAAGGACCAATCAGACAATCAGGAAGCATCAGGGATTGTGGGAGAAGGTCGCATGAGGACTAACAGGGGGGGACAGTAAGGACAGAGCAGAGAGGAGAGGGCAGAGTGGAGGGATATAACAGGAGAGTGGACGATTGTGCATCATTACCAAATCACTGGTTTAACTTCTTGAGCTTCTAAATATATGAGACGTCCAAGAGGGAGTAAAAGAAGCATTCAAAGAATTTTAACTATGTTGATGGGTGGGATGAGCGGGTGTGACTGTCGGGCCATCCAGCACGCACTTTTTATTTTAGACTATGTGCCACGAGACTCCACAGCTGTTATGTAGCCCAGGATTGCAGACCAATAATAGATGTTCTAGCAAACCTGCTACGAAGAAAACCAGACGACTACAAAACATTATACCGAAAAAGAAGGGGAAGCACAGACAAAGCTTGAAGATATTATGTATAAGCTTTATTTATAAATCAAATGCAACCTGTGAAATAAAAATGTGATGTCTCTCAGAAGGCGAAATATGGGGCAGGAGGAGAGAGAAGATGAGGCGTTAGAGACTCAAGTGGTGGATAACAAAAGGTTGACATATGGCGGAACTTCTCCATTTATCTTTCAAGTTGTGTGGTTGGTTGCCCATTTCTTGGCCAACGTGGGGTGATTTCTAGAGAGGCATCACAGGCCGAATAAGTAGCTGTGATGCGGTGTTGTGCACATGAGGCGAAAGACAATGACATCTGGAAAAAGGTGTACAGTGTAGGACAAAGGATAGCTACTCCTCGAAGCAGGCTACATGTAAGATCATAGGACCATGAAGTATTGGAAACAAAATCCTTTGCCTAGGGGCCCTACACATGTGGAGCAGGTACTCAGTAGAAACTGGAAAGTCTAGGGTTCCGAGTCCCTGCAAGGTTTGCGTATCACCTGCTAGAACTTTAACCATCATGATGCACCTCGGAAACAAGACCAGGCCCTTACTAGCAATATGAACTAATAGGGCTAAATCCAGATATCTGCACAAACAGGGGTATGCGCATGGATTGGATTTATTAGTAGTGTGGTAATGACTGCACCCCTTCATTTTCCTCTTGCATACTTCTTGGAGACCAACTTTGAACGTGCTGAAAGAGGCGCAGTTTTAACTCTGAAAATGGGGGGGCAGATTTACAAGCCCCTTGCAACACTTTAACGCCGCTGTTACGTCACTTTTGTGATGCAGCGTCGTCGTAAACAATGCGCCACATTGCGACACATTTACAACGTGACGCATCTATGGAGATGCGTCACGTTGTAAAGCCCTGTGTCACATTATACCTGCGTCAGGTATAATGTTTGCAGGGTGGGCGTTCTGACACAAGAAAGCCTCTTAAAAGTGACGCAGTGAAATCTACAAGATTTCACTGAGTCACTTTTACGGTACCACTGCGTCAAAAGCTTACAGTGACGCAGCATAATAAAAATAGGCATTCCGAAGCATTGCTGGAGTTGCGTCGTGCTTGCGACGCGACTCCAGCAATGCGTTGCCTTTACGCCAATAGATGCATCACGCATCTGTCAATCCTTGCATCATGGTGAGCGGCATTGTAAATGCAACGCATCCATGGTGGTGCATGTTTTTTTTACGTGATGCAAATTAACTGACGCATCTTTGCTAATATGCAGAGATGCGGCAGTTCTTGTAAATCTACCTGAGGTATTTATCGCAGACGCAAAATATCGCAGGTCAGGATATTGGAATTTACCGGGTTTATTAAATACCGCACCCAATTCTGGCACACTCATGTTCGAAATCTTTGAGGGGTGGATCTTCGGTGACATCATTCATGTGCACAGAACTGATTATTTATTTACCGTGTTCGTTTCTAAAACAGTATCCGAGATTCGCCAGCAATGTGATGTTCAGTTTCTATAATGACCTGTTACCAAATAGATGTATCAGTGCGCTGTACATCACGAAAGAATACAGACAATAAGGTACGAGGGTTTTCTTTCTCTATAGCGCACTCAGAGAGCTGAATTGCCCAGAGGCCCTTTTAAGCTTCATGAATAGTTCTTTTGCTTTCTTTCTCAATTACATGAGCACCACAGATCCATGTACTATTTAAATGAAATGCTGCATTATTAAATGTCACACCACTGTTTCAATACTAAAAGCATGTTTTATAATACTTGGCATTTATTAACCAGAATTAAAGTGCAGACAAGGGTCTGTTTTTGCGCGTTTTTAACACCCCTTCAGAGTTAATTCTTTAAAAATATATATATATATAATACCTAAACGAGTAACAGTATTTGTTTTCACTATAATTGCCGAGTTTCTGACACAGTTTTGCCCAGATTTCTGTGCCATTTTATAGTACTGAAGTGATATATGTTGTATCGCTTAAACTGTTAAGAGATATTTGCAGGCTTTTGTATATACAATTCGTTGGTTCATTTGCAGCATAAAACACGTGTGTTCATTTTTTCCTATTTGGAATATAAATTCAAGCGGCTGTTTTATGATGTTTAATGTGTGTGCCCACATGCAACTTTGAAAACAAACGCGTTTCGTGCTTGTGGGTATATTTAGAGAATTCAAGATAATAATTTTATATGATTTATATATAATTGATATATCATGTTTTTCTCTCAGCGCTGGAAGGGTGAAATCAGAGAATGTATCTCATGACATAGTAGACTCTTAAATGGAGGAATAATACGACCCACGACAATACATGGACCCTAGTGAACCTATAGCCACCACCCCAACTAGTTTCTGTTAGTTGCTTGCACTCACCAGAGGAGGACCTAAAACCTCAATCACTGCCTCCTTATCCCTCATGCCTCGCCCCTTATCCTAAACCAACCAATCCCTGCCCCAGCAGACCATGGCCTGCACCACCTGTTCGAAATCCCTGGGGGGGGGGGGGGGGGGGGGCAAGGCTCTAAAGTCACCTGCTCCCCGAAATCCCATTATGACTACCTCTGAGGTCAAAGAGTGCCTCAGACAAGTAGTCGATCTCTGTGGTAGCGGGCTTTCCTATTGGAATAGCGGGTGAGTTAAAACACGCTGCTGCCTGTGAAAAAGGCTGGGCAGGGGTGCAGCAGAATTAATCACAAATGAAAGGCTAGTTGAGCTGGAGCAGAATAAGTGATATGTGTCTGATCGTACCCACCTCTATTGACCTGTCAGAGAGCAGGCATGTAGGTGTTCTGACTCTCTGATTGGCTAGTCCCCTTCTCAATCAACCCATGACCAAACACCTTCTTTTGTAGTCTGAAGACTTCAAGTAAGCCTCCCAGATCTGTCACTATATTGAACTACGCCTTCCACCCAAGCATTCTGGGGCAGCTGTGGCTCTTTGCGAAAATGTTATAGGTCTTCTTGAAGGTCTGTTTATGTTTTTTCTTGTCTGACTTCCTACTTTTCTTTACTATCAAGTGCAAGCAGAGAAGAAGTATTATCTCTCCGTCCCTCCTCCTCGTCTCAGCCCTTATTTTTGCTTGAACATACCTCCAACGGGAACAGTAGCTGCTAGAACTAAAAAGAAAAGACTACTGTACCTGCATGTTGCACAGTATATCCAATTGGTCCGGAACTCCCTGAATTTTGTTCCAGCTCTCAGGATAGGTCACTGGTTTCTCATTCCTGCAGACCTTGAACCACTTAGTGCTCCCTGAAATTCAGTGATCCCTGCAAGAAGGATAATTCAGGAGCGAGCACATTTGCCCAGTGATGATCCTTCAGGGGCCACAGCAGGGTGATGGATCAAAGTGAGGAGGGTGAGCAGATTAAGTCTGAACAGAGTTAACGGCCTGGCACAAAATAAGTTTAGACATAGGCGGGAGTTTTCTGCACGGCTTGCTAGCCCACTAAGCACGGACAGTGGCTAAGTGAATCCATGGTTGTCACTTGGCCTAGGTAGTTGCTCACCCAACTATTTGGTCTGGAAGGTCTGATTTGGGCTGCCAGGGAGATGTCGGAAAACCCCCATGCCTTTCTGAAAGCCTGGAACCATGGAATTCTGGTGGCTTGCGTGCAATGGTGGTATTCTGCAGAGAATATAGGGCCACATGCATCAACGAGAAAACTGGTCGCAAACGGGAAGATTAGCAGAATCTGCCCCTTTGCGACCGGTATTTTTGCATTTTGGATGCATCATCCCAAATGCAAAAATCGCAATTTAAGGAATCTCTAAATAGCGATTCCTTAAATTGCGATTGCATTTAAGGAATCCCAAATTGAGATTCCTTAAATGCAATACATTAAAGTGAAAAAATTAGCGATTTCGCTAATAGGGGGAGCAAATTACCATGA
Source organism: Triturus cristatus (assembly GCF_964204655.1). Lineage (NCBI taxonomy): Eukaryota > Metazoa > Chordata > Amphibia > Caudata > Salamandridae > Triturus > Triturus cristatus. The sequence goes on from NC_140580.1 coordinate 377,593,231, forward strand.
AGTTGAACTTCATGGTAATTTGCAAAAACTTTGAAAAATGCACTTTTGTGCATTTTTCAAAGTTTCATGTTACGCACACACATGCCCTTAGAGCATGTGTGTGTGCAACATATGTGCACAGATCAATTTCAGGGGTGCAATAGGGTGTCATTCTGACACCCTTGCACCCTTGAAATTGCATGAGCAATTTGCGAGTACCTACTGGTACTCGCAATTTGCTCATGCAATCTCCAATTCATTCCTATGGGCCTGGAGGCCCATAGGAATGAATGGGACGGCATTCCTTAATTGCGACTCGCAATTTGCGAGTCGCAATTAAGGAATTTGTAGGAATCGCTATTTTTATAGCGATTCCTACATGCATAGGCTTTTGCAATTCCTTAATTGCGATTCCTTAAAAATCGCAATTAAGGAATCGCAAAAGTCTTTGTTGATGCATGTGCCAGATAGATGTTACAAGTCTAACTGTGAACTGCTCGCAATCAATGAAAGATTCAAGAGAAAATAGAGACATGTGAGTACTCCTGTTCCACTTCCTCAACTAAAGAGGCATAAATAGGGGTAAAAGCAGAGACAAGGTAATCGTTTACAAAGTAACAAATCAAGAATGACATGGCATGATGTGCCTAAGTGGAAAAAGCTGTGATAAAATAAGAACTGCACTCACAAGTTTCCTTTTCTCCATAGGTTCCCAAGTCATCATCTCCCTATGAGAAAGAGGAGGTAACTGAGTCCAAGGGAAATGATCTGAATGCGCAGACTTCAGAAGAGCGTAATAAGTCTTTTCCACAAACAGGCACACAAGGGATATCCTCGGCACCATTGACAAGGTAGTTCCAGACACAGACAGACAGACAGGCAACTTTATTCGATTAATTAAAATCATAAAAGTAAAATGCATAAGTACACAAGGATAAAAAAAATATATATATCATCATAAAAACGGATAGAAGTTAGAAAATTAAAATAACTTAGAAGATCCAATCTACAAGAAGATATCGCATCCTAGTTAAAATACTGAACCAATTAAAATTCATTCAAAATTATCCATGGGCAATGTTTTTTTCTGCGGCGAACAGCAGCAACAAGAAAACTAGCCACACAAAAAATAGTCCTAACATCATCCAATAATTGAAGGTATAAAAAGGCTGGTCCAACCTGGAAGAAGCCCTTTTACCTCAAAAGAGGGACTAGAAACCTCCTCCGTAGATCATTTTAGGAATCACAAAACATGATAAAGTGCAAAGTGTCCTGTGTAGAAAAGTTGTCACACTGGCACGGGCCCATCTCCTCTAATTTACACCAACCAGAATAATTACCCAACAAAGGGTGGATTAGATTAAAACGAAATCTGGTCAGGAGCCAACGATGGTAAGGTTTGGTCACAACGCTTAAATAGGGCTCAATCAATAAAGTGGAAATGGTTAAATAATGGGCTTTAACCATAGGTTTTTGCAACTCTAGTTGCTCCCTTTCCAACATTACTGAGGTTAAAAAATGTGTTTTCACCCAATTTACATCTCCTTTTTTAATCCCTGCTGGAGTGTTATAAATTTCAGGGCGCCCTAGTTTGTGAAACATAGACTTAACATAGGACAGCCATGGGATACTACTAGCGTTATCCAGAGCAACACAATCCCGCAAAATCTCGTGATTCAGGGTCAACTCCGGATTTAGCCATGTTTTAATCCAACAAACTAATGGGGCCAATCTCAATTGATCAGTCACATACCCCAACCCTAGTTCCTAATGAATAGAGAATGTAGGGGATGATTGGGGCACAGACAAGAGTGTGCGTATACAGTTATTTTCCGCCAACTGCACCCCTGTCGCAGGTTTATAACCCCAGATAGCAGCACCATATGTGGCAATAGCCAGACATTTAGAGCGGTAAATGGCGAGAATGGCATCAAAAGGTCTGGCTCCCAACCGTTTTGAGAACCCCAGAAGTGCTGAAGTTGACCTAACTATTGCATTTTTCTTGGCTTTAAATTGAGGGACCCAAGAACCTCTTTCATTGAACAAGACCCCAGATACGTAAAAGAGGACAGTTTGGTAACCTCTACTCCATTACAGAAAAAAGTTCTGTCTTTTCTGAGTCGTTGGCCGGTTATCATAACATGTGATTTGGACATATTCACCACCAGGTCCAGAGATTTCATGTGGGCCCCAAATGCATCCAAAAGTCTCTGGAGCCCTACAGCGGTCCGTGATAATAACACGGCATCGTCCGCGTAGAGGAGGACCGGGACTGACTTATTTCCTATACGGGGAACGTCCAGACTAGCCTTATCCAGGGATCTATCTAGGGCGTTAATATAAAGAGTAAAAAGAAACGGCGCCATGATACACCCCTGTCGGACTCCTCTAACCGATTTAAAAGGTCTAAAACATTTACCATCCCGGGTAACTCTAACTACAGCTGAGAGGTTCTGATGTAAATCTGCTAGAAAATGGACCAGACACGGGTCAATGCCCATGTCGAGTAAGATGGACCACAGCTTCGATCTGTTGACCAGATCGAAAGCAGTGCTGAGGTCCATAAAAGCCATCAGCAGGGAACCTTTTTTAGCTATTGTATACTTGCCAGCCAATAAATGTAGGTTGAGGCACTGGTCCGTAGTGCCTCTACCTGACCTAAAACCATATTGAAGGTTAGACAACACCCCGTTGTCATTGACCCAGTCTGAGAGTTTTGCCAAGATCACCTTACCCAGAATCTTAACGGCAGAATCGATCAGAGATATGGGCCTATAGCATCGTGGATCCCCTCTCTGACCTTTTTTGAAAACTGGAATAATGGTAGACCGTGACCAAGATTCTGGAAACCCCTGAGCAACTGAAGCATGAAAAACGTTTGTAAGAATTTTAGGCCAGAATTTAGGTTCGCCTTTATACATGTCTGCGGGAACACAATCAGGACCCGGGGCCTTGTTAATGAGGGACTCCAATATAGCCTTTTCAACATCTCCCACATTGAAGACCAAAGTAGAGAATTCCCCATGTTTATCTGAAAAAGGGAACAAGTCCTGGGTCTCACTTGATCCATAAATAGACTCAAAGTGCTCTAACCACTGTTGTTCTGGAATGTTAGTGTCTAAGCTGTCGTTCCCTAGGCCCGTAAAAAAGGGGGTGTTGACAATGGCCCAAAATTACGAACTGTCCTTAAGGACTTCTGCCGACATTAATGCGTTCCAGGCCTCAGATTTAATTTTACTTTTACGAGTGTGTTGTGTAGACTTATAATGCTTTCTAAGGATAGTTATCTGCTTGCTGTCTCTTGGTGTTGTTTTCAATGCTAGCATTAAAGTTTGGTGGGCCCTGGAACAGTTTACATCAAACCACCTTTCACCATTGAGGCAAGATGGCGGCCATGGCGCGGGCTGTGTAACAGCTTTGCTCCTTGCCCTGATTGTTGGAGAGGAAGACAGAACGATACGGAATGATATGGCGACTTAAATCGACAAGAGAAATGCTTCGTTGTAGCTAAAACGCCTGTACCCAGATCTCTCGTCTTTTCGAATGTTGGGCGGTGTCTCTTTTCCCTTCTTTGCTGCCAGAATACGCAATGGCTGGAAGGCGTTTACTGGCCAGAGCTGGAAAGAAGTTTTGACTCGCTTACCTGCTATCTGTGCTTGGGGTGTCCGTCGGAGTGTTGCTAACAGACACAGCAGACGTGTTCAGTGTAAGATGCCGCCGAAAGCAGCAACACGAAGCGCGAAAACCCAAGCAGCTGCCACGGAGGATTCTTCAGCGGGAACGGGAGTGATTAATGAAGCCAGTGCCGGGTCAACCCAGCATTCGACTAACGTGTCTCAGAAGAAAGGAGAGCGAGGTGGGAAGGAGAAAAACCGCACAGGAAAGTTTGGAGTGAAAACGCTGCCGGAATTGTTTGGAAAACAGGCAGCAAAAAGGGATACTGTGTTGCAGCTTGAGCAGGTAGGGGAGCCCGGCTCTGGGTTATCTGACATTAGTAACTTTGTATCCAGCAGTCTTTCTCCCCTTGTAGAGTGCGCTGTCCCGTTTTCTTCTAACCCCCCGAAATTAGCCACAACAGATGAACAGTATGTGGAAAAAATCCAGCTTTACTCTAATTCCTCTGATTCTGACAGGGGGATTCTGGGGGTTGTAGTATCTGAGACTTCTTTGCCTGAAGAATCAACCGGTAATTCAGTTGATTTGATATCGCAAATAGGCGCATCTGGGCTAAGTAAGGAAGCTCCATTACAGGCTAGCGCTGGTTCTCAAGAGATCACCGCCAATTTTTATTCCCTATCTGATTTTTCATCAGATGAAAGCAGCAAAGACTGGTCTGAAAACGAAGCAGATAATAGTACGGAGAATGAAGCCGATTTAAGTAAAGGATCTCCCAACGTACCGATAATTACTGTGAAAAAAGCTAAGAAAGGAAAAGAGCGATCTACTAATGGTAATAGGCAATTATCTGGTAGTGATACGCCTAGCTGATTGATATTTTTTGGACCTACGAAGGTTGGGCCGGTTTCCGAAAATGTCCCTGGACCTGATATAGAAACTGATTCTACCACACAATCATTGGATCAGGAGATTACGTTGTCAACAATTTATAATACTATGCTGGGGCACAGAGCTGAGATTAAATCAGAGAATGTCCGGATGCAAGCCACTTGTCGGAAAGTGCAAAACTCTGTGCGGCGTGTTATTAAGATATGTTCCGATACGGCTCTTAGAGTGACTGAAGCAGAGTCAAGGATTTCTGCTTTAGAAGATACTTTGGCTGCGCAAAAAACAGAATTAAGTACCATCAGTGAACACCGGCATGATGTAGTGTTTAAACTGGCAGAACTGGAAAATCAAGCTCGGAGAAAGAATCTCCGCATTTTAGGCATTCCGGAGAAAAAAGAAGGAACTGATGCTCGGAAGTTTGTGTGTGATTTGTTTGTAGAGGCTTTTCCGGAATTGACTTTATGGGACTGATCCATAGAGATTCAGAGGGCTCACAGGATTCCTTTTAATGTTAGAAAAGCTAGGTTGGGAGAGGAAGAGAGACCACGTGCTATTTTGGTTTGATTTAATAATTTTTTGGCTAGAGAAGCCGTGTTTGGCCTTGCCAGACCTGATAAAAGAGGCTGTTAAAAGATTGTAATTTTTTCGTTAGACCTGATTTTTGCAAAGAAACGGTTTCGAGGCGTTGGCACTTGCGTCAATTAATATCTGGATTTCAAGAGAAAGGTGCCTCTGTATACTTGCAAAATCCTGCCAAGCTTAAGGTCATGATTAAGGGCCAAACAAAGTTTTTCTTTTCTGAAATTGCTGCCAAAGAATTCTTGTATTCTTTGTAATTGGGACTGAATACACAAGGGGTTTAATTTAAAGAGAGTTGAGTATAAATGCGCTTTAATAAGTCTTTTTTTTTTCTTCTTGCAATCAGGGGAGGGAGGGCGGTAGTCCATCTTTATTAGGGCCTGTTTGTCCCTATGCCTCATATGGTGGATTGGGTGGGTTGGGTGGGTTGGGTGGGTTGGGTGGGTTGGGTGGGGTGGGTGGTTGGTTTAGGATCTAGGGGTTGGGGTGAGTGGGGGGTGATGGGTAAGGGGTGTTTGGGGGGTGAAAAATCATCGACAGCCTGGATATATGATTTTGTTGATCTTGCAAGCATCACATTTTATGTTAAGAATATACAAACACATGAACAATATACTATTTCAGTTACTTTAGTTATTCTTTCTCAAAAGATGAGTGACTTTCGAAATGCTATTTTTGCAATATGGCCAGGAAATTAAAAATATGTACGCTCAATATTTGTGGGCTAAATGACGTGAAAAAGAGAGACGTGTTTGCTAAATTCATTCAGATTATAAATGTTGATATACTTTGTTTACAAGAAACTCATGTTACTTGGGCCAAAAGGGGATGTTTGAGAAAACTTGGATTAGAATTGGTTGCATGCTCTAAACAGACAGGGGTGAAGAGAGGGGTTGAAATTCTTATGAGACGGGGTTTAGGCGTATGTGTTAAATTGGCAGAAGATAAATGGGGGCGTTGGGTGATTAGTTTATTTCAGATTGGACAATTCAGATTTACAGTATGCAATGTATATGGGTCCAATTTGGATGATACGGAATTTATACATTTTCTGGAATTAGATCAATGGCCACAACCCCTAGTTCTATGTGGAGATATGAATATTCATTTGGACGCTAATTTAAATGTAAGGATGACTTCTTTATATAATGGTAGGAAGCCACGTTTATTTACAGCGTTAAGGGACCTAATTATAGACCATGGTCCATTTGACGCTTGGAATGCAATTCATGGAGATGATTTAGGGTATACTTTTTACTCAGCTCCTCATAACAAATTTGTGAGATTAGATTACTTTTTTGTTTCACTACAATATTTAGGGAAACTTGAGCTAGAGATCTTGCCTAAACTCATATCTGACCATAACCCCTTAGTTCTTGAATTTATAATTGAACCACAATTAGAGGTAGGAAAACATTCATGGTCTTTTGAACGGAGTTTGCTTTTGGATGAGGAATACTGTCAATTTATGCTCAAAGTTATACAGGAGTTTTTTTCTTTTAATAAAGGAACGGCATCCAATCAAACTATATGGGATGCATTTAAAGCCATAGTTCGGCTGGAAACCCTCAGCTTTTCATTATCACGACGTAAAAAACTGATGGCTAAATACAAAAATGATTTTAAGATGGTTATGGTAGCCGAACATAAATTGGCTGAGGCAATTAGGTCTGGTGGGGATTCAGAATTGGCTCAAAGGGAACTTACTGTTAATAGGGCTAGTGTATATTCTAATATAGCGGATAAAATAGCTCTAAAATATAAACAATATAAGGAGCAAGTATATGAATTTGGTGAGAAAACTGGAAAAGTATTGGCTAAAAGACTAAGGCAAAAAGCTGCTTATAATGATATAGTCAAAATTATGGATGCTAATGGGGTCATTCAAGAAACAAGGGAGGGGGTTTTGGAGGCTTTTCAAAACTTTTATCAATCTCTCTATAGTGCTCCGCTCAGTGAGATACCTGATTATGATGGAAGTGATTATCTGACGGGAGTTGTAACTACAGGACTTACTGAGCTGCAGAAAACATATTTATCTGCCCCAATAACGTGGGACCCTTCGCCGTAATTACTGCTTTTAAACCCCACTCACCTGCCTGGCTTCTCCAGACACGAGGGACAGAAACCCCTTAAACAGCGCATCTCGCTGCAACAAACACTTGGCAGAAGCACTTGCCTGCCGCCATTGACGGCGAGGACACGAGGCCACGCCTACCCTAGGCGACGCCCACCGCCCAATCCAGTATAAAACGCCGCTCGCAGCGCCACGGAAACAGAACCTGATTACTCCTGAGGCGGAAGCCGGGAGTCCATCTCCTTTTTAAAATATTGTATTTTCTGTGTCACCCTTCGCCGTAATTACTGCTTTTAAACCCCACTCACCTGCCTGGCTTCTCCAGACACGAGGGACAGAAACCCCTTAAACAGCGCATCTCGCTGCAACAAACACTTGGCAGAAGCACTTGCCTGCCACCATTGACGGCGAGGACACGAGGCCACGCCTACCCTAGGCGACGCCCACCGCCCAATCCAGTATAAAACGCCGCTCGCAGCGCCACGGAAACAGAACCTGATTACTCCTGAGGCGGAAGCCGGGAGTCCATCTCCTTTTTAAAATATTGTATTTTCTGTGTCACCCTTCGCCGTAATTACTGCTTTTATACCCCACTCACCTGCCTGGCTTCTCCAGACACGAGGGACAGAAACCCCTTAAACAGCGCATCTCGCTGCAACAAACACTTGGCAGAAGCACTTGCCTGCCGCCATTGACGGCGAGGACACGAGGCCACGCCTACCCTAGGCGACGCCCACCGCCCAATCCAGTATAAAACGCCGCTCGCAGCGCCACGGAAACAGAACCTGATTACTCCTGAGGCGGAAGCCGGGAGTCCATCTCCTTTTTAAAATATTGTATTTTCTGTGTCACCCTTCGCCGTAATTACTGCTTTTATACCCCACTCACCTGCCTGGCTTCTCCAGACACGAGGGACAGAAACCCCTTAAACAGCGCATCTCGCTGCAACAAACACTTGGCAGAAGCACTTGCCTGCCGCCATTGACGGCGAGGACACGAGGCCACGCCTACCCTAGGCGACGCCCACCGCCCCTTTCCTCCCCCTTAAAAATGTGCAACCACCGGACGCGCAGCGGACGGGCGCAGCGGGCGCCGTCAGCGCGCCGAAGGCGCGCCAAAGGCAAGCCCGTCTGCGCCCGTCATCGCCAGGTCATCGCCCGTCGCCAGACCCCCTGGCCTTTTTCCATCACCGCCCCTTGCCTACGATAGTGAGACACTTCATAGCTGGAACCCCGGAAGAACTTGCGGTAACATTACAGGTAAGCCCGGTTTCACCTGCCTGAAATGCCAAACTTGCAATTTCTCCACGACCAAACCCCACGCCATTCGACAGCTCTTAGGTCCAGACAAAACCACCTCCATCACGATACTTCACCTCAATGTAAGATCACTAGCCAAACATCACCTTGAAGTTAACACCCTAATCCTGGATGAAAATCCAGATATCCTCTTCCTCTGCGAAACATGGCTTCGTGATGGCACCTCCACCATTCCCAACCTTACGCTACCAGACGACTATTTGATGTCGACCATCAACAGAGAGGGAAGAGGAGGTGGTCTCGCTATAATCCACAAAAAAACGCTCTCCTGTTCTTTTGTCAAGGGAGATCTGTCAGACTCCGAAAGCGCCCACTTCAAAATCTTCATAAATCCTAACTTCACCGTATCGGGTCTCTACATCTACCGCCCACCTGGCCCCTCTTCAAAATTCATTGAGGCCCTCCTTGAGTCAACAACCTTTCTAATAACCAAAAGCCCCAATTTTACCATTCTGGGAGACCTTAACCTTCATTTTGATCTACTTAATGACCCTACGATCAAAACACTCCTTGCAGACCTCTCCGCACTGCAACTCAATCCCCTTATCTCCACTCCAACTCACCTAGCTGCCCACATCCTAGACCCAGTTTTTTCAAACTTAGGAGAACTCACCTCAGAGCCACCCCTTCCCATGGGATGGACTGATCACTCCCTTATTAAACTGGCCATACCGGTCAACAAAAACAGGCTCAATACGGCGTCGACCAGCCGCCTAAAAAGACCATGGCATAAACTGTCTCAAGCGGACTTTCACAAGACCCTAGGGGACTTCTACCTTGACAACAACTCTGACATCAACGCTAACTACGGCATGTTTCATGAGTGGATTATGGGCGGACTAGACAGCCTCATCCCAGCAAAATGGACAAAGGGCCGTAACTCTCCATCCAACCCCTGGTACAACGACACACTCAAAAATCTACGGAAAGAGTGCAAAAAGGCAGAACGCCTCTGGCGTAGGGAATATAACAATGAAGACAAAGCTAAATACCTTCTGTTACAGAAAACCTATCACAAAGCCATCCGTGCTGCACGGACCGCTTTCTACGCCGACAAAATCGAATCTAGTCCCACCCCCGCTAAAGAAATCTTCAAACTTGTACAAGAACTGCAGAGCAACAAAACACCCCTCCCTACTATTTCCTCCGAGCAACAATGCGAAGAACTTGCCAAGTTCTTCGTTGACAAGGTACGGAATATATACACCTCCTTCCCCCAGCATGCCCCTAGTACTATCAGCAATCCTTCTGTTTCTCCTAGCTACTCGACTTTGACCTACATCCCAGAAATCTCCAAAGACACCCTCATCAGACTATGCAATAAAGTCAAATCTGGCTCCCCCGCAGACCCCATGCGCCCGGCTCAATTCCTAGAGTCACTCAACTTCTTCCTACCAGCATTAACCGCCATCCTGAACCTCTCATTCACTTCCGCGTGTGTACCTTCCGCCTGGAAGCAAGCGTGGGTATCGCCTATCATCAAGAAACCCACCCTAGATCCATCTAAACCGGAGAATTTTCGTCCAATCTCCCTGCTCCCATGGCTATCCAAACTCGCTGAAGCGCATGTCAACAGCACTCTATCCCAGCATATGGTCAAAAACAACATTCTGGACCCATCTCAAAATGGGTTCAGACCAGGCCATAGCACTGAGTCTGCTCTCTTAGCCACCACAGAGCACCTCCGCACGATCTTAGATACCGGTCAAAGTGCTGCACTAATCCTTCTGGATCTCAGCGCGGCATTTGACACGGTATCCCATGTCATCCTTCTTAATCGTCTGGAGTCTTTTGGAGTAACTGGTCATGCCTTGGAATGGTTCAGATCCTTTCTCGAGAACAGGTCTTTTCGAGTATCTACCCCCCCCTTTCTATCCAAACCCCACCCTATTGAACAGGGAGTCCCGCAGGGCTCTGCGTTAAGCCCCTCTCTTTTTAACCTTTATGTTCAGCCTCTGGCGGCAGTGGCCAAAGAATGGGGCTTGACATTAGTATCGTATGCTGACGATACACAACTGGCCATCGCTCTCTCAGATGGTCCTTCCAACTTTTCCTCTAATTTTAAAAACGGACTCTCTGCGGTCGCCCAATGGATGACAACGAACTGTTTACAACTTAATGGCGGAAAAACAGAGGTGCTTCTCCTTGGCAAAAACACCAGCCTTTGGAATGAGCACTGGTGGCCGTCCTCCCTTGGTACCATCCCTCCCCCCAAAACCCTAGTGAAAAACTTGGGTGTCTGGATGGACGACTCACTCAACTTCCGAACCCACACCAAAAAAGTTGCCGGCACCTGCATTGGCCTACTGAGAAACCTCAGCCACATACTAGGCCTCTTCGACGCAAAGACCCGCCAACTCATCATCCAAGCCACCATCCTCTCGCGCCTAGACTATGCCAATGTGCTCCTTCTTGGTGCCAACAAAAGCGAGTTAGCACGACTCCAGCGCGTGCAGAACTCTGCGGCTAGAACTTTGGTCGGCCTTCCCCGCAGATGTTCAGCCAGAGGGACCATTAGAAAACTTCACTGGCTCCCTGTTGACTCCAGAATAAAGTTCAAGACCCTCATTATGACCTTCAAAATCCTTAAACTCAATACCCCCCCTCTACTTCAATCCCTTCTCACTCCCTACGCGCCGTCACGGAACCTAAGATCTTCCAACCAAAACCTTCTATGCGTCCCACGCATAAAACTCTGCCGCATGGGCGGCCGCTCCTTTAGGTTCCTGGGAGCCAAGATGTGGAATGAACTCCCACATCATATCCGCTCGATAGACAACTTATCAGCTTTCCGGAAAGCAGTGAAAACTTTTCTATTCCCTTGCCTGTAACCCTCTCTCTGTCCACGGATTTCCACGCTTAGGATCTGATCATGGTTTCCAGCGCCGGGACGCCTCATTGCCGGGGCAGCTGTAGCGCTTTACCAAAACAATAAGATAAGATAAGATAAGAAAAAGCTATATTAGCATTAGCTTTGGGTAAAGCAATGGGCCCGGACCAGATTCCCTTGGAGTTTTATCGTACTTTTAGAAATATATTGAAAAATGAATTACTGGAAGTATGTCAACAATCCTTTCTGGGTAGCCCTCCGGATTCATGGTCAGAGGCCACTATAGTAATTTTTTTTTAAAAAGGGAAGAAAGAAGTAAATATGGGATCTTATAGACCCATATCTCTTCTTAATGCGGATAGCAAAATTTATTCCAAAATTATTGCGAATAGGCTAAATAATTTCATGCCTTTATTGGTATCTAAGAGACAACACAGATTTATTTTGCGGCGCGATACGACAGATCACGTTAAAAGGATTATTTCTTTATTAGATTGGGCACAGGCCACCGATTCTTCGGTTGCAGTGGCTTTGTTAGACGCAGAAAAAGCGTTTGACCGGGTTTGCTGGAAGTTTTTATGGTCAACTCTAGTTTGGAAGGGCTTTCCTGCTGAATTTATTAAAGCTATTCAGGCTTTATATAAAAATCCAAAAGCGGTGCTGCGTATTGCAGGTCGTCTTTCCGGCAATATTATAATTACTAGGGGGACAAGACAAGGCTGTTCCACTTCGCCCCTGTTATTTGCTTTATATATTGAGTCTTTTTTAAATAGTTTGGATAATAATGCTGGGATTAAACCGGTTTTGATACATGATATAGCTTATAAGGTGTTTGCATATGCAGACGATATTGCTATAGTCACAACGGATATTAAGACGGCTCTACCCAAGCTAATAGAAGCGTCGGAAGAATTTGGAAGTTATTCTGGATACAAGCTTAATGTTTCTAAGACTCAATTACTTCATCCAGACTCTGGACGCCCACATGATATGCATTTTGAGGCGGAGGCTATATACTTAGGTATAAAAATATCAGCTGATATAGATAAAATTGTTCGCTTAAACACTGATCCAGTAATTGCCTCTGCTAACAAAACTTTAGAAAGACTTGATAATCTTCATTTGTCGTTATATGGCCGCAGCAATATGTTGAAAATGCTTATTTTTCCTAAATTCTTGTACTTATTCCGAACCATTCCTTTATTTTTTTCTATCTCTACATTTATTCGAATCGAAAGAATGTCTTCCAGGTTTCTCTGGAGTTATCATAGATCCAGAAGAGCTTTGAAAAAGTGTACTCTACCAAGAGATAGAGGTGGCTGGGCAATTCCTAATTTTCAGTTATACTTTTGGTCTATCTTTTTACAGAATATGGGCGTTTTACTGGTTAATGAAACATGTTTGGATGAATCAGTAAGACCATCAATATATGAGATGGTACTAGGAGAAGAGGCACGACAATGTCTAGTTCGCATTATTGAGCTGAGTTATTATAAAAAAACTAAATTCAAAATTATTATAACTGCTTTTGAAATCTGGAGGAAAATCAAAAAAAGAATTGGACTTAGCTCCAATTTAAATTATTATACTCCTTTAATTAATTGCCCTTTGTTACCGGATATTTTCAAAGATTCAATTATGTTCAGATGGTATCGGGCTGGTATACGTCAATTGGGGGATCTAATGGATGGTCAACAGATATCTTCTTTTTTATCCCTACAACAAAAATACGATCTCTCTCGGACAGAATTCTTTAAGTTTTTACAGGTTCGCAGCTTCTTAGATAGAAAATGTGCAGATAATCAAATTTTGTTTCAAAAAGTTAAAATTATTGAAGTACTTCGGAAAAGATCGAGAATTGGTTATATTTATCAATGAATGTTGGCAAAATATCAGGACGACTTATCAGCGCTGGAAGATAAATGGCAAGAGAAATTTGATGTGGAAGGAATCGATATGCATAGAGTTATAGAAATATCAATCAAAACGTTATATACTGGATCACTAATAAGTCAACATTTCATGTCCATTTATGACTTATATTATACACCTGCTAAACTTGCCAGATGGGTACATGATAGAGTGAGTAAATGCAACCGATGTGGACTTATTGCCGCAGACACTGCACATATGTTTTTCTTGTGCCCAAAATTAAGTCTATTCATTAGAGATGTAGAGTATTTTTTGTCTACTCATTTAGGTGTTCAAACACAAATTACTGCAGAATTAATTATTTTGGGTGCTCAAACTAGTAGTGATAGTACTAGAACAGATTTGGAGGATAGATTTGTATTTATATGTATGTCAATCTTCCGGTGCTGTATTACAACGCAATGGCTCGATACCGAACCACCTGTCTTTAGTAACTGGCAAGCCAGACTACTGTCCGTTTATCATTTGGAAATGGCTGTCTATAAAACAAAGGGTAAGAAAAGAAGGTTAACCGGTTTGAAACTATGGAATCCACTCTTTAACTGGCTATGAACTGAACTTTATTTTGTGTTGTTAATTTATTATTGATTTCATGTGTTATGTATTTACTTGATTGATGATATAATTATCTTGTTTGTATTTATTGTCTTTGTCTTGGCTGTCTGATGACAGAAATAATTAATAAAGAAATTAAAAAAAAAAAAACACCTTTCGCCAATTGTAGGTTTAAAGTTAGAAGGGACGGTCAGGTCCATGGCGACCTACCCGCAAATCCCTTCAAATGCTGAAATAATCTCCGCTTTCGGAGAAGTGTAATCTGTACAGGTAGCAATATCGGGTTCAACCTTCAAGCAGAGATTAGAAAAAAAGGAATCTGGGGTAACCTTTGACCATTTAAGCCTTCTCCCCTGATCTGAAGTTGCCATTCGATTAACTAATGAGGTGTTACCCAGAGGCGTCAAAAAAACCGTATTTATATATAGCTCCAAGATTACTGGGTTATGGTCACTAAAAGCAGACTGGATAGCATTGTAAAACACTACACTAGATAACATGGTGGGGGACAAAAATATATAGTTGATAATCGTGTCCCGTCCCTTGGCCTTGAATGTCGGGACCCGGTCAGATGGGTCATTAAAGCCGGGTTCAAAAAGGTCAGATCCCGTGAGGACATCCTCCAAAGGCTCCCCCATTAGTGAATGCTCAAAGTGCGGTGGCGACGAATATTCAGGGCCCAAATCATTGTCAACACGACAATTCTCAACGCATGGATGAATGTTAAAATCACCCATAAGTATAATTTGAAAAGAAGTAAGTTGCTTCGCCCTATAAGTTTCAATAAAACATTTTTAAAAAAGTAAGTGTTCATTCCTAGATGAACATTCCCCCGAGTTATAAAAGTTAATTAATAGTAATTTGGGCAGGTTGGGTGTAGTTAGCTCCACTATCAAACAATTATGAGAGCTTGCTTCAATCAGCTTTGTTAAACCTTTGAACTTTAAGGAAAATAAAAATATCAAACCCCCCTTAGCTCTGCCCGCCGTAGAAGGGCGAGCGGGTAAATGGAATGTTTTCAATCCATCCAACCAAAAATTACCCTCACATTCCCATGTTTCCTGGAAGGCAATAAGATCGTGGTTTTTAATAAGATCTAGCCATCTGGGATCATCCCTTTTAGATTTAAGACCCGCGATGTTCCAGCTAATGATCTTACAGTTATGGGGGGTATTCAAAACTACGGACACTGGATTAAGACACTGATTCAAAGAGCAATCAGATGGTGATGGTAGTCAATCGTTCTCCTCTAACTGGGATAATGGGGAAAATCAATTAGATGTAATTATACTCCCACGTTCATGGCCAGAGTCCCCGGCAGTTACATGTGGAACAATTATTTCTGCAGAACTAGTGATTACTAAACGACCTTCCGGGGTTTTGAATTCAGTCTGGCGTTGGGGAGGCTGGATTTGCCTCTTCAAATAAAGGTCAAGATGGTTCTTGTCAAGCAAGAATAGTCGGCTAACCGGGGGGATAGAAAAAGCCCAAAGGGAGGGCTCTGATTTCCCCGTTCACCAGCGATGAAGCATCCCAAAACAATCTATCAACAACGCGCTTTTTGTTAAAATTTACGACAATACAATCCCCAGCCACTTGCTTGGGGCGATTTCCCACCCAATCCACCCTCCTTGCCATTATAATACTAGATGAAATCTCAGACTTTCCCGAGCAGTACTGATCACACCATTTTTTAGCTTTTCCCATCAGGTCCTGGGTGTATTCATTAACATCGATCCCAAGTGGTGGGACCCCAACCAGGTCTGCGACCAATGGTCCAGCCTCTGGGGGGAGGTTAAGGACCTCAGTCCTTGGTTCAGCGAGCCCCCCTGAACAAGTGGGAGCCCGCTGGAAACCAAAGACTGGGTTTTCACTAAAGGGTCCCTGAGACGACTAGAGGTGCGAACGTGATTCTCATAATACAGCACATGATTCCCCAAAGAGCCGGAGGCCAACCCATCTCCTGGAAATAGGGGAAGAGGTTGGCCATCCCCAGAAGCTACACCAGAGCCCAACCTGGAATCTATAATGGGTTTAGACACGTTAGTTGCGCCTGGAATAGACGATGATGGATTAGATGCAGATAAAAAGGAATCAATACGTTCGCATTTTGCCAATATCCCAGCGACACAAGTGTTCAAAGTGTCAATAATGTCTTTGGCGATGCTAGCAAGTGCAAGTTCCAACAACAACAACAACAACAATTCATTACAGCTTTATTCGACAATTTTGTCATAAAAGCAAATACACACATACAATATTTTTCAGACAATAAATATTCTGAATTCTAAAACATTTAAAAGCAGATTAAACATGATAGCTGCCGAATACATTGCACATAAAAATAAAAGAAGAAACTTTCCCCTGCCCTTTTTGCTAAAAGCCCATGTTCAATCAGAATTATCCTGATCGAATTACGACGAAAAGAAGCTTGACGGCATTACTAGGGCCAAAACAATCAAACAATCTAAGGCAACGCCCTTAGTCTAATGGACCAAGCCCAACCTAGGAACTTAGCCATGGCTATTGCTATGGGCTGCAATGGAACCGTGGTGAGTATTCTTAGGGCCTCTTCATGTTTCCTAAAGCCCAGTATCTTACAGATAGGAATAACCCACTTCGCGCGAGGTTTTTTGTATAGTGGACAGAAGAACAACAAATGGCTAATTGTTTCATCTTTGTCAGAACATTTTGGGCAAACTTTCATGTTAACCCCAAGCCAATTACCATTAAATGATCTAACTGGTAAGGTACCGATCCTCAGTTGAAAGTATAACTTCCTGTCGAAAGGTTTCTCAATGAAGTCCCAGTAGTCTTCTAGGGCAGGCTTTGACTTCAGTTCAAGAAACCGACCAGACAGTACTTTTGAGGCACCCTTAGCTCGCATTGATGCCATTGACATATCCCAATACAACTCCTTCAATACCTTCTTAGAGGGAAAAGAAGCATTTTAGGGATCCTCCCAAACGTCTCTCAAGCCTAAATTCACCAGCAGTGACCTTATTTCCCCCAGCCACTTAATCCTATGGTGGTGATCTGTGTCCATCACATCTTTTAAACCTTTTACATAATGTGAGAGTTCGGCCGTGCACCACAATCTTCTCCAATATAAGAGAGGGCGGAGTTTGGCCAAATCCCTTATAGGTTTCCTACCCATATCGAGCAATAATGGACAAGTTCCAACCGTGATGTAAACATCTCTTCAACTGCGTCCTGTACTAATTTAGCGGTGGGCTCGCTCGCAATGTTTACTTGTGTAGAAGGGCTCTTATTTATGTTCCCCGCGCGTTTAGAGGATTTTCTACGGGATCTCTTTTTCCCTCTGGGGCCCTGGGTTAAGCCTTTTGCAGGTACCTCCACAGTCTGCGGAAGACTGATAAAAACAGAGGCCGGAACCCCAGACGGGGCAGCGGCCCCCATTAATGAACACGACTGTCCGACTGAAATGGGGGGCAAAGGAAGGGGGCCCAATGGGGTGGGAATAGCAGTCACGGGGGGAAGACATGTCATCGGTTCCTCTAATTCTGCACTTGTGCCCAGACCCAACTCTTTTTCTGCGTTAGCGATTTCTTTATTCAGGGCCCCCACCGCCGAGGTTAAATAAGATATTATCGAGGGTGATTTGCGAGGCATTTTTGCTTTTAGCCCACTCTGTGCTTGGCTACAGGGATTTTTTCGCTTACCCATTGCAGATGTTAGGGGGATTGCCCGGCCCGGCCTCCTCCGGTCACAGACGGGCAAGGACGGGCCCGCCCTTTGCCCGGGCTTCACCCGGGGGCGGCCCGCGCGCATCCCGCACCGCGCTGTTGTTGAGCGCTTTTAAGCACGATGGCGGCAAGATCCTCCTCCCCTCTCCTGCGATTTGCACCCTGGGAGATGAGGTCCGGTGATGCAGAGTGGCCAGATAAGTGCGTCCCGCGCCGCGCTGTTGTTGAGCGCTTTTAAGCACGATGGCGGCAAGATCCTCCTCCCCTCTCCTGCGATTTGCACCCTGGGAGATGAGGCCCGGTGATGCAGAGTGGCCAGATAAGCGCGTCCCGCGCCGCGCTGTTGTTGAGCGCTTTTAAGCGCGATGGCGGCAAGATCCTCCTCCCCTCTCCTGCGATTTGCACCCTGGGAGATGAGGTCCGTGGATGCGGAGTGGCCAGATAAGCGCGTCCCGCGCCGCGCTGTTGTTGAGCGCTTTTAAGCGCGATGGCGGCAAGATCCTCCTCCCCTCTCCTGCGATTTGCACCCTGGGAGATGAGGTCCGGTGATGCAGAGTGGCCAGATAAGCGCGGCCCGCGCCGCGCTGTTGTTGAGCGCTTTTAAGCGCGATGGCGGCAAGATCCTCCTCCCCTCTCCTGCGATTTGCACCCTGGGAGATGAGGTCCGGTGATGCAGAGTGGCCAGATAAGCGCGTCCCAGACACAATTTTAAATTGTATTTTCATTGAATACATTGGTTCTGGCAGGGCGAATGACCTTTACAACGTTGTCGTTACACCGCGATACATTTACATCGCGGTCAATACAACGCAAGTCAAAACAACAACTTGCGCTGGATGGTGCTAAACAATAAGGAATAGTATGATTTACTATTCCAACACCTTCCCTACTGTTACGTTGACGGGAGTTGGAATAGTAAATCATACTATTCCTAAGTCCAGCGCCTCTAGCGTTGTAACAACTGCGATGTAACGTACCGCAGTGTAACGACTGCGTTGTAATGTCACATATTCTTCAGGAAGTCATTTAGAGGAAATGGATAGAACCACACCATAATTCCATATCGCTGTTCATGTATAAACTGTACCTACTGCTGGGTTACGAGGAGTCCATTAATCCAGTTACTGTCAAGTTTACACAGAAGACCTTCCATAATGATGCAACGCAGTGGATAAGAAGATAGACCCAACATTACATAAGGTGCATGCACTGTCTCACTTTTCCTACACATGCAGCACTCTCGGTGCTGTCAGAATTCAGGGTCCTACCCAGAGCAACGAATGATGGGTCAAATTTGTTATCTTGAGAGTATGAAGAGACAGGTCCAGTTTCTGTCAACATTGATGTGGTCATAACATCAACCACTGCTGCAGGCACACGCACTATCTTCACATTCTTGGTTGACACCCTGAAGCAGGGAAGTGGAAGCAAGCAACACATATGCTAATTCAGGAATGGAAACTCTATGGTATTTAGTCAAAGACCATATTCATAAAGTATTCAAGAAGCAAAGTATGCAGAAGCTATCAAAAGAAATTTGCATCTTATAAATGCTTACATACACATTCCTCATTGAAGCAGCTCTTCAGTTCGCCACACAATCAGCAAAGTAGCTTGATGTTCAAGATTGGTTCTTTACATGTTCATCTGAAGACCACTGTCCTTAACTAACAAATCTAACCTATCATGACAATGTCTAGACTGGGGGCTGTGGGCAGTTGGAAATTTCCTCAATGTCTTTCAGCATGTTGGGGAAGGATATATTTTAGAATGATAGGCAGTGGAAGCTGTCCCCTCAAGGGCAGACCGACGTCTCTACTCATTCACAATAACAAGGAGTTAATTTAATGCTCTTTTTGAAGAACATGATTTAGAAAGACCCATTCAGGAAAGTAATTCTGCATATTGGAGAAAAAGAACATCTGCCCATACCTTGATGAATCAGTGTGAAAAACCTATTTCATCATGCTCTTCATAATCCCCAAAACACTCCCGTGAATGTTATCTAATTTTGACTTGAATAGAGTCAACCACTATGCTCAGATCTTTCACTTCAAGATGAAGCTTTGCAATAAATCATTTCCCCGGGGCACATAACCAAAGGAGTACAGATCATTTCAACAAATCAGGTTGTTGGTCAATTGGAAGAATTTGTCCCTGATTATGGGGAATAGTAACACTTACATTGATTATGGTTTCAGACAGACATTAGTGCTGCCTTCTTTCTGGAGGATCTACCTCATATGTCTTCTGGTTGCAGCTTGCTTTAGCACATTATTGACAAGGTCTGGTTTCTCTGGTTTCCTTAGCATAACGTCGCAAAGTCCAATGTGTGCGGCACACTGAGGACCAAGTAGTCAGCTGGCTCCTGTTGCTGGTTGGACCAGATGTTTTTGGAGATGCTATACATTCTACTTTGAAAAAGAAAAACTTGTTATTCTGGCTTGTGTAACTATTTTTACACATATAGCTGCACCTTCAGAGATACATGACAGCCCGCGTGCTGATTTTGCCACATTCCCTGAAGTTTAATGACCTTATACCAATGTCAGAATCAGAGAGGGGCACTCAGAAGTGAGGTGGACTTTGACCAATCTATATATGTTCTGTTGTCTCCTTTGGGTCCAGTAGTCCTCAATGCAGATGTCAGTGCTTCTGTGTGGTGGGGGACTCTGGGATATTTGTGATATCTTGGCTGCTGGTTGTCATAAGAGACAAGGACAGTTAAGCTACGCTGGCGGGGATTTTTCATGATCTCCAGCACTTTTCACATGTTCTCCAGAAATAAGTATGGCAGATAGAACAATATTTGGGGCCTATGTTTCAAAGGAGTAGGACACACGGTCCAATATGTTTTTGGATGTGTAGCTTATTCCTTGACATTTTGTGGAAGAATACAAGGGACTGTGTAACAGGTGGCACACAATCAGTGTACTCCTGATGACACCTCGTGGAGGGGTGCACTATGGACCCACAGACATCTGAGCCCCATACACCACCCCCCTGCAGGTGGGTGTAGTCACACACTACTCCCATCTGTATGGGGATCTTTGGCCACCATTCAAATGTAGGCGGACTTGTCAACTGCACAGTGAAAGATGTACTTGCGGCTTCAATCAACCAGCCCATCTTTCAATAATGCACTTTTCCCAGTGCAGGCACTCATTCTTGTCTGCAGTAGGAATAATATATTCCTTGTGATAGGGCAACGGACTGAGTCGGTGCCCAGTACATCCAGTAGAAGGTGCACCTTAGCACAGACCAGAGGAGAGTGCCCCACCTGTAACATGGCCCTTGGTGACCCTAAGAGCGCTCCATATTCTGGACTGAAAAACATGCAGGGAGTCAAACTGAATAGAATAATTTTTGCAGCCCTGGAATAGTCCCACCTTCCTGACACGTTTTAGGAAATCTGCCTTAAATCTGCAGTAACGCTTCTGGACTGATGAGTGTGGAGCATACTAGATTGGCAATGAACAGGGGCTGTGGTACACAATAACTAAGATTTAAAATGTTCCTAACTTAGTTAATAGCTGACCTACACTAATCAGATAGATTCAATGGACAGTGATTCCTTTCAGTACACGTAGACACCTTATTTCATTCTTGTACACATTCACTTTTTTCACCACAATTACACCAAATTGCGCGTCTTTGCAGCCTTACAACTGTTGAGATGGGAATGTCCCCTGCATGGTATAAGGAGGCGTTTCCAACCTTAAATATTCAACTGCAAGTGCAAGCGGCATCCTTACTTTTACTTTGGGCAGTGGTGGTTACAAATAAAAAGATAATAAACACTCATTTTATTTTTCCTTTTCTGCCGAGTCTTAGGGGTGGGGCCTGGGGGATGACAGGCACTGAGGGGAGTGTTAGGTGCACTACATTCACTGTGCATGACTGTTTGGTTGGCCGTCTCAGGCTGCCCAAACCGTCATGCAAAGTGAAAGCTCTCTCAACCCAGCAATGCAGCTGGGTTGGAGAGTGCAGGCACAGCCTCCCAGTCTGTTCTGGAGCACAAATTGAGGGCGCTCAGGCCTATCCTGAAGCTGCTCTAGTGCATGCTCTAATGCATGAGAGAAGCTTCCGGATTGACCGCAGGGCACTCTGGGAGCCTGTGCCTTCTGGAGAAGAGGAATGGAAGAGCGCAACACGCCCGGCTGCAGGTACGTTTTTCTTTTAAATTACTTTTTTTTATTTATTTCTTATTGAGATAGGCACTGGCCTGGACATTACATTATTGTGACTGTTGATTGATTGTTGAGTCCTGAGCTCATGCAGTACACACTCCCTACCTGAGAAGCCTTTGACTGCTTGCCTTCACTAGCATGACCGCCAAGTGAGGAAAGTGTTACCCTAGGACCATTATGCATATCCATAGTAACAGGACACCAGTGGCAAATGACTTCAACAACCACAGTTGATGCACAGTGATCTCTGACAAAGAAAGGAAGAAAATAATATCCTTGTATCAAATACTATACAGGACATCTCTTCGTTTACAAGGACTATTACGATTCTTAAGAATAAACATGGTGACTACATTTTTCCCATAATAAATTCATTTGTATCTCAGCCAATGAGATAAGCAATAAGTAATACTTCTCCAAAGTATTTGTTTGCTTACATCAATCTTTAGTAACAATAATAAAAATACTAAAGCAAATGATATAGTAAAAGGGCAGGGAATATGGCCAAATGTCTCCTACACACACATTTTGCGTTTCTATCTTTCACAGGTAAAAACGCCTTGTACATAAGGCCCCCATTCACGCTATGGTTAACGGGAAAGAGGCGTGCAGTTGGTGTTGTGATGGGCGTTCTACCACAACACCCATTGTATGTGACGTTGCCCGCTATGGACAAGGATGGCGTACATACGAGGCAGCGCCAAAATTAAGACCCAGAAAATACTGGTCTTAAGTTGGCGAAACGATGAGAAATGCATTGTTTCTCCTCGTTTTTAGGTCTCGGCTAGCGAAGGCTGCGCTTGTGCAGTCTCGCTCGTGAGATTTAATGACTTGGAGAAGAGGGGCTTGAACCCGCCCCTCTTCTCCCCTCTTCTCCATTGGCTGGCCTCTTGAATGCTGGCCAGCCATTGGAGAAGAGGTTTGTCTCTCCGAACAGGCCCCGTCCTTTTCGGATTCAGGGGCGTGTTTTTTGCTACTTTTCTCATTATCTCCTCCTGCCAATGGCAAGAGGAGAGAAAAGAAAAACACGCCCCCGAATCCGGAAACGCCGCTGCCTTTCTCCGAGGCATTTCTGCTTCGCCTCGGAGAAAGGCCGTGGTGTCTCCGTATGTTCTTGCCATAACCATCGGCCTGATAGGGAGTTAGACACACCACGACATTACACCCTAACTCTGGACAGCGGTGGGGTTATTCACCAGGCCACGGCTGGGGAGTGTACTCCTTTTAAGCCTGTGATTCTAGCCCGTGATACCTGCATGGCCCGCGAACATAACACGCGACTTTGGCAGCACTTGCATCAAGCCAGGTAAGACTTCTATGAGTCTTCACCATGTCTACAGTCTCAGACTACCCGTAGAGTCCCCTTATGGATGTAGTTATGAACAAACCTATTGGCGAGTTCACGCATTTAAGGTGCCATCACTACCCCACGATTGACCCGACATGTGATTCCCTTTATGCTTTAAAAAACTTTCTGGCTTAAATATACGCTTCGTGACACAGCTCACCACGGGTGTGATCACCAGCGCTGACACAGGCTTTATCAACACTACACACAACAAGCATGTAGGGTGCCATTATTACACCGCGACTGACCCAGCACATGATTCCCTTAATGCTTTAATGTTTTCAAGTGTTGGCTGAATATAAACGCAGTTACACAGGTTACTACTGGTGTGAGCACTAGTGCTGAAATACGCTTTACAACACTACAAGATGGCCGCTGCACGACCAGGGCCGATGTATCCCATAACGACCTGGACACACCCCCCTATACCACGTGACACGTTGTGGCATGGTGCTGATCCCTGACACGACAGGCTGCGGGAAGCGTGGATTGCCTTTAAAAGCAGCGCCCAGATGGATGCGCTGGCATCCGGCTTTTTGCGGATCCACGCGTGGGAGGTGAACCGACGCACGTCCAAAGTGGACAGGTAAATGAGGGTGCTGACACAGGGTGGCGGTGGAACAATGCCGAGAGTTCTAAACAGACCGATTGGGTCCAGACATGAGGGAAGGGAGGGAGATGCTCTTCCGATCCCTATGCTCGCACCAAAGCCCCTCGAGTGAGTGATGGTCTGTGTGGCTCCCTGGTCGCTTTCGAGGCTGGTGGCGGGGGTCCTCCTCTTTCAAACCCGTTCGGGCCGCGATTGGGGTGTCCTCATTGACATCATCCCGCAGATACTTCCCTGGGGCGACCGCACCACACAGCCTCAATCGTCCTGAATGCGCCCTGGAACTGTCAGCCTCTGTAACCGCCTTCCTCTCCCATATTAGTGCAGAAACTCCTCTAAATATCTTGTAACATCCTTAATACCC
The DNA here is from genome assembly GCF_964204655.1 of Triturus cristatus. NCBI lineage: Eukaryota > Metazoa > Chordata > Amphibia > Caudata > Salamandridae > Triturus > Triturus cristatus. Next base: position 377,617,224 of record NC_140580.1, read on the forward strand.
TCCATAATTCATCGTCATATATCCCCGGTCGAGTTTGGGGTATTAACTTGGGGAGGGGCCTGCATAGTTTGCTCACACACTCCCTGTCCACCCGCACGCCCAGCCACGCATATTGTCCCCCCCATAGGACGGTGACCAGCAGCTCTGCATCCCTGTGCCAACAACCCCCCCAGGGTCGGAGACACAGCCCACTCCACGCAGCCCCGCCTTCCCCGCCTCTATCTCTCCTTGCGCATCCTCCCCCCTGCCTCGCCTCTGGTGTCCCAGCTCCAACGCAACAAACAGCCGCTGGGGCACAAAAACACCCCCCACCCCACCTCAGTTAAAACACGGCAGCACGCTACAATCACTCTCTATCTCACTACCTCACTCTTTCTATCTCACTAACTCACTTTCACTCTCTCTTTCACTACCTCTCTCTCTATCTCACTACATCACTCTATGCTTATATATCACTACCTCACAACATCCCTCTCCCTCACTACCTCACTCTTTCACTACCTCACTCTCTCTATCTCACTACCTCACTCTCTATCTACCTCACTCTCTATCTCACTACCTCACTCTCTATCTACCTCACTCTCTCTCACTACCTCACTCTCTATTTCAATACCTCACTCTCTCTCTCTATCTCACTACCTCACTCTCTCTCTGCTAATGCAATAGGTATCACATATGCAAAAAAAAAGCTAATGCCAATAGAAATGAGAATGCCATTTATTTAGGGATACAAAAATGATTAAAAAAAAATGAGCAATACCAATAGCTCTACCTATAATATTGCCGAGACCATTGTATTGTAAATGCTTGTTGCATTTTCCAAATGTGCCGCCTTGTGCAGCACACATGGAAAAATCAAAATGCCACGGTTTGTTTATGTACAGGAAGGTGTCCCGTACTGTACATAAACAAACCTTTTAAAAAAATGCCCCTTTGTAACTTTCATGTGTGTGGCATGAAGCAGCACACATGAAAGTTAAAAAATGGCATTTTAGGACTGTTTATGTGCAGGAAGGGACACCTTCCTAAACATAAACAATCCTCCTCTGCACACAGACACCCTTGCACTCTGGTGCAAGGGTGCCTGAGTTGGCGTTAAGGTGCTAAACTTAGCACCATCGCAGGGGTAAACGTAAGGCTAAACCACATTCTGGTAAATATGGTGCAGCCTTGCATTTCAGAAGTGGCAGAGAGTGTCGTTAAGCCAAGGCGGCTAACGACACGCTTCGCCACTTCCTAGTACATATCCCCCATAGTCTGATAAGAAGGGAAACAAGTACACTTGTGTGCTCACACCAAAAATATGTGTGCAGAGCTTACCGAGTGTTGTCACATCATGGGATACATCCCACAACAGTCTTGTCTAATTATGTTTCTTCTCTGACCTACCAGTAAGGCAATTGAGGGTTCTTCTTAGCACGGTTTGCACGCATGGCATGCAGCAAATGAGTGAGATGTATCTGCCACAAACTGCATTATTCTCAGATATAGTGTTCCAAAGTAAGAATGAGCTTAGGAATCTTAGGTTCGGTCCTGAAGAAAGTCGTATGACCATTAACCCCTTCGGTGCTCATGACGGAACGGTTCCGTCATGAGCCACGGTTGAGCTGTGCTCATGACGGAACCGTTCCGTCATGACCACGCCCGCGCAAGATTCCGTCAGCACAGCGGCGGAATTTGCGCAGCATGGAAGGGGTTAAGGCAAAACTATACCGCTGAAACATATAGACTCGCACCAAAGCCCCTCGAGTGAGTGATGGTCTGTGTGGCTCCCTGGTCGCTTTCGAGGCTGGTGGCGGGGGTCCTCCTCTTTCCAACCCGTTCGGGCCGCGGTTGGGGTGTCCTCATTGACATCATCCCGCAGATACTTCCCTGGGGCGACCGCACCACACAGCCTCAATCGTCCTGAATGCGCCCTGGCACTGTCAGCCTCTGTAACCGCCTTCCTCTCCCATATTAGTGCAGAAACTCCTCTAAATATCTTGTAACATCCTTAATACCCTCCATAATTCATCGTCATAAATCCCCGGTCGAGCGTGGGGTATTAACTTGGGGAGGGGCCTGCATAGTTTGCTCACACACTCCCTTTCCACCCGCACGCCCAGCCACGCATATTGTCCCCCCCATAGGACGGTGACCAGCAGCTCTGCATCCCTGTGCCAACAACCCCCCCAGGGTCGGAGACACAACCCACTCCACGCAGCCCCGCCTTCCCCGCCTCTATCTCTCCTTACGCATCCTCCCCCCCTGCCTCGCCTCTGGTGTCCCAGCTCCAACGCAACAAACAGCCGCTGGGGCACAAAAACACCCCCCACCCCACCTCAGTTAAAACACGGCAGCACGCTACAATCACTCTCTATCTCACTACCTCACTCTCTATCTACCTCACTCTCTATCTCACTACCTCACTCTCTATCTACCTCATTCTCTCTCACTACCTCACTCTCTATTTCAATACCTCACTCTCTCTCTCTATCTCACTACCTCACTCTCTCTCTGCTAATGCAATAGGTATCACATATGCAAAAAAAAAAGCTAATGCCAATAGAAATGACAATGCCATTTATTTAGGGATACAAAAATGATTAAAAATAAATGAGCAATACCAATAGCTCTACCTATAATATTGCCGAGACCATTGTATTGTAAATGCTTGTTGCATTTTCCAAATGTGCTGCCTTGTGCAGCACACATGGAAAAATCAAAATGCCACGGTTTGTTTATGTACAGGAAGGTGTCCCGTACTGTACATAAACAAACCTTTTAAAAAAATGCCCCTTTGTAACTTTCATGTGTGTGGCATGAAGCAGCACACATGAAAGTTAAAAAATGGCATTTTAGGACTGTTTATGTGCAGGAAGGGACACCTTCTTACACATAAACAATCCTCCTCTGCACACAGACACCCTTGCACTCTGGTGCAAGGGTGCCTGAGTTGGCGTTAAGGTGCTAAACTTAGCACCATCGCAGGGGTAAACGTAAGGCTAAACCACATTCTTGTAAATATGGTGCAGCCTTGCATTTCAGAAGTGGCAGAGAGTGTCGTTAAGCCAAGGAGGCTAACGACACGCTTCGCCACTTCCTAGTACATATCCCCCAAAGTCTGATAAGAAGGGAAATAAGTACACTTGTGTGCTCACACCAAAAATATGTGTGCAGTGCTTACCGAGTGTTGTCACATCATGGGATACATACCACAACAGTCTTGTCTAATTACGTTTCTTCTCTGACCTACCAGTATGCAATTGAGGGTTCTTCTTAGCACGGTTTGCACGCATGGCATGCAGCAAATGAGTGAGATGTATCTGCCACAAACTGCACTATTCTCAGATATAGTGTTCCAAAGTAAGAATGAGCTTAGGGATCTTAGGTTCGGTCCTGAAGAAGGTCGTATGACCATTAAGGCAAAACTATATCGCTGAAACATATAGACGTATTAATGTTTGAGTTAACTGCATGCTCCATAACATCATCTTCTGTTTTTAACCTTGCCAAAGGTCCCTGGGATACGTTTCAGAAATTAATGGATGCCTTTATGCAATTTTATATTTTGATCATCCCAAAATAAGATACAAAGAGCTCCCTTGATTGGCAGTGTTGACCCAACCAGATACAGATTGTATCTGTGGAAGGGCTCGATGCTGGAACATGCCACAGGTAACCCTGTTGGGTGAGAGTCCTTTGAGAAACAAACAGGGACAACCCTTTGTTAGGCAGAGAACACCAGGGCTGAACTGAGGTCCCTCTCCTCCATGATGTGGATCCATTAGTTTTGAAGCACAGTGCTCTCGCCTATGCACGCCCTACTCCCTCTTATAATTGCGTACATTAGTCTCTGCCTGCTCTGTGCCCCTCCTGCAAACAGGGTATTAAAACAACCCAGGCAAGAATTAATAAAATCACCCAATTGCACTGCACCAGGTTTACTTACAAGGTGTACTTGTTTACTTCATTTCAGTTTTTACAGTCTCGCATCTGCATTCCAAAAAGGCATTTTCTTATGAAGATATGAAATACAAAAATTATGAATTTCACCTTGATATCAAACATGTGTCTTTTATCTGATGCCCCTAGACCAGAGGGCTTCAAACGGTGGGGTGCACCACCCTGGTGGTCCGTGGCTGTGTTTCTAGGGGGTCGCCAATGTCTTTGTACTTATTTCTTAATGAAGATGGCCTTGTAGCGGGAGATTTTCTATATTTTGCGTTTCCAGGCTGTATTCATCTACAGCAAGCATTTAAAGTGCATTAAAACATTAGGCAACTGTGAGTCTTGGTGCCCTGGTGACGCGGTCAAAGAAAAGGCTAAGTGGCTAAAAAGAACAAAACGTTCTGTAAATATTTGTCTTCACTTTTAGCCATCTTCATATAAAATAATGCACAAACTGTAAATGAAAAAATAAATGCAATTTAAACTAATCGTTGGGAACACTTCCTTTTATGTCGTGAAACCTCAATTGGTTAATCTGATCACTGCTGATGCCTAATTGTGTGACCAGAAAATGACACAATCGAATCCTGGTTGGAGCTCTGAATAATAGTGGCTTGTGCATTTAAAACACTATGAAGTCCTAGCCTGTAACACCAAGCACTCTGAATATGTAAGTCATTATTTGATAATTGTATTGCACACAGTATAACATGGCCACTGGAATTATTCAGCACCGTAGGACTAAATTATGCGGCACAGTTAACTAAATTATTTGGCCAAAAGATGACAAAATATGCGGCTTAAAGAGGCACTTTTGGGACAGTATTACTTCATTATTTTGTCAGTTTTACACATGCTAACACTGTCTGGGCATAGGTTTCTCCTCATTAGTATCAGTGTAGCACCCAAATACAGCAATAAGCAACAGAAAGGTGACCAATCTAACTTTGTGATGGGCCTTCCATGTATTGTTGCATTTTTAGTAATTTGATATCTGTGTGAGCTAGAAATACACTGTACCTAGTTCAAACTTTTTTATAAGTAGTATCCACACCAGGGATCTAAAGGGATGGGCCCAACCAGGAGTGTACCAATCCCTCTTTATCGTACAATTCACATACATGTACGCCTGGTATTACAATAAAACAGGACTGGAGAATAATACAAAACCAAATCTTGTCGTATATACTAATAAGTGTATTTGTGATGGAACTGCCAGGTAAGAAATCCTTTTAGGACAAGAAATCTCATTCACCCAAAGGTGACATGCTTCATCATTGGGTTTCCTCCTCACACCTGGACTGCAAGGTCCATTGTGTGGGCTTCAACTCCCCTATGGGGAGGAGCAGAGGTGTTTTTTAAGAAGAGCGATGGAGTAAGGTCAGTTAGGGACAGAGTGCACATAAGTGAAAAGAACATATATGTAGTGGTGAGTAAAACTATCAACAGGGGGCCGATTCATCTTTATTCAGTGGATACTGGGATAGTATTACAAAGAGGACAGGGGTTTAAAAAAATATTACTGCTCTCGAGGTCAGCATGTATCTGCCCTTGCAGTCCGGGTGTGAGGAGAGAACCCAATGATGAAGCATGTCACCTTCGGGAATGGTCCATGTGACCCTTGCTACACAGGGAAGAGGTCCAAAGCAATTGGTGGCAAGATGTGGAGTTTTCCCCTTTTTATTTTTAAGGCAAGGAGGCAAACAGCCTGCTTTGGGACTCAGGCCTTGGATCGATTGCCAGTGGAGTGGGTAGCGGAATAGGCATCATTTGTGCAGCAGATGAAGTGTCACAGGGGCTTGGGGTTTTGATGCACCTTCTACACCCCAATTAGTATGGCTTTAATATTCTTCCTTGTTAACGTTAGAAACCAGTGCACCACTGCTGTGCCAGTGTTGCTTTGGGTCTTGGACCAACGGCCCAAGAGAAAACTGAAGTAGGGCAGACATCTTAGCTTAGGCCTCAGATAGACGGCATAGCAGAGAATGGGGCGAGATGGAGGCCAATGTCTTCAACAAGGGGCAGAGGAGACTGCCCTCTTGGCCAGAGAGTTGTTGTCATTACTGAAGCAGGTGGAATGGCACTGGGCTGAGAGTTTGTGAGGCCAACCACATAACAATTATGACTGTCTTCATTTATAAAAGAGGCTCGCTCAGTTTCAGTGCTATCATTAGGGCTGAGGGCACTCTTGGTGCAAAATGGTGGGCAACATGTGGAAGATCATTTTATTCTGGTTGAAACAGAGAATCTTTTTTCAAGATTATGGTGATGGTCAGGCATAGTGGGAAGAGCTGAAAGAGGCCCAGGACACAGTCTGCTCCTCGGGACTACAGCTATCATTAGTGCAACAGGTGCAGTTGCATTGGGTCCCAGACGTTTGAGGGGCTCAAAACACCTCAATTATAGGTAGTAGTGTTTTTGCTTTATATATTTTCTCTTTTATAAACCTCACATTTAGCGCCCTATTTTTGAGAGGTTTGCGTCATGCTTGCACCATGCAACGTGGTCCGATTTATGAAGCTACCCAAAGTCACTTTGCCTGGCTTTAAATGGCTTCAAAAATCTGGGGTAAGGCAAGGCAGCGCAAATCACTGTGTTGCCTTACTCTGCGCCAGGGAAGCGTTCCATGGGCTTTGCTGTGGATGTTCCCACACAGCTCCCATGGTTTTTGATGCATTCCCAAATTTACAGGGACTTGTAAACCTGAGAAAGCACCAAAAAGAAATGCCTCCCCAGGAGAGGCATGACGAGGAGAAATATCTTTATTTCTCCTTGTTTTTCCCTCTTTCTATGTGTTCTGTATTCTGCAGCACACATAGTAAGAGAGGGAAACCTCTCAGGATTGGTTTTGTGCAGGAAGGTGCCCCTTCCTGCACAAAACAATCCTGCCTACAACGAAGGCACCCTTGCACCATGGTGCAAGGGTGGGTGCCTGTGTTGGTGCTAGGCTGCCAAAATGGCGCCAGCGCAGGGTAGAAGGATAGGAATGTGCCGTATTGGATAGATATGGCACATTCCTGCCATTTCCCTGTGACACAGGGCAGAGAAGCAAGCCACAAGTGTAATAAATATGTCCCAATGTGTGGATTATGAGCTACAGAAAAAGTACCCTTGAAATTATAAGCCTGCTCCCTGCATTTCACCCTGACCCTTCCACTCTCCCAAGTACTACCATAAGTTTTTGGAGGGGGCCTGACTTGAAAACACTTTTGTTTAGAGGGGGCTCACAGCAAAAAAGTTTGAAGACCTCTGCCCTTACAGATGAACAGACCTGCATTCAAATTCCTCAAACATGTATGTCCATGTATATACCAGTGGTGTATCTTGTACAGACTAGATTACCAACTAAAATAGCCCATTCTACAATATGTTAACCATCATGAGATTTTCACATATTCTTAACACTAAAGATAAAGTGTACTCTTTCCAATAGCACCAGGACCTGAGGTAACAATTGTAACAACAATACAAAAAGGGTGACCCATAGCAAATAAAATAAAATGTGTGCATATTCATAATACTAAATGAAAATTAGTAGGAAAGACCAACTAAGTAGAAAATATCATGAGGGAATGCTTACAAAGGGCTTGATTTAGATCTTGGCTTGACGGGTTACTTCGTCACTACAGTGACGGATATCCCATCCGCTGAAATATAAATCCTATAGGATATAATGAGATTTATATTTCTTATCCGCCAAAATCTAAATCAGGCCCCAAATCTTTACATTTATTACAAAATTATACTAACACACTGCAGAAGCAAACATATTAAGGAACTCACCCATCAACTCTTATGTAGAGAAACTCATGAGTCATGAAGAAAAGAAATTAAAAACCAATTATATACAACAAAGGGAAATAACACATCGAGAGGGCATGTAAATGGTCTATTTTCTCAGAGTCCATCAAGAGGGATGCTTTTCTTTTTCTGGTCTTCATCAGGACAAAAAACACATCACAATATTTTTAAAATATGGTTGGTTACATCCATGGTTACATCCATGATTCCGCCTAAGTGTTCTGAAGACTCTAGGAGAGGCATAGAAAAGAAACACATATGCATTTTCCACCTTACATGGGAAGTTATCTGACTTCTTTGAGGACAAGATTACTAAAATTGTTGGTAATTTGAGGACATATTCAATTGCTGTAAACTTGGCGAAAAAGCAGTATTCCAGCCAGAACCCTGTTGGTCCATCTGTGCGTGTTTGCTCAAATTTCTCTGAAAGAATGTGAATGGGCCATTCGTTCTTGTAAATCTGCTTCACCTGATGATTCATAACCTCATGGATTTTGATTGCTGGCTTGAAGGTGAGTAATCCTCTTCTGAATCAGTTAGTCAATAGTTCCATTCAATCTTCCACTGTACTAACTTGTTTGAAACAGGCCAGAATTATTGATTTATTTAACAAACCCTAGGTGGATAGATCAATGTTTGCTAATTTCATGTCAATTTCACTTTTATCAGCTGTGTCAAAAAGGTTGGAGAAACTCATTAATGGGCTGCTTTCCATATACTTGGAACAAGGTCAGCTGTTGCCTCACTCACAGTCTGGATGGAGACCACAATACAGTACCGAATTGGCACTAGTAGAGGTGACAGATTCCATCAAGTTGGTACTTGATCTGGGGAAACAGCCTACGTTGATTTTACTCTATTTATTCACTGTCTTTGACATGGTGTCTCACTCTATTCGCCTCCAGGGACTGGAAGACATCAGAGTCATAAGTTTCATTCCGGCATGGATCATCTCTTCCCTCTGTGATAGAGGCCAACTTGTTTGGATGGAACCATAAGCATCAGACCCTAAAGTGACCAGGTCTGGAGTACCACAGGGCTCTGCATTGAGCCCAAACCTTTTTAACGTGTCCATGGCTCCTTTGTTCTCCTTAGTTGAGTCAGTCAGTGTCTGGATAATGTGATATGTAGTCAACACACAGCTTGTTCTTTCCATAGATATGACTCTCCTGAAACAATCAGGCTGTTTAAGAGCTGTCTGTATGCAGTTTTTTTGTGGAAGTGGGCTAGTAATTTACAATGTAATGCCAGTAAAACGGAAATCTTGTTGCCTTCCCCCCCTTCCACTGGGACATGGTTTTCTGGCCAGAGTGTACCACCTCACCTCCCCCTCCAGCTACTGTAGCCTACAATTTAGGCTTAAAGACTGACTGCTGGTTAATCTTAAGTTCTCTGTTTGTGGCAGCAGTTGGTTCTGCTTTGGGTTGTTAAAACTTGTAAAGAAATGTCTTTATCTGCTCCCTCTCAGGCACAAACAATGGTGATACATGCTCTTATCATCTTGCGAGTTGACTATGCCAATGCTTTACATCTGGGCCTTCCAGCCCACCTGTTGAAGATGTTGCAGATGGTTCAAAATGCAGCTGCAAGGATGTTATTAAAAGTCTCTAGGCAGACACCTGTTTTTCCTCACCTAAAGGAGTTGCACTAGCTCCCCATTAGGGAGAGAATTCAGTTCAAAATATTACTTATGGCCCACAGAGCTTTTTACCATACGGGAAGTCGCTACCTCTCTGCGAGGATTACTCGCTATCATCCAATCAGAACTCTCTATTCCTCTGAAGCAGAGGTAGTCCATGTACTGAGAGTCAAGCAGAAAAAGTAGGGTGGTTTGTCTTTTTCCCATCTTGCTGCACGGGCATGGAATGTCCTTCCCCCAAATTAGTGCGCATTGTAGGAGGGAAACTGATTTAGACGATCACTTAAAACCTGGTTATTCAAGGCACTTTTTTAGTAGGAACACTGTTCTGCAAGGATTTGGGGTGTAGTAACCTGTGTTGTATTTATCTGGTTACTTATTCCCTAGCTGCTCAGCCAGTGTAAATGTGATGCTTGGAATGTTGGTGTGAGAGTCTTGAATGGAACAAACAGTTCCTGCACATCATCCAGGTTGGGTTGTTGAAGGCTTACCTGATGCTCAACCTAACCAAGACAAAATTCTTGTCATTTGCCAAACATAATAAACAAGAAACAATACAAACCTGTCTCAGTGACAGGAACCTGGATGATTTTGAACCCCAACTTTCATTACATGCCAAGTCACTTGAATTCCCCCTGGATACCAACCTCACTGCCAAGGAATTATTTGCCAGAAAAAGACAACCTGGTACCAGTTTCCCTCATCTAAAGAAAGTGAAACCCTTTCTTCCAGAAAACAACTTCAGAAATGCTGTTCAAGCCCTCATACTTTTGTACGACTCCACACTGACACTCTTTTAAGGCATCCTACATGACACACCCTTGCCTCATCCAAGGCCTGAAGAAGTATGATTACATCACTCCCATCCTGATGGAACTCCATTGGCTCCCCTTGCCAGCTCACACATCATCAAAACCAGCTGCATCATTTACAAAGTAATCACAAACAGCACCCCTACTTATCTTATAGACAAGCTCACCATCTCTGGTGGTTCTCGGTACACCTGCAGCCAGAACACCAAGATAATACATACTAATAAGTGTAAAAACAGAAACACAAGCTAGCAGTCCTGTTCTAACTATGAACCCAGGATCTGCAACACCATCCCTGTATCCATCAGGACAGTCCCAACCATACCGCCACTGGGGATGCTTCTTCTAATCGCCAGACTCCTTTTGTGTCTCTTTTGGCTAATAGTAGCCCTCTCACAATCAGTATGCTTGTGTACCAGGAACTTTCCACTTTTTCCATGGGACCTAGAAGTGCTTGTTATGGATACATAACAATCTTGAAGTCGGTTACACTTTTGACCTCCTCCCAAAAAAAACTGCCTCCAGCAATAGCTGGGCATAACCAATTATTATTTAATAATGTAACTTTTTTTTTCTTACATCTAAGGCTTTAGCAGTCTGTGACTTGGTTCATCTTCCACAGCCAGTCAGGGAAATAATAGGATCTATGGAAGTATATAAACTGTATTAATCATAATCTGCAAGAGATTGCTAGAGTTAGAGGAGCCATTTGGCCTCCACCCATTCTTCTTCTTCTAGTTCACACATAACCACTTCACACTTACTTCTCAGTTCATTCCATGGATCAGCTGAATTAGGTATTAAGGATCTATATATTAGTGATGGGCCCTTTCCACAAAACTGTTCTATTGTAATTTAGGTTCAACGGGTTTGAATTTCGTAAGAGGTATTGAATTAGCTGCATGTGAGGCAAGCATGTTTCTAAACTACTTGAAGAATTGTGTTATACTTGAAGAATATTCTTGGGCAAGCTGTTTGCACGAGTTTATATGACCACCTCCACATATGATTAACTCCCCATATGCCTTCCAGCTTCTCAATACCAATTTGGTCCCATGATCTAAATGCTTTAGGCTCAGCAAAATGTGGCAACCAGTTTCCCACCAAAGTGGAGTTTGGAGTGTTAGTTGTTTATTACATTTTATCAATTTCGCTGCTTGGCACCACCAGCGTCTAGGGGTGACAACAAACACTGGTAGTGTGTTCGGTGTAGGGGTACCGTACAAAAGATTCAGAAGTCCAACGTATTCCAGTATTTGAAGTTCCAATCTAATTGAAGGATTGTCCCTCTCGCCATTAATTGCTAACATTTGGGTAGCCCAATATTGCAATTGTATATCGGCAATTCTCTCAACAAATAGAGGCAAATATAGAGAGCTCTATGATTTTGTTTGGGAAGGAGGAGACATAGCACCTCAAAGCTAACTCTTGTTGCTACGCCCTAAGGGTGGGATCCCCACTCTTCGGGTGCAGGGTGGGTTCAACCAGTAATGGTGGACATGGGCAGGATGGTTGTTCGAGGTGGATCAGCTCATTAATGATATCATGCGCCCATGGGATATCACTGACCATGTCATGAGTAATGTAGTATATGATGTCATCAGCAGTGCATTGCAAGGGGGCACGAGTTATAGTTAGCTTAACTAACTATAACAGCCGAATTTCTCTGGTTTTGTACAAGTGAAATGTCCAACTAACTAAACCCTGTGTTTTTTTCAGTGAATTTTGAAGGTTTTAAATGTTAATTTCTAACTATAACATCCCTGAAACCTATGTTTTTTTTCAGTGAATTTCAAAGGCTTATTAAATCCTAATTTCTAACTATAACGTCCCTGAAACTTTCTAATTATGCCTACAGAGGTAGGACATGTGCAGAAAGAGGAAGAAAGGTGCAGAAAGAAGCAAGAGAAAAGCAGAAAGAGGCAACAGAAGTCCAGAACAAGCATTTGCAATGCAATGGGATTCGCATTTACGCGATGCCTATTGCATTGAAAATGGGACTGCAGGCGGGCAAAAAGGCACAAACAGGAGGGGGAATGGCAGCAGAAGTCACGGACTGTGGGAGGGGAGGGGGGAGACACGGGAAGTAAAAAGCGTCGAAAGTAAAGGGGCCAGTAGCCATGGAAGGATACAAATGACGACATACTCGTCATAAGGAGGGACTAACTAGCCTAAAACCAACTTCAAGGCAGCATTTAGGAACTAAGCCAATCAAAAAGATGGGCAGAGAGTGGGTGGAGCTTCCACAAAGCATCCACGCTAAACTGTATACTGCGTGCCTTGCAAAGAGAGTAGTGCATGTGCTGCAACACTAGGCACGACCTAAAAAGGAAGAAAAGTGCAGAAAGAAGGAAGAGATATGCAGAAAGAACCCACAGAGGTGCAGAAAGAGGCCTTGTTGCAAAGTCATCCTGTGCCCTTGGCACCCCCCAACTTTCTGCTGACTGCTACTGGTGGTAACTGACTCTGACTGGCCCTGGGCTCTGCCTAACCAGGCCCGGAGTCAGTGCTATGCTCCTAAAGACACTCAGAATACAGTGAAAACACCTACATATACTAGGGTACACTATGGGTTGGGGTACCCCTGTGATTGGCATGACCTCCCCTGTAAGGCCCTAGTACATAAAAGGGCAGGGGATTAAAACTACCTCAAAGTCCAGAGATTATAATAGCGCATGGTAGTTTAGAGGACAGCAGCCCTTTTCTGCACTTGCATGTGTGCACTGCTGAGCCTGAGGTCAGTTTAAAAGTAGCCCTGTGTGTGCAGAAAGAGGCAAGAGAGGTGCAGAAAGAAGGGAGAAGAGTACAGAAAGGGGGAAGATGGGTGCAGAAAAAAATCAAGAGAGGTGCAGAAAGTAGCAAAAGAAGTACAGAAAGAAGCAACAGAGGTGCAGAAAGAGGCAAGAGAAATGAAGAAAGAGGCAGCAGAGGTGCAGAAACAGGCAGAAGAGGGGTGCCAAAAGAGGCAAGAGGGGTGCAGACATTTGCAAAAGAGGTACAGAAAGAAGCAAGAACAGTACAGTAAAAAACAACAGAGGTGCAGAAGGAGGCAGGTGGGGTACAGAAAGAGGCAAAGGAAGAGCAGAAACAAGCCAAAGAGATGTAGAAAGAGACTAAAGGGGTGCGGAAAGATGCAAGAGAATTGTAGAAAGAAGGAAGAGGGGTACAGAAAGAGGCAAGAGTAGGGCAGAAAGAAGCAACAGAGGTGCAGAAAGAGGCAAGAGGGGTGCAGAAAGAGGAGAGAGAAGAGCAGAAAGAAGCAAAAGAGGTGCAGAAAGAGGCAAGAGGGGTGCAGAAAGAGGCAAGAGCAGTGCAAAAAGAGGCAAGAGCAGTGCAGAAAGAAGAAAGAGATGTGCAGAAAGACGCGAGAGAGGTGCAGAAAGAGGGGAGAAGGGTACAGAAAGAAGGAAGATGGGTGCAGAAAGAAGCAAGAGAGGTGCAGAAAGTAGCAAAAGAAGTACAGAAAGAAGCAACAGAGGTGCAAAAAGATTGAAGAGGGGTGCGGAAAGAGCCAAGAGAAGTGCAGAAAGAAGCAACAGAGGTGCAGAAAGAGGCAAGAGAAATTAAGAAAGCGGCAGCAGAGGTACAGAAACAGGCAGAAGAGGGGTGCCAAAGGAGGCAAGATGGGTGCAGACATTTGCAAGAGAGGTGTAGAAAGAAACGAGAGCAGTGCAGTAAGAAACAACAGAAGTGCAGAAGGAGGCAGGAGGGGTACAGAAAGAGGCAAAAGAAGAGCAGAAACAGCAAAAGAGATGCAGAAAGAGACTAAAGGGTTGCAGTCAGAGGCAAGAGAATTGTAGAAAGAAGGAAGAGGGGTGCAGAAAGAGGCAAGAGAGATGAAGAAAGGAGCAAGGGTGTTGCAGAAAGAAGCAACAGAGGTGCAGAAAGAGGCAAGAGGGGTGCAGAAAGAGGAGAGAGAAGAGCAGAAAGAAGCAAAAGAGGTGCAGAAAGCGGCAAGAGGGTGCAGAAAGATGCAAGAGCAGTGCATAAAGAGGCAAGAGCAGTGCAGAAAGAACAAAGAGATGTGCAGAAAGAGGCAAGAGAGGTGCAGAAAGAGGCAAGAGATGTGCAGAGAATGGGAAGAAGGGTGCAGAAAGAAACAAGAGAAGTGCAGAAAGAGGCAAGTGAGGTGCAGAAAGAGGCAAGTGAGGTCAAGAAGGAGGCTAGAGAACTGCAGAAAGAGGCAAGAGAGTTGCAGAAACAGGCAAAAGGGGTGACGAAAGAGGGACTAGGTGTGCAGACAGAGGCAAGAGGGGTGCAGAAAGAAGCAAGGGAAGTGCAGAATGAAGCAACAGAGGTGCCCGAAAGAGGCAAGAGAGGTGCAAAAAGAGGCAGAGCAATGCATAAAGAAGCAACAGAGGTGCCGAAAGAGGCAAGAGAAGTGCAGAAAGAAGGAACAAGGGTGCAGAAAGAGGTAAGAGGGATACATAAATTTGCAAGAGAGGTGCAGAAAGGAGCAAGAGCTGTGCAGAAAGGAGCAGAAAGAGGAGGAGAAATAGGGAAGAGGGGTATAGAAAGAGGCAAGAGGGATGGAGAAATTTGAAAAAGAGGTACAGAAAGAAGCAAGACTAGTGCAGAAAGAACCAACAGAGGTGCAAAAAGAGGCAGGAGGGTGCAGAAAGAGATAGGAGGGGTGCAGAAAGAGGCAACAGGGTGCAAAAGGAGGCAAGAGAACTGCACAAAGAGGCAAGAAAGTTGCGGAAACAGACAAAAGAGGTGCAAAAAGAGGGAACAGGGGGGAAGACAGAGGCAAGAGAATTGCAGAAAGAGGGAAAAGAGGTACAGAAATGAGCAAGAACAGTGAAGAAAGAAGCAACAGTGGTGCAGAAAGAGGGAAGAGAGGTACAGAAAGAGGCAAGAGGGATGCAGAAAGTTGCAACAGTGATGCAGAAAGAGGCAAGAGGGGTACAGAAAGAGGCAAGAAAAGTACATAAAGAAGCAAAAGAGGTACAGAAAGAGGCAAGAGAACTGCAGAAAAAGGCAAGAGAGGTACAGAAAGAGACAGGCGATGTGCACAAAGAGGCAAAAGGGGGACAGAAAGAGGCAAGAGGGGTGCAGAAAGAAGCAAGAGAAGTGCAGAAAGAAGCAACAGAGGTGCTGAAAGAGGCAAGAGGGATGCAGAAAGAGGCAAGAGAAGTCCAGAAAGAAGCATCAGAGGTGCTGAAATAGACAAAAGAGGTTCAGAAACAGACAAGAAAGATGCAGAAAGAGGGAACAGGGTTGCAGAAAGAGGTGAGATTGATACAGAAATTTGCAAGAGAGGTTCAGAAAGAAGCAAGAGCAGAGCAGAAAGAAGAAAGAGAAGTGCAGAAAGAAGCAAGAAAGGAGGAGAATTAGGGAAGAAAGGTGCAGTAAGAGGCAAGAGGGATGCAGAAATTTGCAAAAGCGGTACAGAAAGAAGCAAGAGCAGTGCAGAAAGAACCAACAGAGGTGCACAAAGAGGCAAGAGTGGTGCAGAAAGAGGAAGCAGAGATGCACAAAGAGGAAAGAGGGATACAGAAAGAGGCAGGAGGGTTGCAGAAAGAAGGAAGGGAAGTGCAGAAAGAAGTAACAGAGGGGCTGGAAGAGGCACAACAGAGGTACAGAAAGAGGCAAGGAATATGCAGAAACAGAGAGGAAAGGTGCAGAAAGAGGGAATAGGGGTACAGAAAGAGGCAAGAGAAGGTGCAGAAAGAGGAAAGAGGGGTGCAGAAAGAGGCAAGAGGGGTATAGTAAGAAGCAAGTATGGTGCAGAAAGTGGCAACAGAGCAGCAGAAAGATGCAAGAGAGGTGCAGAAACAAGCAAGAGAAGTGCAGAAAGAGGCAAGAGAGGTGCAGAAAATGGCAAGAGAACTGCAGAAGGGATGCAAAAAAAGGAAGAAGCATGCAGAAAAAAGCAAGAGAGGTGCAGAAAGAGTGGAGACAAGTGCAGAAAGAGACAACGGGTGTAAAAAGAAGCAAAAGAGGTGCAGAAAGAGGCAAAAGAAGTGCAGAAAGAAGCAACAGATGTGTAGAAGGAGGCAAGAGAACTGCAGAAAGAGGCATGTAAGTTGCAGAAACAGGCAAAAGAGGTGCAAAAAGAGGGAACAGGGGTGCAAACAGAGGCAAGAGAAGTACAGAAATGGAGAGGAGGGGTGCAAAAAGAGACAAGAAGGGTGCAGAAATTTACAAGAGAGGTGCAGAAAGAAGTAAGAGCAGTGCAGAAAGAAGTAAGAGAAGTGCAGAAAGAAGCATGAGAGGTGGAGGAAGAGGGTTAGGTACCGAAAGAGGCCAGAGGGATGCAGAAATGTACAAAAGAGGTGCAGAAAGAAGCAAGAGCAGTGCAGAAAGAACCTACAGTGGTGCCTAAAGAGGCAAGAGGGGTGCAGAAAGAAACAAAAAAGTGTAAAAAAGAAGGAACAGAGGTGCACGAAGAGGCAAGAGTGGTAACAAAAGAGTCAAGAGGACTGCAGAAAGAAGCAGCAGAGGTGCAGAAAGAGGCAAGAGAAGTGCAGAAAGAGGGAAGAGAGGTACAGAAACAGGCAGGAGAGATAGAGAAAGAGCAAAGATTGGTGCGGAAAGAGGCAAGAGAGATGCAGAAAAAGGGAAGAAGGATGCAGAAAGAGGCAAGAGGGGTGCAGAAAGAAGCAAGTGAGGTGCAGAAACAGTCAACAGAGGTGCAGAAAGAGGCAAGAGAGGTCACGAAAGTAGAAGAGATGTGCAGAAAAAGAAAGAAAGGTGCAGAAAGAAGCAACAGAAATGCAGAAAGAGGCAACAGAGGCACACCATTAGTACTAATTTAACACCCACATTTAGCAATAAATAACAGGCTTGCAAAGGGCCTTCCACCACGCTGTAACACTTGTTGCTGCATTTTTGGTAACGTTTGAGTCATTTGAACTAGTAACAAGTTCTTTTTGTTCAAATCTGCAGATTATGCAGCAGATGATGGATTATGTGGCAAATGCGGAAAATGTATAATTGTGCGAAAGTCGGTGCAGCCAAACAGTCGCATAATTTCAATGGCACTGCTCATACCTCTGACTAGGTCCAGAAGTGCTCCTCAGTGGTTCCTTCTTTTTTTTATCTCATTGAGTTTATATTATAGTTTAGATTCTCTGGAAACCAGGAAGGCTAAACCTGAGGTTACCACTTCACAACATAGACTACCATACCACATAATCCCACTCTACATAATTCCTATACACTAAATACCACATACTTTCTATCCACATCAAAGACAAAGTCTATCCACATAATTTTACTGCACATTATACCACATAATTCTACTACACACAACCTACATCCACTCCACTCCAAGAAACATTAGTAAAACACTTTTACATTTACAATGCCTACAGCTCTAACTCTCGCAAATGTGAAACCTGTTACATTGCAAATGCTTCTTTAACTAGTAGTCACGTTTGCAGAGAGGTGGAGAAAGGGGACTGGGCCTCCGACCAGTGCTCAGGAATTCTGCTGTGTAGGACTTACAGGAGGTACCAGGAGGGCTTCTTGGCCCCCCAACGTACCTCAGAATCAAAGTGGACTTCATCCCCCAACCAGTAGTGTGCCAGGAGGCGCTTTTGCAGAGCGGTGGAGAAAGGGGTGTGTGGCCTCCAAAGACGTCTTACCAATACCACTGTGTGAGACTTACTAGAGGTAACAGGAGGGGTAGTTGGCCCCCAAACTACCCCTCCTGGTACTGCCAGTAAGTCCCACACAATAGCATTGCTAAGTTGCCTTTCCCCACCACTCTGCAAACGCGCTCCCTGGCGTGCTCTAGGATGGGGATTACAGTACACTTCGCTGATGGAGGTTCGTAGGGGCCAACTAGCCTACCTGCTACCTCCAGTGAGCCCACACAGTGGGATTGCTGAGAGGTAGAGAGAGGCCACGCCCCCTTTCTCCACCACTCTGCAAACGCGCCCCCTGGCGCACTCCTGGTTGGGGATGAAGTCCCCTTGCCTCATGAGGGTCCCTGGGGGCCAACTAGCCCTCCTGTAATCTCTAGTAAGCCCCACACAGCTAGATTCCTGAGAGTAGGTCCAAGGCCACTCCCCCTTTTTACACCACTCTACAAACGCAGCTCTTGGGGCACTGCTGCTTGGGGGATGAAGTCCACTTTAGTCCTGAAGTTCTTAGGACACAAAGGGACCTCATTGCCCCGCCAGCCCTGTGCCAAGAGACACGTTTGCAGAGTGGTGTAAAAAGGTGTGTGGCCTCGGACCACCTCTCAGCAATCCCACTATGTGGGGTTTACAGGATGTACCTGGTGGGCTAGTTGGCCCCTAAGGATCCCTAGTATTCAAAGAGGCTTAATCCCCCAATTCAGAACATGCCAGGCACGTTTCCACAGTGGTGCAGGGAGGGGGCAGGGCCTCTGGAGATATGCCGGCTTTTTTTAAATGTTGTTTTTGGAAGGGGGACTGTGTGGCCCCCCTTCCCTTAATTATTTTTGGGCCCTGGGGACCCCCTCCCCTAAGCCGTGAGCATTTTAATTTTTTTTTTTTTTAAAGAGGGACACGTAGACCCCTTCCCCGGGCCACTATTGGCCCTGGGCACCCCATCCCCCAGGGCCTGGCCTCGTTTGAACATGCAGCTCCCCTTGTCCAAAACCGATTCTGCATTGCGAGAGCAGGTTTCCTGCTCTCGCTACCAAGAAGCAAAGCAGTGTTTGCTACGGCAGGCTGGGAGCCGTGCTCCCGCCCTGCCATAGCGAATGGCAATGTCCCGAGGGTGGGCATCCCAGGACTTTGCAGGAGCCGGCCCTGGGGATGGGTGTCCCCTGGGCTTTCGAGGGCTCCATGTAAATAGCCCAGGGAGGTGGTGGTCCCCGGGGCCGGGGGTCGCTACGGGCCCCCGTATGTTATTTCTTAAATGCCCTGGGGAGGTGGTGGTCCCCGTGGCAGTGTGGGGGGGCAGGAGAACCCCACACCTAATTTTTACAATAGCCCTGGGAAGGTGGCAGTCCCCGGGGGTTGGGGCGCCCGTGAGGCCCCCTCATCCACAATTAAACAAAGCCCCGAGGAGGTGGCGGTTCCCGGGGCTGCAGGGGCTGCGTCCCCCTCACACACAATTGAAGAAAGTCCCTGGAAGGTGGGAGTCCCTGGGGCTTGGAGGGCCCCCTCCCAACATGTAAATAGCCCAGGGAGGTGGTGGTCCCCGGGACCGGGGTCGCTACGGGCCCCCGTATGTTATTTAATAAATGCCCTGGGGAGGTGGGGGTCCCCGTGGCAGTGTGGGGGGGGCAGGAGCACCCCCACCTAATTTTTACAATAGCCCTGGGGAGGTGGCAGTCCCCGGGAGTTCGGGCACCTGTGAGGCCCCCTCATCCGCAATTAAACAAAGCCCCGAGGAGGTGGCGGTCCCCGGGGCTGCAGGGGCTGTGTGCCCCTCACTCACAATTAAACAAAGCCCCAAGGAGGTGGCAGCCCCCGGGGGTTACGGGGGCCATGTGTCCCCCGCACACAATTAAAGAAAGCCACAGGGCGGAGGCGGTCCCCAAAGCTGCTGGGGCCTGCACAGTCCCTACATATATTTACATATTACCCCCAGGACCTGGCCTACCCGGAGGCTCATTAAAACAAAGCGATTCATGTTTTCTTTTTCTAGGCTGGATTTGCTCACCCAGTGCGAATTCGGCCGATTTATTTTAAAAAAAGTTTTTGCCCTGAGCAGGCCAAGGGGGTCAGGGTGTTTCTACCCTGCTCCCTTTTCTTGTTTTTTTACCTTTTCTTCTGCTGTTTTCTTGTGGCTCAACCGAGTCATAAAATGGCTGCCAACCCTTCCTTGTTTGGAGTGTTGGCAGCCAATCAGAATGAAGCTTGTGCTCAGATATCAATTTTTTTTTTTTTTCTCAGTGACTACTGAACGGATTTACGCCATTTTAAAATAAAAAGGTCGCTTTCTGAACCAAGAGCTCCCAAATTTGGTGTAATTCCGTTCAGCAGTTTGGGCTGTAGTCATGTCTAAAGTTCCTATAGAAATGAACATGGGAAAAACGAGTTTTGGGACCCCCCTTTTTTCTTGGCCCCCACTTGACGAATCACCCTGAAACTTTCAAGACAGGAACTGACCTGAGTGAACCATTGGTTTTGAAAATTTCACGAAGATTTGTCAAACGGCGCCAAAGATATTGGCAAAAGAAAAAACGCTTTTTGAATAGAAACAAGGTCCTAACTATAGCTACCTACTGGCAACTGCCAGTAGGTGATATCTAGATATATATATATATCTCGGCTTGGAGCAACGCGTTTTACCTGCAAACTCTGGTTTGCGCATAAAACTGCTATGCGTCGCCCCCCCAGTGCCCCACTTGGTGGAATTTGTTGCATTGGGGAGAAGGGAGGCAGAATTTATTTTGCCTGACTAAGGGGGACAAACGAAGGACCTTACCTGCTGAACAGCTGCAGCGGCGAGGGAGCACCGGCCAACACTGTTTGGAGGCATCACGTGATGTATTAGAAGTCCCGTCACTGCATTGGGCTCTAAAGGTGGACTCCAACGCCCAGAATGCAGTGCAGCAGCAGAAATAGTGCAAGGTGCCTTGTAGTTGTGAGGCATAGGAGGAGCGAGTGATCACGTGATGGGGTGTGATCACTCTTAAACAACTGAGAAACAGACTCCCTGGAACATCGAGGACACTGAAATGGGCACTGAGGAAAGCCGATCAATGGCTGAAACGCGTCTGCCTAGCGTTTCAGGGACCCTTGTATTGCCAGCACTTTTGCAACATTAAAGCCTACTTTTGAACCCCTGGAGCTGTGTCACACTCTTTTCTTCTTAGAAGAGAGAGACTGGTAGCGATATATATATATATATATATATATATATATATATATATATATATATATATATATATATATATATATATATATTGTTTACGAAAGTCACTGTGAAAAGCCGCTCACCCTCCTGACGACGCCGGTGTCAGCAGCGGACACAGTACCGCTATTATTATTTTCCAAAGAAGTCGTTATCCAGAAATGCAGAATAACTTCCAGCGGCACACCAAACGACGAGTTCAATAAAGATTTATTGTCTCAAAAACCAAACAGTACGATGCATTTCGGCGAAGCCTTTGTCAAGTAAATGACCTGTGCCCAATTCCCCATAGAAATAGGGGTTACGGTTGATAGACAGTGAAAGAATACTATCGAAATATCGGCACTCATGGGAAACAGACTGAATCATGTTGCACAGAGTTTCTTCATGATAAGAGAAATAAATACCTAAATTATAAATACATATATATATCGACTGCATACTTCTGCAATTGCGATCATTATACACATCATGATTCATTTTGAGCCAAAATGCCATTTTGTGGGGGCAAATGGCTGGTTACATGGTGGCTTAGAGTAATCAATAGTAAATGCCAAATTTACATTTTCACAATTGTCTGGTGCCTGTTACAATCAATTAATATTGGTCGATTTCATTTCAATCAAATCGCTGACCACATGCTAAGTCCAAGAACAACGGGTAATGTACCCAATAAATGCAAAGAAGTATCCATTACAATTGCAAAAATAATGAGTGCAAGATTGTGTTCCCCAATCGTGTAGTGCCTATTACGATCAATTAATGATGGAAAGTTCTACGTAATTATTGTGATCAAATCGCTAACCACAGAATGAGCCCGTGTGTGATAGGTAATGTACCTAATGATTCATGTGTACCACAAAATCAATAGTGATATTCATAGTAATGTACTATCAGTAACGCACACAACTCTCATCTCATGTGGTATAGACCAAAAGTATCATAGTATCCCACTGTCAAAGAGGGCGAGGGAGTACTTCTGTTTGCGAGGAGAGTTTATATATGTCTACAGTGATTCTAACGTGTATGAATGCATTGAGTGAAAATGTGTCAAATAAAAAAAATAAAAAATTATATAATAATTAATAAATTGGTGAAGGAAAGAGAGAATATAGTGACTAAGGGTTAGGCTTAATGTAGTAAAATCATAACATTCAGGCTACCTACACTAATCATAGTGTGGCATGCAGGGGTGCTGGGTCAGATGCTAATAATCTGTCTTTTAACCACAGGAATCCTCACTCGTCAGATAGGTCACTATGTGTCAACAAACCTTCATAAAAGTGCAATTCAGTGAATTGGAACAGCAAAAGCTGAAAAAACATACTGGAGAACGAAGAAGGGTGGAGGCATCTAGTGGTATCATCTATGGCCTATATTGGATTTCCTGTAGGTTATTGCTGGAGCTTTTCCCACATCCTGACCGATAATTGGATCCATCTCTATGAGTCCCCAGTGTTTTCTCATGACATTCCTTAACTGATTAGATCTCCCATTGAAGGTGGTAATTAATCTTGGTGCCCCGCTGCTGTCTGTGGGCCTATTTCTGGTCGAGAAAAGTGCTTTGTGATGGGTAATGGCTTTGACTTTTTTGCTGGCAGCTTCAATGATCTTATATTGGTAGCCCCTTTGTCTAAATCTGTCTATCATGATGTGTTGTTCTTTTTCAAAAATATTTTTTAAAGGGGTAGGATGGTTACTTCCGGCATGGAGTAAAGTATTTCCAGCCGTTTTCTTAGGAAAAAGATTCGTAGTCATTTTGCCTCCTTCAATGGTAATGGCAACATCCAAAAACTCACAGTAGGATCGGCTGATGGACTCTGTGAATTTGAGATTAAGGTCATTTTTACTGAGTTCATGTATGAACTCCAATGCTAGATCCACCGGGCCATCCCAAATCAGGAACAGGTCATCAATATACCTGATCCAGATGGGGATGTGTTCGGTGTATCTGTCATTAGCCTCCACCCAGACTACGCGTTCCTCCCACCAACCAAGGAAAAGGTTTGCCAGACTAGGGGCAAAGCAGGTACCCATCGCGGTTCCTGCGTTCTGGCGATAGAGGGCTATATAATCTACTGGCGGTCGCCATTAGATAGTGATAGTTACAACCTAGTTTCCATAGGAAATCTCAAAATTCTATTTTGAATAACTTTGGCGCCGGTTGACGAATCCTCGCGAAATTTTTAAAACTAATGGGACGCTCCGTTCAGCTCCTACCCTGAAAGTCTCGGGGTGATTCGTCAAGCGGGGGCCGAGAAAAAGGGGGGTCCCAAAACGCGTTTTCCACATGCATTTTTCCGTAGGACCTTTAGTCGCAGCTACAGCCCGAACAGCTGAACAGAATTACGTGAAATTTGGCAGAGAGGTAGCCATAAGGTCAAGGAAGTGCCTTTTGCAGGTCTGGTGTAAATCTGTTCAGTATTTCCTGAGAAAATAGCATTTAAAAGCATATCAATATCTATACGTGCGCACCGTGCGCGCACGGTGCGCACACCCTGCCGTGCGCGAGCGCAGTTCTGATTGGTTGTTAGATGTCGGTAAACATACGAATCGGTCGAAACCAGGAAGTGTCGGCCGCCATTTTGTCTCTCGCAGTCTGAGGGGGTGAAAAAAAAAGGTGGAGAACGTGAAAAGGGGGCAGACTGGACAGTTCCTGACCCCCTAGCCTTGGTCAGGAGGTCACAAAGGGACCCCCAAGGGCGCAAAAAACAATTTTTTTTTTTTAAATCGCGAGGTGCGCGCACGGTGCACGCACGGTGAACAACCTGAAAAAAAAATGTTTATAAATACATAACTTAGCATTTAAAAAACCGTACAAATTCACTGAAAAAACCATAGGTTTCACACACGTTGTAGTTACGAATTAGCATTTAAAAAACCTTGCAAATTCACTTAAAAAACCATAGGTTTCACACATGTTATAGTTAGCTGGACATTTCACTCGTAAAAAAACAATGAAATTCCCCCGTTATAGTTAGTGCAGGCAACTATAACTCACGCGACCGCAATCCTCTGCTGATGACGTCAGATATTACATCACTGATGACATATGTGTCTTTATGAAAAATAAATATTTGTAATATATGTATAGCTAAAGATTAATGGAAGAAGACATGGGTAAATAAGTGTCTAAATACAGTGATGTAATATCTGACGTCATCAGCAGAGGATTGCGGTCGTGTGAGTTATAGTTGCCTGCACTAACTATAACGGGGGAATTTCATTGGTTTTTTACGAGTGAAATGTCCAGCTAACTATAACATGTGTGAAACCTATGGTATTTTAAGTGAATGTATATATATATATAAATTCAATGAGTTATAGTTAGCTGGACTTTTCACTCATACAAAAGCATTGAAATTCCCCCGTTATAGTTAGTTCAGCTAACTATAACTCGCGCGCCCGCAATGCACTGCTGATGACATCACATATTACATCACTCATGACATGGTCAGTGACATCACTCATGACATCACTGATGACATCTCAAATGACATCACTGATGACATCACTGATGACAACATCCAGTGAATGTGTGGTTTTCTGAAAATTACATATGTTTTATATATGTATATCTCAAGGTCAATGGAAGAATAAATGGGTATATAAGTGTCTAAATGGATGATTTGTTTTGGAAAAATTGATTGTATAACTGACTGATTAAGTGTATCTTAGTGAATACATGGCTTAGTGAGTAATGTTTAAATATGTAAATATCTGTATCAGTCTCTCAGTTTGTGTATAAGTGGCTGCATGGGTTGGTGAGTAGCTACATGAGTGTCTATATAGGTTATTAGTTGGTTTTTTGAGTATCAGTATGAGTGTCTGAGTGTCTGTATGGTTCGGTGGGGGGTATTACGTAGTGCATAGGTGCATGATTGAGTGACTCACTGTTTGTATGTGTTGAAGACAGCATGTGTGCAGGACTGTATGGGTGGATGAGTGTGTGCATGGGTGTGTTAGTGAGTGAATGACTGTCTCAATAGTGTCTTTATGAGTAACTACATATGTTTTAAACTATTATATGTGACTATTGGTGTATATAAGTGAGTATATGTGAGAGTGAGAGATTGGAAGAGTTCCTGCATGAATGAGTATGTGTTTCTATAAGTGATTGTTTAAAAGACTAAGTATGTGTAAGTTTCTGTAGAAGTAAGTGTGGTGGTGTGTGTATAACTGTATATGCAAGTAAATGGATGTTTGATTCTTTATTAGCATGAGTGACGATGTGTGTGAGTAACTCTATGGATGAGTGGCATTGTGTAACA
The DNA here is from genome assembly GCF_964204655.1 of Triturus cristatus. Classification (NCBI taxonomy): domain Eukaryota; kingdom Metazoa; phylum Chordata; class Amphibia; order Caudata; family Salamandridae; genus Triturus; species Triturus cristatus. The sequence continues at coordinate 377,642,462 of NC_140580.1, forward strand.
GGATGTATAGGTGTATGTGTACATATGATGTGTGAGTACATGTATGAGTGACTTTATAGGACTGTTGGTGAATGAGTGGATGTGTATGTGGATCTTAGAATTACTGAATAGGTTGTTGTAACTGGTATTGGTATTTCCATTGTTTTTAAAATTTTAGTTTCTATTTTTGAATGTGTGAATCAAAGGTTATATTAGGGGGAGAGGAGGTCTGCCACTCTATCACAAGCATGATGTCATCAGTGATGTCATCAGTGATGTCATTTTAGATGTCATCAGTGATGTCACTGACCATGTCATGAGTGATGTAATATGTGACGTCATCAGCAGTGCATTGCGGGCGCGCGAGTTATAGTTAGCTGAACTAACTATAACGGGGGAATTTCAATGGTTTTGTACGAGTGAAAAGTCCAGCTAACTATAACGCCCCTGAAACCTATGGTTTTTTCAGTGAATTTCTAAGGTTTTTTAAATGCTAATTCCTAACTATAACGTGCCTGAAATCTATGGTTTTTTCAGTGAATTTCAAAGGTTTTTTAAATGCTAATTTCTAACTATGCCTACAGAGATAGGACATGTGAAGAAAGAAGAAAAAACGCACAGAAAGAAAAAAAAGAAATGCAGAAAGAAGCAACAGAAGTCCATAAAGACAAAGAAAAGTGCAGGAAGAAGGATAACGTGCAGAAAGAACAAACAGAAGAGCAGAAAGAAGCCTTGTTGCAAAATCATCCTGTACCCTCAAATTTTTCAGACGGATACTGGTGGTAACTGAGTCTGACTAACCAGTCCTAGAGCCAGTGCTATGTTAAGAGACACTCAGAATACAGTGCAAACACCTACATACACTAGGGAACACTATGCGTTGGGGTCCCCCTGTGATTCGCATGACCTCCTCTGTAAGCCACTAGTATATAATAGGGCAGGGGATTAAAACTACCTCTTAAAACGCGCCACAGGGCGTGTTTGCACACGTCACCTCAGGCCCCGCCCCGTCCCTTCCCCACTGTGTAAACTCGCCCTGTGGCCGTTTTAAGTTGGGAGATTAAGTCCCCCTGAATCCTGATGGTCCCTAGGGTCCAACTAGACCACTAGGTACCTCCAGTAAGCGCCACAGAGCTACGTTGCAGAGAGATGTTAAAGGGGCACGGCCTAGACCACCTCTCTGCAACGCAGTGCAGTGGCGCTTACTGGAAGCACCTGGTGGGCTAGTTGGCCCCCAGGGTCCCTCAGGATTGAACGGGAATTATTTCCCCATCTTAAAATGCACCACAGGGCGTGTTTGCACACGTTAACTCAGGCTCCGTCCCCTCCCTTCACCACTGTGTAAACACGCCCTGTGGCCGTTTTTAGTTGCGAGATTAAGTTCATTTGAATCCTGAGGGTCCCTAGGGTCCAACTAGCCCACTAGGTACCTCCAGGAAGCGCCACAGAGCTGCGTTGCCGTGAGATGTAAAAAGTGGCACGGCCCGGACCACCTCTCTGCAACGCAGCTCAGTGGCGCTTACTGGAAGCACCTGGTGGGCTAGTTAGCCCCCAGGGGCCCTCAGGATTGAAGGGGAATTATTTCCCCAACTTAAAACGCGCCATAGGGTGTGTTTGCACACGTCACCTCAGGCCCCGTCCCCTCCATTACCCACTGTGTAAACACGCCCAATGTCCGTTTTAAGTTGGGAGATTAAGTCCCCTTGATTCCTGAGGGTCCCTAGCGGCAAAATAGCCCACTAGGTACGTCCGGTAAGCGCCATTGCTGAGAGGTGTAAAAAGGGGCACGGCCTGCACCACGTCTCTGCAACGCAGAGCAGTGGCGCTTACTGGAAGCACCTGGTGGGCTAGTTGGCCCCCAGGGTCCCTCAGGATTGAAAGGGAATTATTTCCTCAACTTAAAACGCACCACAGGGCGTGTTTGCACACGTCACCTCAGGCCCCGTCCCATCCCTTCACCACTGTGTAAACGCGCCCTGTAGCCGTTCTAAGTTGAGAGATTAAGTCCCCTTGAATCCTAAGGTTCCCTAGGGTCAAACTAGCTCACTAGGTACCTCCAGTAAGTGCCACAGAGCTGCGTTGCATAGAGGTGTAAAAAGGGGCGAGGCCTCAGAACACCTGTCTGCAACGCAGCTCCCTTGCGCATACTGGAGATACCTGTTGGGCTAGTTGGCCCTCAGGGACCCTCAGTATTGATGGGGAATTAATTCCCCAACTTACAAGTGGCCAGGGGGCGCGATTGCAGAGTGCTGCAAAGAGGGGGCGTGGCCTCTTGCGCGATGCCGGTTTTTTATTTTTTTTATTTTTTTAAGAAGTAGGGCTGTGTGGCCCCCCTTCTTTTCTAATTTATTGGCCCTGGGGGCCCCATCCCCCAGGGCCTGCACCTTAATTTTTTGTTGTTGAAAAAAATACATTTGGAAGGGGGCCGCATGGCCCCCCTCCCAAGGCCTTAATCGGCCCCGGGGACCCCAACCCCCGGGTCATGGCCTTTTTAAAAAAAAAATTTTTAGAAGGGGGGCTGTGTTGCCCCCCTCCTCAGGCCACTTATGGCCCCGGGGACCCCATCCCCCGGGGCCGGCCTTTGTTTTTTATTATTTTAAAAATATATATATTTATAGAAACACCTAGGACATGCTGGACAAGCCGTATGTACCTATCACCATGACGATTTGCGTGATATTCATTAAAAGGCGACTATGCATACAATGAATCCACGTGGAATGTATTTACACCGCTAGTGAAGCTCTGACGTGTCTGACGCCCTACAGTACCTAATCCCGGTGCCCCCGCCGGTGGGTACTCTCCAAGTAGACACCCTTGTTGTTTATTTATACAAACATGGGTAGCTATTGACGGGCACATTTAATACACATGCACACCAAGCCATTCAAAGGGGATTCGACAAAAATTCAACCAAACTATGCAAGAAACCCCACTCATGGTTAATAAAACACACATCCACCACCGGATGTGTAATACTTTTTATTTTACTCTCTGGAAAGGAGACAAACCTCTCTTGAGAGTCACAGCGTGCTCCTGGCTGAGCCCAATGCTGTGTTACACCCACCAGTGCCCGCCGAGTGCCACACACCTCTGTGTTGTATTCCACCAGCTAGTGCGTATGCTATGACACTCTCTAGCCCATGTGCACTGTAACACCACCCCGTGAATATGTCATGCCACACTTGCCTTCGCATGGGTTTTATTGCCCCATCTAACGTGCCTTCCTCGATACCTATGTTATAATGCACAGCGCTATGCCATACATATTACAATCTGGGATCCATATCTTTGTCACAGTGCATATGCAACGTTACACTCCCCAACACATATTTTATATTACAACTTTAGAGACTAGATAGGTTACACAACATTGCCCTGTGCATATTACACTCCAAGGCGCATATCGCATAGCACGCGCTAGTGCCTGTGCTATCTCGCGCTCTCCAATGAATCTGTCATTGCGCACAATGTATTGCATATTATATTTCATGCCCCGGTTCATCTTATATCACACTTTTTGGTGCATAGTTTATACCATATACTATATCTAGTTTTCATTTTAAATCGTGCTCTCAGGACTATGTTCTATATAACACTGTGTCCACCTACCCTTTTTACGGGCATTACATTTTGCAATGGGGGTGGAGGGTCAGGGGGTGTTTCTGTCAAGTGAGCCCGGAGTCACAGTCACAAACGTCCTCTTCTTCCTGAATAAAAGTGAGATTATGCTGCATACTTGTTCATATTTTAAGTAGTTCGCACAGACACACATTTTAAGAACAATAAAGTTCCTAATACCCACCTTCTCTGAACAGTTAGCTTGCTGCCCCATCCACCTCTTCCCAATCCTCTGTTGTCTGAATCCATAGACTAGCCTCCTCCCTCCTGCCATGCATGGTCTGATGTGCTGCCGCTGCCCTCCATTTAGCATGATGTACCAGTCCACTCCTCCTGCCCTCCATTGCCCAATTCTATGGCCCATCATTGACCTCCTGCTTAGCCTCTGTGCTTAGCTTGCTGCCCCTATTCTCCTTCCCCCTACCCTCCGATGTCTTTGTGCATGCCCCTGCTCCATCCTTTTTGCCCACCATGTTCCATGGACCTGCCACTCCTATCTACTCTGAGTGTTCTGTTGAGCTGCCATTCCCCTCCCACCTGCCTAGCATTGTCAGATGACTGTAACCTGTCCCTGCCACCGCCACCCTGCCTGTCCACATGCCATGCCCCTATCCCCTTCCTCCTGTCCTCCATGGTCCATTTTACTGCCACACCCATCTGCCGTCCCTGGTCTGTTGTGCTGCAACTGCTCCTCCTGCCTGCCCCGCGCGGTCTGTTGTGAGGCCCCTTCCCCTGAACTCTCTTGTCTGTGCCCAGGTCCTGACCCTCCCTTCTATCCTCCATGGTCCTTTGTGCATGCCTCTGCACCCTCCTTCTTGCCCATCATAGCCATTGTGCTGCCACTAACCCTCCCACTCGCCATGCATGGTCTTCTGTGCTGCCATGGCCACTCCCACCTTCCCTGTGTGATCAGCTAGCTGCCCCTGACCACCTCCCACCTTCCCTCCATGGTCTGTGTGTATGCCATCATAGTCTCACTGTTGCTCTCCATGGTGTGTCTTGCTTCTAGTGCCCATCCTGCCTGACCTCCATGGTCATCTTGCTGCTCCTGCCCTGCCCCCTTGCCCCCAGCCCTCTGTTTCCATGTGCAGATCCCTATCCCCTCCCTCCTGGCTTGTCTGTTCCATTGTAATGCCCCTGATCCGTCCCTCCTGCACTTTATGGTCTGTTATGCTGCAGCTATCTTTCCTGTCTGTCCATTATGGTCAGCTAGCTACCATTGCCTCTTTCCCCTCTGTTCTCTGTTGTCCATGTGCATGGTCCTGTCCCCTCCCTATTGCTTTCTATGGATTGTTGTGCTGCACTCTCGTCCCGCATGCCCTGTGTGGTGTATTGTGCTGCTGCAAACCCTGATGCCTGCCCTGTAGGGTCAGTTTGGTGCACCTCTCCATGTCCCTCCTCTCCTCTGTTATCCGAGTCCATGTCCCTACCGGTAGGCGGTAGGGACGACGGTGGCAGCTATTCCCGATCCCGCTTGGCGTCATTATTGATTATGGTTCAAAATCATTGCTGTGTGCATTTCTTTTATTGAACTTGTTTAGATGAAACGTTTTTAAAAATATTGTGTCACCTTTTGTAAATCTCAGTTCGCTGAAGGGACCATATGAAGTTACATATTTAGTGTCACGCTGTACAAAATTGCATACTCGCACTCATTGAGGGCTTAGGTGCTCTAGTATCGCTCTAGAGTTCGAACTGTGCCTGCACGCCCGGTCTGACCCAGTAGCCAATCACAGGTGCGGAGGGCGGGGCAGTGACAGGCCCACACAGGAAGGCGAGCGGTTAGCGCTCTAGCTTCTCCACACCTGAGGGCTATTTAGGCTGCGAGGAGGCTCCGACTTTCGCGGTAGGGACGACGGTGGCAGCTATTCCCGATCCCGCTTGGCTTAATTATTGATTATGGTTCAAAATCATTGCTGTGTGCATTTCTTTTATTGAACTTGTTTAGATGAAACGTTTTTAAAAATATTGTGTCACCTTTTGTAAATCTCAGTTCGCTGAAGGGACCATATGAAGTTACATATTTAGTGTCAAGCTGTACAAAATTGCATACTCGCACTCATTGAGGGCTTAAGTGCTCTAGTATAGCTCTAGAGTTCGAACTGTGCCTGCACGCCCGGTCCGACCCAGTAGCCAATCACGGGTGCGGAGGGCGGGGCAGTGACAGGCCCACACAGGAAGGCGAGCGGTTAGCGCTCTAGCTTCTCCACACCTGAGGGCTATTTAGGCTGCAAGGAAGCTCCGACTTTCGCGGTAGGGACGACGGTGGCAGCTATTCCCGATCCCGCTTGGCGTCATTATTGATTATGGTTCAAAATCATTGCTGTGTGCATTTCTTTTATTGAACTTGTTTAGATGAAACGTTTTTAAAAATATTGTGTCACCTTTTGTAAATCTCAGTTCGCTGAAGGGACCATATGAAGTTACATATTTAGTGTCACGCTGTACAAAATGGCATACTCGCACTCATTGAGGGCTTAGGTGCTCTAGTATCGCTCTAGAGTTCGAACTGTGCCTGCACGACCGGTCCGACCCAGTAGCCAATCACGGGTGCGGAGGGCGGGGCAGTGACAGGCCCACACAGGAAGGCGAGCGGTTAGCGCTCTAGCTTCTCCACACCTGAGGGCTATTTAGGCTGCGAGGAGGCTCCGACTTTCGCGGTAGGGACGACGGTGGCAGCTATTCCCGATCCCGCTTGGCGTCATTATTTATTATGGTTCAAAATCATTGCTGTGTGCATTTCTTTTATTGAACTTGTTTAGATGAAACGTTTTTAAAAATATTGTGTCACCTTTTGTAAATCTCAGTTCGCTGAAGGGACCATATGAAGTTACATATTTAGTGTCACGCTGTACAAAATTGCATACTCGCACTCATTGAGGGCTTAGGTGCTCTAGTATCACTCTAGAGTTCGAACTGTGCCTGCACGCCCGGTCCGACCCAGTAGCCAATCACGGGTGCGGAGGGCGGGGCAGTGACAGGCCCACACAGGAAGGCGAGCGGTTAGCGCTCTAGCTTCTCCACACCTGAGGGCTATTTAGCCACTCGTCGACTCTAGCGCGCAGCGTTTGCGCGCAGTGTGGCGCCTACTCCTGCGCCTAAGACGAGCCGAAGACCAGCCCGTCTGCGCCCGTCCGCGACAGACCGGGGCGAGGGGCAGGGGGTCATGGAGGACCATCCATCCTGCACAGAGAAACCTCCCAGCAGCGGGATAACATACACCTCACAGGTATTATTAGAGATTGCCTCTTATGTACCTAGGGTATGCACACATGAGGTGGGAACCAATCTGGAGGGTCCGTTTGCCTGTCAGAGATGTCATGTGCAATTTTATAATTCCACTGAACGTGGACAATATCGGGAGTGCCCCCGGATTTGGCGGGACAAGCACAACATATCACATCGACAAATAACCCTATGGCCAATTCATCATTGGGGAGCAAGCACTTGTTATGCAACATTTGTTCATTAGCCAAACACTCCACTGAGGTATGGGACCTTATATCATCGGAAGAACCAGATTTATGTTTCCTAACCGAAACATGGCTCAAACCTCACTTAGTTCCGGCCATAACCCTCGGCATACCGACAGGATACAAAATAACCAGGTTGGATCGCCCAAATAAAACAGGGGGGGGGGGGAGGTAGCTATAGTATTTAAACAAGAAATGAACGTTACTATCATCGAAGAACTTTGTACACCTCAGATAGAATTAAAGATCTTTAAAATCAATCTAACATCTAAGGAACACAGGAAGGGAGCTGTGGTGTACCGCCCCCCGGGCCCATGTGAGAACTTTTCCGTTCTTCTTATTGAGGCTTTAGCCCCTCATGTTCAAGAGAAATCTGATTTTCTTCATGTAGAGGATTTTAATATCCACAGTGAACGGGGTAATTGTCCGGAGGCAAATACTCTGCTTGCGGACTTAGACCTATTGGGATTCAAAAAGTACAATCATGGCCCTACCCATCAAGCCGGCCATACTCTGGATTTAGTCATGTCCAATTCGCCCTTGATTAAATGTATGCCTCCTACTCAAGTGGACTGGACGAACCACTTCGTTCTTAAATTCTATACTTTTGCTAATCATAAGCCTCGGGCTGGACAGACTGCGCTAGCCAGCACAAGGAGACCCTGGCATAAACTTACTTTGGAGAATTTTAGGGATAAATACAAGGAACCCACAACTGAGAGCCCGATAGATGATATCATAATCGAATTAAAAAGGTTTGAGGAAGCGGTCGCCAAGGCTATAAACGCTACTATTCCTTTAAGAGTGTTTAAACCCCGTGTAGCACATAAGCAAGAGTTCTGGTTCTCTGATGAACTAAGATCCCTTAAGTTAAAGACTAGAAAACTAGAAAAGATATGGAGATCATCGCGGAGGGTTGAAGATATGGAACAGCATAAGATCGCTCTTAAGACATATCACAAGGCTAGTCGGATTGCACGTAAATACCATATTGCAACACAATTATCTGCAGCTGGTAAAAACTCGAAAATGTTATCCCAAATCTTACAAACTTTCACTAAGCCAGCAGCCTGTGAAACGGCAGAACTAACATCCCAAGAACTTTGCGACGAGATCTCACTATTTTTTACGAAGAAGATAGAAGGGATTTATGATAAAATAATGTATTCCAACAAAACCGCACTAACAGATAACATCTCTCCACTGATTGTTGAAGCCCATTCCCACTTCACTCTGTGCCTCACTGAATTCCCTTCCATATCAATAGATGAGGTAACTGCATTAATTATGCAAATAAAGAGTGGTAGTCCTTTGGATACCATCCCTGCACGCATCATGCCCACAGTAGCCAACGAATTAGGCCCGAGAATTCTGCAACTAGTTAATCTGTCCCTGAGTACAGGGGTAGTTCCCCCAGACTGGATACGGGAGCTGGTAAGACCCCTAAGGAAAAACAATGCCATCCCCTGGACAGAACTGCCTAATTTGAGACCGATCTCTCTTCTTCCCTTTCTGGGTAAACTAATAGAGAAGTTCGTAAATTGCCACCTATCGACGTATATCGAAAAAGCAGGGAGACTGGACCCTTCCCAGTCAGGGTTTAGGCCCAGACACAGCACTGAGACCACCTTGCTGTCCGTCACAGACGATCTACATATGCTCCAGGACAAGGGTTATTCCGTTATACTGGTGCTGCTGGATCTGTCTGCGGCGTTTGACACCGTGTCGCATAATATCCTGACTTCCAGGCTAGCTAATAGTGGCCTGGGAGGCAAGGCGCTGGCCTGGCTGAAGAGTTTCCTAACAGACCGTACCCAAAGTGTCATCTTGGGTACATTTCGGTCAGAGGAGCTGAGGATCTCTAAAGGGGTGCCACAGGGCTCTTGCTTAAGCCCTACGCTTTTTAACATCTATGTGGCCCCCTTGGCTAACATCATGAGATCCCATGGGTTCATCCCGGTGTCTTACGCAGATGACACCCAACTCCTCTTTCCATTTAAAACACTCACTACGGAGACTAGGACCTCTTTTGCCCAGGCAATGAAAGCCGTGGCACATTGAATGGCGTCCAACTATTTGCAATGTAATGTTGCTAAAACGGAGATGATGCTATTTGGCGAGGCTAAACTCCTGTGGACTCCGGACTGGTGGCCTCAAGATCTTGGGCCACTCCCTGAGCCTAAATTGGTAGTGAAAGACCTGGGTGTTAGGCTCGACCAGGAGCTTTCCTTAAAACAACATGGTAATCAAGTGGTGTGCTCATGCTTTCATATCATTGGGCTGCTCCGGAAGGTGTTTCCTTTACTCCCAGACGCCACACGAAAGACCTTGGTGCAAACTTTAGTGTTGAGCAGACTAGATTATTGTAACGGTTTGTTACTATCTGCCAACGAAGGAGTTATCTCAAGACTACAGGTGGTCCAGAACACTGCTGCCCGCCTTGTATTAAATGCACCTCCTCGAACACCCTCCAAACCTTTGCTGACCAAACTTCACTGGTTGCTAGTGAAACAGAGGGTGAAGTTTAAAATATGTTGCACCATACATAAATGCTTGACGGGGACAGGCCCGGCCTACTTGACCAACAAGTTCATTCCATATGTCCCCATTCGCTCCCTTAGATCTGGTGATCGGGCTTTGCTATGTGTTCCCAGAGCTAGGAAAGCAAGACAAGGGTCTAGAGCTCTATCGGTGGCAGGTCCCACGCTCTGGAACAGCCTCCCTACAGCTATTAGATTGCACAGAGAACATCTTCCTTTTAGGAAACATTTAAAGACCTTCCTCTTTCAAAACTAAGATATCATCTTAATGTTATAATGCACACGGCTAATATCTGTTCCTGATATTGATGATGCTAAAGGGCGTGGAGATACTCCTTAGGGAGTCGATTCTAGCGCGGTATAAACTTGAAAATAAATAAATAAATACCCCAATTCCTCATGCCTACCATGATCCAATGTACCATACTTGCGAACATTTTGAACTTGGTAAGAGGAAGATAATGAAAAAAAAACTGGGGTATTGATTTTCCCCTTTGAGTTACATTGAAAAAGAGGAGATTGTAGACAGGAGACAGATCAATTAAAGCCCATTTGAGCTTAAAAACATTGGACGTTTCCTGGCTGACACGGGTCTGTTGGCATGTATGGTTGTACTACCACTGCCTCTTCCTTGTGCCCACAACGGTCTATTATATTGCCACAGCCTCTCTTACCAGTCCTGTATTGTTGGTTTGTTGCCCCTGCCCCCCTTTCCACTGCCCTCCATAGTCTGTTGTGCTGCCACTGCCGTTCCTGCCTGCCCAGTGTGGTCAAATTGTTCCCTCTGCACTCTCCTACCTGGCTTCAATTTTCAGAGTCCGTGCCCCTGGCCTCTGCCTCTCAACAGTATCCCAATGAACAACTAGATTGCTAACATTCTATATTTATTACAAAGGTGTTTGAACGCCTGACGTCATCTTGATGTAATCAAAACTGTAATAGCTAGAGCATTTCCTTTAGAAATTACATATGAGAGGGTCTTATTTGCATCAAAATTATGGTTAGTGCTCTGAAAAACTAAAATGAGGACATATTTTCTGAGTTTTCAAATAGCGACAAAGAACCTTTAAATTATTTGTAATCTTTATGTTTTTTTATCCAGTTGACCACTTGATTAAATGTTGCACTTAGGGGAGAGGATGTGGTGTTACTTCCAGAGCTGTAAACTTTGCAACTGGGGAACCAGGTTGGAGTTTCTGCTTCAGCTCAACATTCTGTGATTCTGGTCAAATCACTTAATCTCCCCATGTCTACAACCAAAATGAATTTGATCTTGTGTGATGTAACCAATGCTCATGTAAAGCACTCCAATACCTGACAAGTCTGCACTATATAAAACTGCAAATACACAAAAAATAAGTGTTTTGCACACTTCTGTCATTGGGCCACATCTGGGCGATATTTGTGCTGCATTTGGGCTCTTTTGTCTCTGGTGGCCATTTTGGGAGATGTATTTGTTATGAAGTTTCCTAATTTCCTCATTTACTGCAGTCTCCTCAGTAGGGAATGCTTTCAGTTTTTTACTTTGATTCCATCAAGAAGGTATTCAGATATGTCACACATTTGCCACAAATTCTGGATGTTAGCACTCTAGTTGCTCATTAGATCACTGTAGTAAAGCTACTGCTCACCACGGAATTCTGCTGCTGGTATTAAAAGTGTTTCAGTCTGCATATCAGAATTTTTTAATGAAATAGAAGAGGATTTGAGAAGTCACTCAAAATGTGCCCTAATTTTTCTTTCTTCAGCATTAATCATAATTTCTATGGCAAAATGAACCCCCCATTGTGTTCCTTTTTAAATTAAATGTTTTAAGTGTTAACAGTTTATTCCGATCAAGATGGCTTCAGGTGTGCCATACTTTTGTCATAAGTAAGACAGTAAGCGCTCTAGTTGTCCTGAAGTACACTCTGGGACATTCTGTCATTGGGCTATACTTGGGCTACATCTGGGTGATATTTGGGCTACATTTGAGCTCTTTTGTCTCTGGTGGCCATCTTGGGAGATTTATTTGTTATGACGTTTCCTAATTTCCTCATTTACTGCAGTCTCCTCAGTAGGAAATACTTTCAGTTTTTTACTTTGGTTCCATCAAGAAGGCATTCAGATGTGTCACACATTTGCCATAAATTCTGAATGTTAGCACTCTAGTTGCTCATTAGATCACTGTAGTAAAGCTACTGCTCACCAGGGAAGTCTGCTGCTGGTATTCAAAGTGCATGTTTCAGTCTGCATGTCGGAATATTATTATGAAATAGAAGAGGATTTGAGAAGTCAAAATGTGCCCTAATTTTTCTTTCTGCGTCACTAATCATAATTTCTATGGCAAAATGAACCCCCCTCATGTTGTTCCTTTATAAATTACATGTTTTAAGTGTTACCACTTTATTCTAATCAAGATGGCTTCAGGTGTGCCATACTTTTGTCATAAGTAAGACTGTTAGCGCTCTAGTTGTTCGTTAGAACACTCTGGGACATTCTGTCATTGGGCTATACTTGGGCTACATCTGGGTGATATTTCGGTTACATTTGGGCTCTTTTGTCTCCGGTGGCCATTTTGGGAGACTTATTTGTTATGAAGTTTCCTAATTTCCTCATTTACTACAGTCTTCACAGTAGGAAATACTTTCAGTTTTTTACTTTGATTCCATCAAGAAGGCATTCAGATGTGTCACACATTTTCCATAAATTCAGAATGTTGGCACTCTAGTTGCTCATTAGATCACTGTAGTAAAGCTACTGATCACCAGGGAAGTCTGCTGCTGGTATTGAAAGTGCATGTTTCAGTCTGCATGTCAGAATTTTGTAATGAAACAGAAGAGGATTTGAGAAGTCACTCAAAATGTGCCCTAATTTTTCTTTCTGCAGCACTAATCATACTTTCTATGGCAAAATGAACCCCCTCATTTTGTTCCTTTTTAAATTAAATGTTTTAAGAGTTACCACTTTATTTCAATCAAGATGGCTTCAGGTGTGCAATACGTTTGTCATAGGTAGGACTGTTAGCGCTCTAGTTGTTCTTTAGAACACTCTGGGAAGCTGCAGTAGAACAAAAAGGAATCAACTGACAGTCTCTGCCCTTGTTGGATGTACATGTTTTACTGAGAATGTCAGACTTCATTCTAACATGACTGAGAAAGATAATGTGAATTTACAGAAAATATGCTCTCAGTTTAGCTTATAGATCACCTTCCAAACCTCTGTGGGAAAAGCATGAGAAAGTAGTTTTCTCTCAAACATGATTCATGATATCACAGCAGAAGGCTTTTTCACATGGTAAAATCACTTTCGAACACACCACAATTCCTAAAATAAGTATGGTACCATCAACAAATGAGATGTTTAGTTAGGCTCCACCCAGATATATTTATCTTTTTAACTCTAATTTTCTCAGGAACTACTGAAAGGATTTACACCATTTCAGCAAAAGGCACGAGTCCGAACTGAGGACTACCTCTTTGCCAAATTTGGTGCAATTCCGTTCAGCAGTTCGGGCTGTAGCTGCGTCAACAGGTCCTATGGGAAAATGCATGGGGAAAACATGTTTTGGGACCCCCCTTTTTTCTCGGCCCCCGCTTGACGAATCACCCTGAGACTTTCAGGGTAGGAGCTGAGCGGAGCGCCCCATTAGTTTTGAAAATTTCGCGAGGATTCGTCAACCGGCGCCAAAGTTATTCAAAATAGAATTTTGAGATTTCCTATGGAAACACGGTCCTAACTATAACTATCTACTGGCAATCGCCAGTAGATAATATATATATATATATTCACTGAAAAAAACATAGGTTTCACACACGTTATAGTTAGGAATTTGCATTTAAAAAACCTTGCTAATTCAATGAAAAAACCATAGGTTTCACACACGTCATAGTTAGGAATTAGCATTTAAAAAACCTTAGAAATTCAATGAAAAAACCAAAGGTTTCACACACGTTATAGTTAGCTGGACATTTTACTCGTAAAAAACCATTGAAATTCCCCCGTTATAGTTAGTTAAGCTAACTATAACTCGCGCGCCCGCAATGCACTGCTGATGACGTCACATATTACATCACTCATGACATGGTCAGTGACATCACTCATGACATCACTGATGACATCTCAAATGACATCACTGATGACATCACTGATGACATCATCCAGTGAATGTGTGTTTTTCTGAAAATTAAATATGTTTTATATATGTATATCTCAAGGTCGATGGAAGAATAAATGGGTATATAAGTGTCTAAATGGATGATTTGTTTTTGAAAAATTGATTGAGTAACTGACTGATTAGGTGTATCATAGTGAATACATGGCTTAGTGAGTAATGTTTAAATATGTATATATCTGTATCAGTCTTTCACTTTGTGTATAAGTGGCTGCATGGGTTGGTGAGCAGCTACATGAGTGTTTATATAGGTTATTAGTTGGTTTTTTGGGTATCAGTATAAGTGTCTGATGTCTTTATGGTTCGATGGGGGGTATTACGTAGTGCATAGGTGCATGAATGAGTGACTTACTGTTTGTATGTGTTGAAGATAGTATGTGTGCAGGACTGCATGGGTGGATGAGTGTGTGTATGGGTGTGTTAGTGAGTGAATGACTGTCTCTACAGTGTTTTTATGAGTAACTACATATGTTTTAAACTAGTATATGTGACTATTGGTGTATATAAGTGAGTATATGTGAGAGTGAGAGATTGAAAGAGTTCCTGTATGAATAAGTATGTGTTTCTATAAGTGATTGTTTAAAAGACTAAGTATGTGTAAGTTTTTGTAGAAGTAAGTGTGGTGGTGTGTGTATAACTGTATATGCAAGTAAATGGATGTTTGATTCTTTATTAGCATGAGTGACTATGTGTGTGAGTAACTCTACGGATGAGTGGCATTGTGTAACAGGATGTATAGGTGTATGAGTACATATGATGAGTGAGTACATGTATGAGTGACTGTATAGGACTGTTGGTGAATGAGTGGATGTGTATGTGGATCTTAGAATTACTGAAGAGGTTGTTGTAACTGGTATTGGTATGTCCATTGTTTTGAAAAGTTTAGTCTCTATTTATGAATGTGTGTATCAAAGGTTATATTAGGGTGAGAGGAGGTCTGCCACTCTATCACAAGGATGATGTCATTAGTGATGTCATCAGTGATGTCATTTGAGATGTCATCAGTGATGTCATGAGTGATGTCACTGACCATGTCATGAGTGATGTAATATGTGACGTCATCAGCAGTGCATTGCGGGCGCGCGAGTTATAGTTAGCTTAACTAACTATAACGGGGGAATTTCAATGGTTTTTTACGAGTAAAATGTCCAGCTAACTATAACGTGTGTGAAACCTTTGGTTTTTTCATTGAATTTCTAAGGCTTTTTAAATGCTAATTCCTAACTATAACGTGTGTGAAACCTATGGTTTTTTCATTGAATTAGCAAGGTTTTTTAAATGCAAATTCCTAACTATAACGTGTGTGAAACCTATGGTTTTTTCAGTGAATTTGTACGGTTTTTTAAATGCTAAGTTATGTATTTTTTTCTATTTTTTTTACATATTTTTTTTTTAAATTTTCTATCCTTTTTTTAAGACTGTGGTTAAATTTTTTAAATTCTATAATATGTTTTTTTAAAAAAAATGTATAATACAAAAAGGTAAAATTTATTAGCAATACATTTTTTCCTTTTTTTTTTTTTTTTTTAGTACGCGTACCGTAAGCTTACGGTAAGCGTACGGTTTACGCAACGCCCGTAATTTTTCTACGCTGTTTGCGTATAGTTACGCAATTTGCGTAGCCGCGCGTACTCCTCGTGGGACGCGTACGCGTGTACGCTACACGCGCACGTTACGCGGAAGTGTCGGGTAGTGACTGTTATGCGCATGCGTGCAAGCGCGTGTCTTTTTTACGCGCATGCGCACTTTTGCCGTAAGCGTACCGTAAGCGTACCGTAAGCGTACGGTAGGTCATGTGATCATGAAACACAACTTTTGATTGGTTGAAACTACTTTCAGTTCTAGAACTCTCCTACACCACACCCATTCCCCTCATTTCTGCTTGTGATCCCTTAGGAGAAGGAGCTGGGTTGTCTTTGTGATACGATGGCAGACCAGCAGAGCTCTTCTGAGAGTGAGGCTAGCACTAGCAGCACTACCTTGAGGCAGAGAGCGAGGAAACAAAAGACCTCTTATGTATGGGATTATTTTACTTTTCCTGAAGGCCAGCAAAAGGTAAATGCACCCTTGGTAACTTGCAAGCTGTGTAAGCGTGTACTTTCAAGAGGTAATCCTGACAGGAAGTATTCCTTTGGGAATCATACCATGAAGAGACACCTCAAGGATGTACACAGAAGGACACATGCTCGACTTTTTAGAGGTAACCCTTCAGAAAGTCAACCAAGCACATCCACAGCAGCTCAGCCTGGACCATCATCTGCAGGGCTGACTCCTTCTTCTGCAGGTCAGGTGAGCCCTTCATCTGTGGGGGGAGCATCTCCTTTTGCTGGCCCTCTGGAAATTAACCCTCGATTTCTGAGGGTTGATATTCGATGTGCCTCTTGTCATGATCTAATTTGTCATAGGGAGACCAGTGTTTCCCTAGTGGACCTCAAAATAGATCAGCACACTTGTCACAGAGACTAATTTTCCCATTCTTTCTTTCCTCTCTCCCTGCATGAACACAACGGCTCTTTTAAGAGCCAACCTTATCTTTCATCTTTTTTTATAGATATTTTTTAAAACTTTTTTTTTTTTTTTTTACCGTACGCGTACGGTGCGCGTAATTTTTTTTTTTTTTTTTTTTAAAAACACTAAAAATCAATAATCACATTACAAGGACTTTGAAACACTACAATTATTATTATTGACTTACCATACCCACTCAAAAAAATATTTATTCATTTGTTTTTTTAAAAAAAAATTCCTTTAAAAATGGGTCTAGTTTTCGAAAATTTTCTATATCAATCTGAAAAAAAAGAAAAAAGTATTAATATTTTTTAAACATTTTAAAATACAGTACTCGTATTTACATATTTTTAAAAAAATATTTTTGCCTTATTTTTGCTGTTTTCAGAATATATTGCATTTCACTTTAAATTGTGAAAGCAATTGCATTCATCATTTAACAGCGGGCAAAAAAAAAATAACAATCTCAAAGATTGTATTAAAAAAGCCCAGAATCTCTTCTCACTTAAACTTAACATTACAGAAATGCATAATATTCTAAAAAAATATCATCAAAAAACAATACTTATTTCTTTAAACTACCGTCTGATATTTTTGTTTCAGAAGTATAATCACAATATTATATCTCAAATAACTCCACAATACAGACTGACACATTATGAAACCACTTTTCAGATTTTTTTTAAAAAGCCCATGTCCAGACTGCTTTTTCAGACCACCACCATGTGTATCCTCGGTGACTGCCTACACTCCAGCAAGGGCAACCAGCCTTAGTGATGCAGAATGTATTTGCATTACAGACTGAAACCTCAAACCCTTAAAGTATTCCTTATTTTTACCAGTACACCTTAATTTATCATGAAAAAATTGTCCATATTATTTTACATGTTCCTCACATTTAAATTTCTCCCAAAACAGAAAATAATAAACACAACTTCTACAAAAGGAATTCCAATTCTATTATTCATTTCTTAATTTACCATATACATCCCCTCTCAAACTCTAAACTCACCTTTAAAATTAGTTAGTTGTGAAAGAAATGTGGCACTCAAACAGCAGATTATCAGAGCCAGGATCTCTGTTCTCTACACCTCTCTCCTCTCAGCAGAACCAGATAATGGCAAACTTTCCCTCTATTTTTCCACACATATACATGTAAGTTTCAAATCTCAGTGCTTCCCCCTTTTTTTCAAATGTAATCACACATTTCTATTGGTTGAAAACCAACCCTTTTCCAAAAGTACCCTGCCCCCAACTTGACTTCTGCCTAGTAAAATATGTATGCCTCCATTTCCAAACTGTCTTTCTTTTCTTATTGCCATTCTACTGAAAGACACCTCCTGAGTGCATCCAGTTCTCCTTTGAAGATGTTCACAGTGTGGATTGTAGGGCACAGCTATGTCTTCTGGAGTGAAAAGTTTGCAGAGAAAACAGGTATGGTGAGAGACCTTGCTTTGCCAAATGTAGACATTAAATGGATTGGTCAGAGAGGGTTAAAGTGGCACCAATTGATGCCATTGGTGAAATCCTTCATGCAAATCCAACACCCTGACCTCATAATAGTGCACTGTGGTGGCAATGACCTAGGCACTTTGACTGGGGTAGGTCTGGAAATGCTTATGAAGGACACCTTTGCACAACTGTTTTCACTTTTCCCTAAAACTGCCTTTGTGTTTTCCAACATATGCCAAAGGCAAAAATGGAACTGGTCCAATCATTTCTGTCCGCAAATTGACAAAGCAAGAAAGCACGTCAACAAATCTGTTTCTGCTTTCCTCCGTGACTATGGTATGGGTGCCATTTACCACAACAACTTGCGTTATGACATGCAAGACATTTATAGAGGAGATGGTGTGCACTTCAATGATGAAGGGAACAGAGTCTTCCTCTTGAACCTTAGACTCTGCATCGGTACTTACTTGTAGGTACCACTTAAAAAATCACTTCATAAACACAACGGCTCTTGTTAGAGCCCCCTAATATCTAAACTCTTAAATCTGCATTTCTTTTCTTTTTAAATTTTTTTTTTCATCCGTACGCTTACCGTAAGCTTACCGTACGCGTACCCCGTGATTTTTTTTAAAATCCATAAATGTTTTCTTTGTACTTTTCTGTCCTTCTTTGACCCCCTCACAAATGTAAGGGGGTCTGTAACTCTCCTCCTTGCCCCCTTTTCTTGTTTTCACTCTTTTTTTTCTGAGTGAAACACACAAAATGGCGGCCGCCGCTTCCTGGTTTCGGCCGATTCGAATGTTTACTAAGATCTAACAGCCAATCAGAATCGCGCTCGCGCACGCCACCGTACGCGAACGGTAAGCGTACCGTAAGCTGGCTCAGATATATATATTGATTTAAAGGCTATTTTCTCAGGACCTACTGAACAGATTTACACCAAACCTACAAAAGGCACTTCCTTGACCTAGGGACTACCTCTCTGCCAAATTTCTAGTAATTCTGTTCAGCCGTTCGGGCTGTAGCCCTGTCTAAAGGTCCTATAGAAAAATGCATGGGAAAAACGCGTTTTGGGACCCCCCTTTTATCTCAGCCCCCGCTTGACGAATCCCCCCGAGACTTTCAGGGTAGGAGCGGAGCGTAGCGCCCCACCTATTTTGAGAAATTCGCGAGGATTCGTCGACCGGCGCCAAAGTTATTCAAAATAGAATGTTGCGGATTTCCTATGGAAAAGGGGTCCTAACAATAACTACCTACTGGCGACCGCCAGTAGGTAATATATATATATATATATATATATATATATATATCAACCAAGAGTTCCCAAAAGAAATTGGAACGCACTCCACAGCAGCTGTTCAGCAGAACTTTTAATCGGAGGATGACACAACTTGCGGACATAGACTTTCACGCCGACCGGTTTCGGAGCCTCCTACTCCTTCTTCACGGGCGTTGCCTGAATCATTACAGCGTCAAAGCATCACTTGGCAAGCATTTAAAGACTGTGTCCTGATTGGACATTTGCTAATTAGTAGTAATCCCTCTGGTGGGTTGCATGCTGGATCTTGTAGTGTGCTTTGAAAAATCAACCCGCTGGTGGGTGCTGTATTGTTCCATGCAAAATAGTGTTAATAAAGACCCTTTGGTGGGCGCCATGCCCACAATGTTGGTACTAATTTCAAGAGTTGCTGTGCCGCTCGAGGGCTGAAAGTTCTTGCCCGAGCGGTCTCGTCCACTTCAAATTGGACGGCGGTGCAGTTCCTCGCGGCTTTGGGACCGCGAAATACATCAACCAAGAGTTCCCAAAAGAAATTGGAACGCACTCCACAGCAGCTGTTCAGCAGAACTTTTAATCGGAGGATGACACAACTTGCGGACATAGACTTTCACGCCGACCGGTTTCGGAGCCTCCTGCTCCTTCTTCACGGGCGTTGCCTGAATCATTACAGCGTCAAAGCATCACTTGGCAAGCATTTAAAGACTGTGTCCTGATTGGACATTTGCTAATTAGTAGTAATCCCTCTGGTGGGTTGCATGCTGGATCTTGTAGTGTGCTTTGAAAAATCAACCCGCTGGTGGGTGCTGTATTGTTCCATGCAAAATAGTGTTAATAAAGACCCTTTGGTGGGCGCCATGCCCACAATGTTGGTACTAATTTCAAGAGTTGCTGTGCCGCTCAAGGGCTTTCTTGCCCTCGAGCGGCACAGCAACTCTTGAAATTAGTACCAACATTGTGGGCATGGCACCCACCAAAGGGTCTTTATTAACACTATTTTGCATGGAACAATACAGCACCCACCAGCGGGTTGATTTTTCAAAGCACACTACAAGATCCAGCATGCAACCCACCAGAGGGATTACTACTAATTAGCAAATGTCCAATCAGGACACAGTCTTTAAATGCTTGCCAAGTGATGCTTTGACGCTGTAATGATTCAGGCAACGCCCGTGAAGAAGGAGCAGGAGGCTCCGAAACCGGTCGGCGTGAAAGTCTATGTCCGCAAGTTGTGTCATCCTCCGATTAAAAGTTCTGCTGAACAGCTGCTGTGGAGTGCGTTCCAATTTCTTTTGGGAACTCTTGGTTGATGTATTTCGCGGTCCCAAAGCCGCGAGGAACTGCACCGCCGTCCAATTTGAAGTGGACGAGACCGCTCGGGCAAGAACTTTCAGCCCTCGAGCGGCACCGCAACTCTTGAAATTAGTACCAACATTGTGGGCATGGCGCCCACCAAAGGGTCTTTATTAACACTATTTTGCATGGAACAATACAGCACCCACCAGCGGGTTGATTTTTCAAAGCACACTACAAGATCCAGCATGCAACCCACCAGAGGGATTACTACTAATTAGCAAATAACCAATCAGGACACAGTCTTTAAATGCTTGCCAAGTGATGCTTTGACGCTGTAATGATTCAGGCAACGCCCGTGAAGAAGGAGCAGGAGGCTCCGAAACCGGTCGGCGTGAAAGTCTATGTCCGCAAGTTGTGTCATCCTCCGATTAAAAGTTCTGCTGAACAGCTGCTGTGGAGTGCGTTCCAATTTCTTTTGGGAACTCTTGGTTGATATATATATATATATATATATATATATATATATATTATCTACTGGCGGTCGCCAGTAGGACCGTGTTTCCATAGGAAATCCGCAACATTCTATTTTGAATAACTTTGGCGCCGATTGACGAATCCTCGCGAAATTTTCAAAATAGGTGGGGCGCTCGGCTCCGCTCCGCTCCTTCCCTGAAAGTCTCGGGGGGATTCGTCAAGCGGGGGCTGAGAAAAAGGGGGGTCCCAAAACGCGTTTTCCCCATGCATTTTTCCATAGGACCTTTAGTCCAAGCCGCAGCCCGAACGGCTGAACAGAATTACTTCCAATTTGGCAGAGAGGTAGTCCTCAGGTCAGGGATGTGCCTTTAGCAGGTCTGGTGTAAATATGTTCAGTGTTTCCTGAGAAAATAGCATTTAAATCAATATATATATCTATAGGCGTGCTCCGAGCGCGTACCGTAAGCTTACCGTATGCGCACGCTGCCGTGCGCGAGCGCGATTCTGATTGGTTGTTAGATCTTTGTAAACATTCAAATCGGTCGAAACCAGGAAGTGTCGGCCGCCATTTTGTCTCTCGCAGTCTGAGGGGGTGAAAAACAAAGGTGGATAACGTGAAAAGGTGGCAGGCTGGACAGTTCCTGACCCCCTAGCCTTGGTCAGAGGGTCCCAGAAGGACCCCCAAGGGCAAAAATGTATTTTAATTTTTTTACGAAAAATCGCGGAGTGCGCGTAGTGTACGCGCACGGTAGAAACAGAAAAATTCCGCGAACTACGTAACGTGGGCGCGTGGAGCGCGAAGCGCACCGCGCGCCCACAGCGCGCGCACGGTGTGCGAAGCGCACCGTGCACGCACGGTATGCGCACGGTGAAAAAACTTAAAAAAAATAAATAAATAAATACATAAATTAGCATTTAAAAAACTGTACAAATTCACTGAAAAAACCATAGGTTTCACACACGTTATAGTTAGGAATTAGCATTTAAAAAACCTTGCAAATTCACTTAAAAAACCATAGGTTTCACACATGTTATAGTTAGCTGGGCATTTCACTCGTGAAAAACCATTGAAATTTCCACGTTATAGTTAGTGCAGGCAACTATAACTCACGCGACCACAATCCTCTGCTGATGACGTCAGATATTACATCACTGATGACATATGTGTCTTTATGAAAAATAAATATTTGTAATATATGTATAGCTAAAGATTAATGGAAGAAGACATGGGTAAATAAGTGTCTAAATACAGTGATGTGATTTCTGACGTCATCAGCAGAGGATTGCGGTTGCGTGAGTTATAGTTACCTGCACTAACTATAACGTGGAAATTTCAATGGTTTTTCACGAGTGAAATGCCCAGCTAACTGTAACATGTGTGAAACCTATGGTTTTTTAAGTGAATTTGCAAGGTTTTTTAAATGCTAATTCCTAACTATAACGTGTGTGAAACCTATGGTTTTTTCAGTGAATATATATATATATATATATATATATATATATATATATATTAGTTAGTTGGACATTTCACTCGTACAAAACCAGAGGCATTCCCCGTTATAGTTAGTTCAGCTAACTATAACTCGCACCCCCGCAATGCACTGCTGATGACGTCACATATTACATCACTCATGACATGGTCAGTGACATCACTCATGACATCACTAATGACATCTCAAATGACAACACTGATGACATCACTGATGACATCATCCAGTGACTGTGTGTTTCTGTAAAGTTTAAATATGTTTAATATATAAAGGGAAAGGCGTATTGAAGAATGAGTGGATGTATAAGTGTCTGAATGGATGATTTAGTAGGTGCGTGACTGACTCTGTAAGTGAGTGATTAAACGTATCTTACTGAATGCATGGGTTAGTGACTAAACTGTGTGAATGTCTGTATCCGTCTGTCTGTTGGTGTGTACGCAGCTGCATGGGTTTGTGAATAGCTGCATGAGTGTCTATATGGGTTATTGATTGGTTGTCTGAGTATCTGTATGGGTGCCTAAGTGTTTGTGTGGGTGAGGTGTGTGTGACTCTGTGCATAGATGTGCGAGTAGGTGATTCACTGGGTGCATGGTTTCAAGAGTGCATCTGTGATGGACTGTATGGGTGGGTGAGTGTGTGTATGGGTGTGTTCGTGAGTGAATGTATATCTCCGTGGTACATGTGTGAGTAACTACATATGTGAAAAGCAGTATATATGTGTGTTGGAGTACATAAATGGCAATATGTGAGAGTGTCTGATTGTGAGAGTGGCTGTATGGATGAGTGTGTGCTTGTATCAGTGATTGTATAAGAGCATAAGAATGTGCTAGTATTTGTATGAATAATTGAGCTGGTGTGTGTATAACTGTATAGGTGAGTAAATGGCAGTGTGATTAATTATTTGCATGACTGACTCCGTGTGTGAGTACCTCTATGGTTGAGTGGTAGTGTGTGAGTTTCTATATAGGTGTATGAGTGCATATGATAGTCCTGTACTGAATGACCATAAGTATGAGTGACTGTACGGGTGAGTAAGTGGATGTGTGTGTATGGTTTTGAGAATGGCAGTCTGTAATTTAGATAGGGTATATCAAAGGTTATATTAGGGTGTGGGGAGATGCATCAATTTATCACATGGATGATGTCATCAGTGATGTCATTTGAGATGTCATCAGTGATGTCATCAGTGATGTCACTGACCATGTCATGAGTGATGTAATGTGTGACATCATCAGCAGTGCATTGCGGGGGCGCGAGTTATAGTTTGCTGAATTAACTATAACGGGGGAATTTCTCTGGTTTTGTACGAGTGAAATGTCCAACTAACTATAACTTTCCCTAAAACCTATGGTTTTTTCAGTGAATTTCAAAGGTTTTTTAAATGCTAATTTCTAACTATAACGTGCCTAAAACATATGGTTTTTTAAGTGAATTTCAAAGGTTTTTAAAATGCTAGTTTCTAACTATGCCTACAGAGGTAGGACATGTGAAGAAAGAAGAGAAAATGCACAGAAAGAAGCAAAAGAAATGCAGAAAGAAGCAACAGAAGTCTACAAAGACGAAGAAAAGTGCAGGAAGAAGCAAGACATGTGCAGAAAGAACCAACAGAGGAGAAGAGAGAGTCCTTGTTGCAAAATCATCCTGTGCCCACAACTTTTTTAGACGGGCACTGATGGTAACTGACTCTGACTAACCAGGCCTAGAGCCAGTGCTATTCTAAAAGACACTGAGAATACAGTGAAAACACCTACATACACTAGGGAACACTATGCGTTGGGGTACACCTGTGATTAGCATGACCTCCTCTGTAAGGCCCTAGTACATAATACGGCAGGGGGATTAAAATTACCTCTAAATCAGAGGTGCAGATATATGCTACTTTAACTAGTAGTCGTGTTTGCAGAGTGGTGGAGAAAGGGTGCTGGGCGTCCAACCAATGCTCAGGAATTCCGCTGTGTAGAACTTACAGGAGGTACCAGGAGGGACTCTTGGCCCCCAAACTCCCTCAGGACTAAATTGGACTTCATCCCCCATCCCGTAGTCTGCCATGAGGCACGTTTGCAGAGTGGTAGAGAAAGAGGGCCATGGCCTCCGAAAACATCTTAGCAATCCCACTGTGTGGGACTTACTGGAGGTAACAAGAGGGGTAGTTGGCCCCCAAGGACATCCTTGGGGGCCAACTTCCCAAACTATTACCTCTAGTCAGTTCCATACAGCAGCACTGGTAAGTACTCGTAACAGGCCACGCCTACTTTGCCCACCACTTTACAAACACCGCTCTCTGGCACGCTCTTGGATGGGGATTGAAGTCCCCTTCACTGCTGGGGGTCCTTTAGGGGCCAACTAGCCTACCTTTTACCTCCAGTAAGCCCCACACAGTAGGATTAGTGAGAGGTAGACAAAGGCCATGCCCCCTTTCTCCACCACTCTGCAAACACGCCCCCTGGCACGTTGTAAGTTGGGGGATTAAGTCCCCTTGAATCCTGAGGGTCCCTGGGGTCCAACTAGCCCACCAGGTACCTCCAGTAAGTGCCACAGAGCTGCGTTGCAGAGAGGTGTAAAAAGGGGGGTGGCCTGGCCCACCTCTCTGCAAACCAGTAAAGTGGCGCTTACTGGAGGTACCTGGTGGGGTTGTTGGCCCCCAGGGTCCCTCAGGATTGAAGAGGAATTAATTCCCCAACTTAAAATGCGCCACAGGGCAGGTTTGCACACATGTCGCCTCAGGCCCCGCCCCCTCCCTTCACCACTGTGCAAACGCGCCCCGTGGCGCATTTTAAGTTGGGGGATTAAGTCCCCTTGAATCCTGAGGGTCCCTGGGGTCCAACTAGCCCACCAGGTACCTCCAGTAACCGTCCCAGAGCTGTGTTGCAGAGAGGTGTAAAAAGGGGCATGACCTGGACCATCTCTCTGCAATGCAGCGCAGTGGCGCTTACTGGAAGCACCTGGTGGGCTAGTTGGCCCCCAGGGGCCCTCAGGATTGAAAGGGAATTAATTCCCCAACTTTGAACGCGCCACAGGGCGTGTTTGCACACATATCACCTCGGCCCCGCCCCCTCCCTTCACCACTGTGCAAACGCGCCTTGTGGCGTGTTTTAAGTTGGGAGATTAAGTCCCCTTGAATCCTGAGGGTCCCTGGGGTCCAACTAGCTCACTAGGTACCTCCAGTAAGCGCCACAGAGCTGCGTTGCAGAGAGGTGTAAAAAGGGACGTGGCCTGGACCACTTCTCTGCAACGCAGGCCTGTGGCACTTACTGGAGGTACCTGGTGGCAGTCCCCGGGGCAGCGGTAGGGCATGTGCCCCCCGCAAATATAACCAATAAAAGCCCTTGGGGTGGCGGTCCCCGGGGCTTGGTGGGGCCTTGCAGGCCTCCCCACAATACAAATATGAAGCCCAAGGGGGTGGAGGTCCCCGGGGCTGCGGGGGGCCGTGTGCCCTCACAAATATTTATGGAAAGCCCCAGGGGGTGAAAGCCCCCGGGGCTGCGGGGGCCTCCCTGGGCCCCCGCAATTACAATTTTGAATACCCCCAGGACTTGGCCCACCCGGGGGCTAAATAATAACAAAGCGCGGGAGTCCACGCTTCGTTCGGGTACGCAAATCTCGCCGATTTAAAAAAAAGAAGCTTTTTTTGGCCCTGAGCAGGCCTAGGGGGTCAGGGTGTTTCCACCTTGCCCCCTTCTCTTTTTTTTCACCTTTCTTTACCTGTTTTCTTGTGCCTCGGTTGCGGAATCACAAGATGGCTGCCAACACTTCCTGGTTTGGAGTGTTGACAGCCAATTAGAATAAAGCTTATGGTCGGCAGGGTGTGTGCATCCACCGCGCCTCTAAATATCGAAACTTTTATTTTTTTGATTTTCTCAGAAACTACTGAACGGATTTATACCATTTAAAAAAAATGATCTCTTTCTGAACCAAGGGCTACCTTTTTCCCAAATTTGGTGTAATTCCGTTCAGCAGTTTTGGCTGTAACCGTGTCTAAAGTTTCCTATGGGAAATTGATTTTCCGACCTCTATTTTTTGAATCTCTCAGGAACTACTGAACGGATTTACACCATTTAAAAAAAAAGGTCTCTTTCTGAACCAAGGGCTACCTTTTCCCCAAATTTGGTGTAATTCCGTTCAGCAGTTTTGGCTGTAACCGTGTCTAAAGTTTCCTATGGGAAATTGATTTTCCGACCTCTTTTTTTGAATTTCTCAGGAACTACTGAACGGATTTACACCATTTAAAAAAAAGGTCTCTTTCTGAACCAAGGGCTACCATTTTGCCAAATTTGGTGTAATTCTGTACAGCTGTTCGGGCTGTACCCGTGTCTAAAGTTTCCTATGGAAATTAAGATGGAGAAAACACGTTTTGGGACCCCCCTTTTTTCTTGGCCCCCGCTTGTCGAATCACCCCGAAACTTTCAAGAAAAGAGGTGACCGGAGTACCCCACTAGGTTTGAAAAATTTGCGATGATTCGTCAACCGGTGCCAAAGTAATTGGGAAAAGAATAAATGCTTTTTGAATAGAAACAAGCTCCTAACTATAACTGCCTACTGGCGACCGCCAGTAGGTAATATATATCGCGAACAAGGAGTAGGACGCTTGAAACGCGTAGAGTGACTTGGCTGAAATAATAAAAATCACGCTATAAGGAATCTTGTGTGGCCGTGTCATATTGTTTCCTGGATTTGCGAATGCGATACGGCTTGGATTGATTGGGGCCCGCGACCCCGTCAAAGCCCGCCACTGTTAGCGGCTTGGGTTACTACGTTAACTGTCTGTGGGATATATATACTAGAAAGAATGTCTAAATCACATTAAATAAGTCATGGGGTTGGCACTCCAATGAGACACAACTACACTACTGTTTGGAGCACCTGAAGATGATCATTTCTACTTAATGGCTAATTTGCTGCAGACACTGCTTACTTACATATTTTTAGCTGCCAGGCAGACTCCTAGAAACATCAGTCTGCTTCACCACTTGTCCAGTGGTGGGTGAAAGTCTGGAAGGTATACGCAATGGAGAAGCTGACTACCATAGTCCATTATAAAATAAAAAAAATCATGAAAACTTGATTCTCATTTAAAAAGTGCATAAGAAGAGACGGACCGACACATTGAAGACCTTGATAATATGCCAATCACTGTTCTCCATTCTCGGTCTTGTGACATGTCTTCCTCTGAAAGTAACTCAGCTTATGTTCCTAAAGTCAAGATTCTTCTCTTTACGCATAGGATGCCTGCACTGTACGATCCTTGCCATGATATACATAATTGATTGCTTATAGTTCGAATGACTTCCATTTTGTGAATTAATGATTTCCCAAGAAGAGTGTATTTTTGGTTTTATCTGTATAACGTAAATATTATTGGCATGGCACCTGAATAGCCCTAACAAATATCGAACTTATTAAAAACCAAGCAGGAGGCATATTATGTAATATGACGTGTTGGGATTCACAGACGTAGACTATAACTCGACGTGAGCTTGATATGCTCAGATTTCAATAAACTGCCTTTGCCTCCACCAAGGATTTCACATGAGGATGTTATTTTTGCTAAGGTGGAAATTCGCACCACAGCTTGCGTGTATGACACGTGTCATATTTTGTCGATCTAGCATTATAGGCCTTGAGCAGAAGCCATTTTTCTCAAATGTGTCCACTTTATTGTTGACTATTGATGACAGCTTCTGAATAGCATAAACATAGCACTATTTATTCCACCACTGAACCAAGCGGTGGAGGAGCTATGGGGAAGGCAGAGGAATTCCAAGTCAGGGCTATAGTAGGTGTCTCCAATCTTTTTTGCAATAACAGCTACTTATGTTCCCGGGTTACTAATATTTAGTCTAGTGACCACATCAAACCACATTACATTAGTGAGCCCCCTCTCCCATTCCTAGCAAGTTTGCCAGCAGTAAACACGTCTGTGGACCAGGCAGTGTTGTTAGTAGTAATGTAAAAAGGGTTTTGCCAATTTGGAATGCCTTGTCATGGGAAATGCATGACACTGATAGCTGCAGTGCCCCTGGCACCAAGGTAATTATGTTGGTAATATGCCTCCCCAACGCCACATGATTCATAAATCAATGGGAGAATTCTATATTTTCTGGAAATTTAACTATATTTTACCTCACATCAGCTTATATTTTGTGAAAGCACACACATTTTGTCTCAAATCCACACTCTTCAATTTTGGTAGACATAGATTAATTGAGCTAAGCAAAATCGTCTGATTTATTAATCTGCACTGCACACAGCAGAGCCCCTTACAAATAGCTGGAGAACTACCAGTAACACACGAGCGACTCATTGGAGAAGCCTGGGCTACTGTAAGCCTGGCCACCATAAAGACATGCATGACTAATTTGGCTATTGGTGTTGCAAGAGTATAGATACTGTCCTCTACTCAATCTACCAGTAAAAGAATCACTGGATAAAGTGGAAACTCTATGCCGGTAATGGATTTACTATGGAACAGAATTTTTTTCCAGAATGTTTGCACGCACTCCCACATAAACGAATATATGTGTCTGCCAGCCCACAACCTCTTGAGCATTTAACTGTTAATCATTGAGTTCAATCCAGAGTGTGCCAAAAACCACTTTGCAATCATTATATAGGTGTTTCTTTTTCTTGGGAGCAGATAGAAGACATTGCTGCTCTGGTCCAGATGTTAGCCCATGCTTCTTCTGTTATGTCCTTACTCAGGGACTAATTTAGAGTTTGGCAGACAGAGTATTCTCCATCAGGATGGTGGAGGACACTATCTCTGCCACCCTGAGAAACCTCCTCCCGCCAAATTTAGAGTTATACCCTGCAGACAACCCTCTACATTGACAGGATTCACCATCAAGGCAGATGGTACTTTCAGCCATGATGGCGGGCCGTCAAACATTTCAAAAGTTTTACAAAAACCAACCCAAGGCAGATTTGGCAGACAGGGTACAGCATTTTTGATGGTGTACCCTGCACGTCAAATGCTGAATCAGGCCACGAACTCCCTGTCCCAATGTAGCATGTAATTGGCATTTTTAACTGCTTGTGAGTTATACTACCTGGCATAAAGGTTGAAGATGCCTCTTTCAGTGTAAGGTCGTGAAAAGAATGTTTCTGTCAGAGTCATTACTCAGCTGCTTTCTCCATTGATAACACTCATGCCAACCCAATGTAGTAACTGATTGAGGCTGAATTCGTCATGATTTATAAATTGGAAGATATATCACATTTATTTCTGCTCAAGGTCACTCCATTTATGTTGAGTTCTTCTAATTTGGGATGACAGCTCTGCACTCTACTTACTAGAACCCGAGTCCGTGATTCCTGGTTTGAAGTTAGGGTTGAAAATGATTGGGGTTAGTGGGAATGAGAATGTGATCACACCTTTTATCCTTGTAGAGAGGAGCCAGAAAAGTGCTAGAATGATCACTGATGTCAAAAGTGCCTTGATGGGGAAAGTAAATTTGTGGGGCATCCATTATCATTCATAGCATTATCATGGAAATGTCCTACATCAAGACTACCCATTGTTAGGTAATGCCAGTCGATGGCCTGGTATAGCTGGGCAGCTATTAAAGAATTTCCTAATATAGGGAGTCCCAAACCATCATCTGCCAGACGTCTGAATAATACTCCTTTAGGTATTCTGGGTTTTTTATTTCCCCAAATAAATGCTATGATTTTCTTATGCTTGAGCTTTAAATGGTTTTCAGAGAGCCTGAGAGGCAAGTTCTGTGCCATGTGTAGCAATCTTAGCAAAAGGTTAAATCTTATACCCAAGATTCATTCTAAGCAGCAGATCATAAGTTTGTCCCCATTATAAATATCTTTATACAAAGAATCGAGCAACAGAGGAACATTTCTTATGTAAAGGTCTTTGATCTTGATGGGAAGATTAATAATACCTAGGTATTTATTCAGCCCTGGGATCCGGTTTAGACCCGGTTGCAGCAATAAAAGTTTGCAGTCACCAGGAGGATCTGATGTGCCCATCCCCTGCAGCTTTGTGAGATTTATTTTGAAGGTATGTTTTGTAGGTCTTCAAGGAGAGCTGGCAACAACCTCTCAGGTTCCATTAAAAAGCATTAAAAGGATTGCATTATTACCACCCCCCTTCAAGGTTCATCCCTTATTACAAAAAAACAGAGACCGGTCATCTTCTGAAAGAATAATGTCATAAGCATCTGATGAATGTGGCCAACATATTGCTTTTATCCCTCTCAAACTGCATTTCTACATTATAAGCTGCAGATACACATTACATGCCCATCTTGGGCTTCAACCTCTATATATTCTTTAGTTGGAGTCACCACCAGATGGTCTTTGAGATTCTGGTGAACTTTCGGCACTTCTGCTGCGTTGTCCAGAAGCGCTTTCTCTCAAGATCCATTCTGCAGAAAAATCTGTCGTTTTCGCGGCATGTTTCTTTGGTACTCAGGCAACTTACGGTTTTTAATGTGAGTCTTGGAATCCGAACCTTTCTCTTCCTTTGTTATATTGATCTCAGCCTCATATCCTGAATCACTTTCTGCTTGATGTACTAATCTTTTCAGCCATATTCAGTTTATCCCCTTCTGTCAGCTCTCTTTAGGTCGCGCCTAGCGCAGCGTGCATGCGTTGCGGCAGAAAATGACCTCTTGGAATCACTTCAGCTTTTCATCAAACTCGTGCGTGTGGCTAAAAAAAGCCACACACATGAGTTTGCTGAAAAGCTGAAGTGATTGGCCATTGCGTGTGGCTTTCAAAAACTGAAAGACGGCAATTGGCCAAAGGCGGATGCATGTCCCGCCTTCTCTCTAAACGTTAACTCCCCTGGCCTAGGGAGCTTGGGAGCGACAGCAACGGGGCCGGATGCCAGCTGCATTCCTGACATTCCTTGTGTAATTAGCACGGTCGCTTTCACTTTCGTGGCCGCGTTTTTTCTTTTTTTAAAGAACTTCGAATATTAATGATAAATAATGCGCCGAAACAAATTGTGGTCCAAGCGCTCCCATATTTTCAGAGGGAAGGATTTCTCCACACAGAAAAAAACTTTTTTACATACCTTATGTATGTTTATGTTGGCAATAAGTTTGTGCTTGATAGTGTCGGTCAATATGTCATTATTATTGGCCTCGACACTGTAACAGCCCCAATGGTGGCGTCCTGATCAACCGTGAGAGCCCGTGAAGCGTTGTATGCAGGAACCACGTGACACAGGGCGAGTCCACTGCAGGGATTTTCGGGCAATGTTGAGACTACACATTGCTTCCTGGCAGCACTGTTGAGAAGAGCCCAACCTAATAAAGTTCTTCTAAACAAAACAAAAAGTAAATTTCGAAGGCAAACATGAGTGAACTTGTTAGTATGAATTGTGATGTAACTTCTAATACTGGAAGTTCACTACATCAATTTAGTACAGTTACACAGAATGTGCTGCTTGGCTAAACACTTACAAAGTCCCAAAGGCGAGACCTATTGGCTATGCCAATGCTTGTTCTGTCTGAGTTCTGAAAAGAATAGGAAGAACGGCTATCAGGATATGGATATCGATCCTGCTTGTTATCTTTATCACAGTTCCTAAAATGATATCCACCCCAGCCAGACTCCTGCATTGAAAGGGATTCAGTCCTTGTTATCTGTTTGGCTTTCTGCTGAATTTTTGTCTCCGGAGGGGCTTTCTCCTTGCTGGAACCTTCTAGCTCATTTTTTACTTTAAAATGAAATTAATGGGCTCATGAACCCAAGGTATCACAGTCCACATAAGGGGAAACTTCTGAAATCATTTTCGATAATTCCCATTTACGATCCTGAACATGGATCATTGCCAACTTCTTGTGAACTGCCAGAACGTCAGCTTCGCCTCAGATCTTACTCAGAATGATCAAAGGGATTGTTTCAAAATTGCTGATAAATGTAATCCTTAAACGAAGAGCTGATGTACTTTTGTGCTCACCTTTGATAACACTGCTAGTTTGGGTGAACAATGCAAAGCAGTGTATATACTTTCAAATAGGCTTCCGCAGGTGTTGCAATTATCTACTGGTGGAACAATCCCAAAGGGAAGGCATATATTTACAATTGTAGGCTTATTTTGGTGTGTTGTATGAAGATATACTACTAGCAACTGGTTGGTCTTTCGAGCAATCTAGAATGACATTTCATCTTGGGTTAGGGGCGCTTTGCTCAGAAAGGAGTTTATGGACTGTGGACTGATTTCCTGTGCTGCTGCATAGACATGTGGTGCAGGTCCTTGAGGGGCTGTCACAGATATTTGTAAAACATACTGTTGAAGTGTTCTATAGACATTTACTAGCTGATTCAGCAATCATGTAATTTCTTTACAAGACACATTTTCTGCACCAGGATATGGTGCACATACAGCCAATACAGACTAAGTGGGACCCTCAGTACTTAAGAGTCCCAATCTTACATTCTGAGCTGCATGAAATAGTTGACCGACAAACCATGCCTGCTGTTCTTGGTATCCTTAAGGGACTTCCAGGTCACGGTAGAGTACATGTTTTGCTGGTACCTGTGCAGGTCTGTATGTATGAAAGTCTCCTCTGTTAGGATCTACAGGCTCAAACTTCACCCATGAATAACATATTTCAAAAGGATATGCAGCATGTGCATTCATGAGAACTGTTCAGAACAACCCCGTGTTAGGGACACTCCTGACCAGGAAATGCTGTGTAAAAGTTGTATTTTAGTCCTACTGCTACAGGAGCTGATTGCTCCATTATCTAACAAACATATTTAAAAACATGACATTCAAAATCCAGAAATAAAAAATGCTGAATAAGCTCTTATAAGTCAAGCATCTGACAAACCTACAGCAGATAGGGAACCACTACCTTAAGCTGGAGCAGGTAACCAATACTACAACAGACTATCTGTATTACTTGGTCTCTTAACCCCTTCGCTGCTAGGCCTTTCCCCCCAGTGCTAATCCTTTTTTGGGCAATTAGGGGTAGTTCGGGCTGAGGCCAATGTAACTTTTTGACCACATAAGGTATCCATGCCAAATTTGCGTCCCTTTTTTCCAACATCATGGGGATTCTAAAGTTACCCAGGGTTTGTGGATTCCCCTGGAGGGGACCCATAAATTAGGCAAAATACAGCTAAATGTTGATTTTTTGGGGAAAAATGGGAAAAAAGGGCTACAGATGAAAGCGTCTGGTTTTTCCCCTACAAATGGTATCAAAAAAGGGGTTGTGGTGCTGAAATCACCATCTTCCCAGCTTTCAGGGACAAGCAGACTTTTTTTAGAAAACCAAAAAGTTTTACACAGTTTTGGCATTTTTCTGGGACATAGCCTATTTTTGCTATTTTTTGTGCTTTTAACCTCTGTCCAGTTAATGGATAAATGGGTATGAAAGCATTAATGGATCCTGGAAAGCTATACATTTTATAAAAGTAGACAAACTTCTGAATTCAGCAAGGGGTCATTTGTGTAGATCCTTCAAGTTTTCTTTATAGAAACTAACAGTTAAATATAGGTAAAATTGAAAACTATATACTGTTACATCTGCTGGATCTTTCTGGTTGTGGGGATATATAGGACTTGTAGGTTCACCAAGAACCCGACGAACCCAGAGCCAATAACTGAGCAGCGTCTTGCAATGTTTTTTTATTATGTACCGGTTATATAGCAATTACTTTGGGAAAATGTATACATGGAAAAATCGGTATGAAAAACACCTATGTATTTCTGAAATGGGAACAAAATATAGAGTTTGGAAACAGTAGATATTTGCTCATTTCCGAAATTGGGAGTACCCATAATAGCATGAGAATTATAGGTCATTTTTCAAAATGACATCTTTTTTACACATTGTCTTTCATTTGGAAGGCAGAAATGCATCGAAAGTCAATAGGTAATAACAGTTGTTCTACAATTCTGTGTTACCCTAAGTCTCTCAATAAAAATAGTACCTCACTTTTGTGGGTACACCTAGTGCCCACGACAGGAAACGGCTCAAAACGCAACATGGACACACCACATTTTCACAGTGAAAAATGACCCTTTTTTTGCAAAGTGTCTAGCTGTAGCTTTTGAACCCTAGCTCTACCAGCACCTAGGGAAACCTAGCAAACCTATACATTTTTTTAAAACTAGACACCCAGGGGAATCCAGGATGGGGTGACTTGACTGGCTCTCACCAGGGTCTGTTACCCAGAATCCCTTGCAAACCTCAAAATGTGTCCAAAAAAACACTTTTTCCTCACATTTCTCTGGTGGAAAGTTCTGGAATCTGCGTGGATCCACAAAATTCCACCCACCCTGCATCCCCCAAAGTCTTCCGAGAAAAATGGTACCTCACTTGTGTGGGTAGGTTTAGTGCCCGCGACAGGAAACGGCCCAAAACGCAACGTGGACGCACCACATTTTCACCGTGAAAACGGACCTTTTTTTGCAAAGTGCCTAGCTATAGTTTTTTAACCCTAGCTCTGCCGGCACCTAGGGAAACCTACCAAACCCACACATCTCTGAAAACTAGAAACCCGGGGGAGTCCAGCGAGGTATGGCTAGCGTGGGTCCCCCAACATTCTTTTATTTTTGTTTATTATACAGAGTTTTATATAGCGCAACCTTGACCCAAATCGGGTATCAGAGCGCTTTACATAGCACCATTGCATTACACGAGGACACATTCATTATTATTTTTTTGTTAAGCATGGGGAGATTAAGTGATTTGGCCAGAATCACAGGATGTTCAGCGTCATTGCCGAGACTCAAACCCAGTTCCCCAGATTCGAGGTCGATTGCCCAAGCTGTTAGGCCAACTCCTCTCCCCAGAAAACTCTTCTACTCAGAATCCCCTGCAAACCTCAAATTTAGCTGAAAAAATCATTTTTTTCTCATATTTCTGTGTGGGACTCCCCTGGGTCTCTAGTTTTCAGAAATGTGTAGGTTTGGTAGATTTCTCTAGATGGCTGCCGACTGGGGCCAAAAACTCAGATTCCCCCTATGTATCTACAATTGGTATAATGTGGTTAATGCTTCTGGTGCCAGAGATAAGTTAGCAAGCAGAGATGTAGCATTGCTAGCTTAGCTCTGGGTCAAATATGTATTAGGGCCACTGAATGTTTCTTATGGAATGGAAATGAGAGTGTGTCATCACAATGTTCCCTACTTGTCTACCTTAGAATGTTCCTAATCAGTTGCTGTGTTGTGCCTGGCCTGCAGGTGTCCGAATGGTGTTCAACTGTTTTGTAAGATTGTGACTGAGTGGCATTTGTGTGAAAATAAGGTCATGATGAAGAGTGACAAGGTTGTGCTGTGGTTTGTGGTGGGACCTAAAATGTTAAGCATAGCGCATAAGGGATACTTAGGTCAGATGTTGACTCTTAAAAGATTGAAAGAAAGGTTTTCGTGGCCAGCCATGGACAATCGAGTGAGGCAATGAGTTGTGTAATGCGAGCTCCACAAGAATTCTGAGAAGTGTTTGAATGTCGGATGGGGGCCTTGAATGAGGCTCAACGGGAGTGAGGCAGATTTTGTTTGGGCGATAGTGCATATGGTGGTATGTATTGTATAACTATCTTATCAGTGCTTGAAGAAGTTTTCAGGAGAGAGGCTATCCCTTCTCTCCTTGTGACTGACAATAGCACACAATTAACTTTGGTGAAAATGAGTACGTTTTGGTGTAGTATGGGGCAAGTATGTTGGTACCTCTTTATACAACCCTCAAGTTAATGGCTAAGTGGATAGGATTAAGAGGCTTGTGAAAGGGACCATGGAGTTGGCGATAAATTCAGAGTTGTGCCTTCAGGATGCAATTTAGGACATGCTGTGTGCTCATCGCACCACCGTGAATTTCAGCACAGGAAAGTCACCTTTCGAGATGATGAGAAGCAGGCAGCCGGGAACAACACTGGTCTCTTCATTAAAAGCAAGCAAGGAGGAAAGTTGTAGTGAGTGATTTCATATGACTGACACTGATTTTCAAGGAAGTAGGATTGCTGGTAGAGGCAGTGCAGATGGAATTGAGGAAATAGCTGCAGGGGGCTTCAATCCTACTTGTGCTGCCCACAGAAGTGTGGAGAATATCTGGTATGGGAGTGGCAAGGTCTTGTAGACTTCCATGATCGTCATGGGATTTTGTGTGGGATTGAGTTTTCCTAAGAGTTGGAGAATTTGTTTTTGGTTGTGTAGTCATCTCCATGTGTCTATGTGTGTGTGTGTGTGTCTCTTTGGTTGTCTTTGGGTTACTGCCTTATATATGTGTGTTACGTATACAGTCAATGTGTGTTCTTCGTTTTTTGTCTCTTTCATGTTGTTTTTGTTGTTGTGGAGGAAGGGGGGGTGTGTAGTATTGTTAGCTTAATTGAGCGCCAACTATGTATTGGGGCCACTGAATGTTTCCTACGGAATGCACCTAAGAGCGTGTCATTATGGTGTTCCATACTTGTTTACCGTAGAATCTTCCTAGTCAGTTGCTGTTGTGGTGCCTGGCCTACAGGTATCAAATTGTTTCTGCTGAATAAAGTTAATCTTCAATCAAGATTTAACTGCCTCTTTCTCGAGAGTACAACAAGAGTGGAGAATGGCTTGTAAAACAAAACGGACACTTGGGATTCCACAGATAAGTCTTTCACATGTTTAGTGCAAAAAATAAGCAAATTCAATATGTCTAATCAATAGACCAGAGCTTCACCTCTTGTCAGTTGGTGCAATGCAGTGGTAAAATCTATTTCGTTTTGATGCTACATTAATATACTTTTTCTCACTGAAAGTGAATGGAGGTAGGGCCACGTGACAGACAGCAACCTAAAGAAAGGCAACCATGAGCAGGTGTCGGGCTCTCCTCGTGCGAAGAATGTAAGAAGACCTTGAGAAACTGTTAGAGGTGTCTCGAGGAAAAAGGATGACTACTGCTTCTTGCAATTCTCTCTTTCATGTGTCAACTGCAGAACAAGGTTATGCTTACTAAAATAGTTCAGCTATAATGTGCAAGGTGCAACACAGGATAACTAAAAGATAGTTGGTTAAAAAAAACTCTTCGGGCTGCAGATCTGAACGGGCTAAAGATCATACTTGAAACACAAAAAGGTGAAGAGGAGAAATGCTTGTAATTTGTCGAACCACTGGCAATTGGTCAGGGTAGCATCCCAAATCATTGTTCTTTTATTCACCATGCCACCTCAGTTTGGACCCAGCCATACGCGAAACAATCTTGACCCTGCTCATGTGAACAGTCCAGCGCGAACTGCCAAGCCAGGTTCTTTCTGAATCAGAACACAAGCAACCCAGGACCAGTTTTACCCCAGTTATGGGCTCATCAGCTCATCAGCCTAGTACAGCTTGGTTCCAGTGACACAGTGAACTTGGGACCCACTCTGGGCATACCTATGCCACTTAGGGCAGTGCATTAATCACAAAAAGGTGATGGGATGAATGCTGGGTCCAAACCAAGGTGGCATGGTGAGAAAAAGAACAATGGGTTGGAGTGCTAACCCAAGCTATTTCCAGTGGTTAGACTTGTTGCAAACAGCCTTCCGTTACCTTTTGTGCCTCCGGGCGAGAGCAATCTTTTCATTTGTTTCCCTGCCCGCTTCACCGCGGGCAAGGGTAACAGATCAAAAGTCTGCTCCTAGCTGGCTAGAATTTTTTTAAGCTCCCGCTAGCTGGGAATGGACTTGATGTTTGATTCTGCTTGGCGGGAGATTTGAGCTGCAAGGCAGCCCTCGGGGGTGGACTTCCCACGACCTTTTCTGGTTTGGGTAGGGGGCCGGCTACCATTTTTCTTTTCTTTTCAATCCTGAAAGAGTCTTGTGGGAGATCTGCATTTTTTGTCTTTTTTTCCGTTTTGGGCCAGGTGTGGTCCTTCTGGGTCCCCCCCCATAGGGCCTAGGGGGTCAGGGTATCCTGACCATGCCCCCATATGTCTCTTTTTCTATCTTCTATCTTTCTATCTTCGGAACGGGAATTAAGTCTACCATGCAACATTGCTCTCATGTTGCTGGCAGCCAAACAGAACACTCGCAGGAGTTTGACTTTCATCGGAGCAAGATTGCCCAAGGGAAAGAAAGCTCTCTGGGCCAATCAGAACATTCTATTTTAAAACTGGCACCCTGTGCGCGGCTATAGATATGTATGTGCTTTAACTGCAATTTTCTCAGGAAATACTGAACAGATTTACTCCATACATGCACAAGGCACTTGCCTGACCTGAGGACTACCTCTCTGCCAAATTTCAAGTAATTCTGTTCAGCCGTTCGGGCTGTACCTTCGACTAAAGGTCCTATGGAAAAATGCATGGGGAAAACGCGTTTAGGGACCCCCCTTTTTTCTCGGCCCCCGCTTGACGAATCACCCCGAGACTTTCAGGGTAGGAGCTGAGCAGAGCGCCCCATTAGTTCTGAAAAGTTTGCTAAGATTTTACAACCGGTGCCAAAGTTATTCAAAATAGAATTTTCAGATTTCCTATGGAAACACGGTCCTAACTATAACTATCTACTGGCGACCGCCAGTAGATATATATATATATATATATATATATATATATATATATATATATATATATATATATATATATATATATATATATATATATATATATATATATATATATATATATATATTACCTACTGGCAGTCTGGCAGTCGCCAGTAGGATAGTTAGGACCTATTTTCCATAGGAAATCCGCAACATTCTATTTAGCGCCGATTGACGAATGGCGCAGATTGACGAATCTTCGCGAAATTTTCCAAACTTTTGGCCAGCTCCAGTCCGCTCCTATCCTGAAAATTTCACGGTGATTCGTCAAGCGGGGGCCGAGAAAAAAGAGGGGTCCCAAAACGCGTTTTCCCCATGCATTTTCCTATAGGACCTGTTGACGCAGCTATAGCCCGAACTGCTGAACGGAATTACACCAAATTTGGCAAAGAAGTAGTCCTCAGTTAAGCCTCGTGCCTTTTGCTTAAATGGTGTAAATCCGTTCAGTAGTTCCTGAGAAAATTAGAGTTAAAAAGATAGATATATCTGGGCGGAGCCTAACCACACATCTCATCGTGAGATCTGCTTGGCTGTTAGCACTTCATCCAAGAAGTGTTGGCAGCCATCTTGGGACCAATATACATGATCGCACCTCATTAAAAAGGATTGCAGTTAATAGAAGGTTTTAAGACTTTAGTTACATTGTAAATCATTTGTTGATGGTACCATACTCATTTTAGGAATTGTGGTGTTTTCTAAGGTGATTTTACCATGTGAAAAAGCCTTCTGCTGTGATATCATGAATCATGTTTGATAGAAAACTATTTTCTCATGCTTTTCCCACAGAGGTTTGGAAGGTGATCTATAAGCTAAACTGAGAGCATATTTTCTGTAAATTCACATTATCTTTCTCAGTCATGTGAGAATGAAGTCTGACATTCTCAGTAAAACATTTACATCCAACAAGGGCAGAGACTGTCAGTTGATTCCTTTGTGTTCTACTGCAGCTTCCCAGAGTTTTCTAAAGAACAACTAGAGCGCTAACAGTCCTACTTATGACAAACGTATTGCACACCTGAAGCCATCTTGAGTTGGAATAAAGTGGTAATTCTTAAAACATTTAATTTAAAAAGGAACAAAATAAGGGGGTTAATTTTGCCATAGAAAGTATGATTAGTGCTGCAGAAAGAAAAATTAGGGCACATTTTGAGTGACTTCTCAAATCCTCTTCTATTTCATTAAAATATTCTGACATGGAGACTGAAACATGCACTTTCAATACCAGCAGCAGACTTCCCTGGTGAGCAGTAGCTTTACTACAGTGATCTAATAAGCAACTAGAGTGCTAACATTCTGAATTTATGGCAAATGTGTGACACATCTGAATGCCTTCTTCATGGAATCAAAGTAAAAAACTGAAAGTATTTCCTACTGAGGAGACTGTAGTAAATGAGGAAATTAGCGAACAGCATAACAAATAAGTCTCCCAAAATGGCCACCAGAGACAAAAGAGCCCAAATGTAGCCCAAATATCACCCAGATGTAGCCCAAGTATAGCCCAATGACAGAATGTCCCAGAGTGTTCTAACGAACAACTAGAGCGCTAACAGTCTTACTTATGACTAAAGTATGGCACACCTGAAGCCATCTTGAATGGAATAAAGTGGTAACACTTAAAACATTTAATTTACAAAGGAACACAATGAGGGGATTCATTTTGCCATAGAAATTATGATTAGTGCTGCAGAAAGAAAAATTAGGGCACATTTTGACTTCTCAAATCCTCTTCTATTTCATAAAAAAATTCTGATATGCAGACTGAAACATGCACTTTGATTACCAGCAGCAGACTTCCCTGGTGAGCAGTAGCTTTACTACAGTGATCTAATGAGCAACTAGAGTGCTAACATTCAGAATTTATGGCAAATGTGTGACACATCTGAATGACTTCTTGATAGAACCAAGTAAAAAACTGAAAGTATTTCCTACTGAGGAGACTGCAGTAAATGAGGAAATTAGGAAACTTCATAACAAATACATCTCCCAAGATGGCCACCAGAGACAAAAGAGCCCAACTGTAGCCCAAATATCACCCAGATGTAGCCCAAGTATAGCCCAATGACAGAATGTCCCAGAGGGTTCTAACGAACAACTAGAGCGCTAACAGTCTTACTTATGACAAAAGTATGGCACACCTAAAGCCATCTTGATTGGAATAAAGTGGTAACACTTAAAACATTTAATTTACAAAGGAACAAAATGAGGGGGTTTGTTTTGCCATAGAAATTATGATTAGTTCTACAGAAAGAAAAATTAGGGCACATTTTGACTTCTCAAATCCTCTTCTATTTCATAAACAAATTCTGACATGCAGACTGAAACATGCACTTTGAATACCAGCAGCAGACTTCCCTGGTGAGCAGTAGTTTTACTAAAGTGATCTAATGAGCAACTAGAGTGCTAACATTCAGAATTGATGGCAAATGTGTGACACATCTGCATGCCTTCTTGATGGAACCAAAATAAAAAACTGAAAGTATTCCCACTGAGGAGACTGCAGTAAATGAGGAAATTAGGAAACTTCATAACAAATAAATCTCCCAAGATGGCCACCAGAGACAAAAGAGCCCAAATGTAGCCCAAATATCACCCAGATGTAGCCCAAGTATAGCCGAATGACAGAATGTCCCAGAGTGTTCTTAAGGACAACTAGAGTGCTTACTGTCTTACTTATGACAAAAGTATGGCACACCTCAAGCCATCTTGATTGGAATAAACTGGTAACACTTAAAACATTTCATTTAAAAAGGAACACAATGAGGGGGTTCATTTTGCTATAGAAATTATGATTAGTGCTGAAGAAAGAAAAATTAGGGCACATTTTGAGTGACTTCTCAAATCCTCTTCTATTTCATTAAAAAATTCTGATATGCAGACTGAAACATGCACTTTTAATACCAGCAGCAGACTTCCGTGGTGAGCAGTAGCTTTACTACAGTGATCTAATGAGCAACTAGAGTGCTAACATTCAGAATTTATGGCAAATGTGTGACATATCTGAATACCTTCTTGATGGAATCAAAGTACAAAACTGAAAGCATTTCCTACTGAGGAGACTGCAGTAAATGAGGAAATTAGGAAACTTCATAACAAATAAATCTCTCAAGATGGCCACCAGACACCAAAGAGCCTAAATGCAGCACAAATATCACCCAGATGTAGCCCACATGTAGCTCAATGACAGAAGTGTGCAAAACACTTATTTTTTGTGTATTTGCAGCTTTATATAGTGCAGACTTGTCAGGTATTGGAATGCTTTACATGAGCATTGGTTACATCACACAAGATCAAATTCATTTTGGTTGTAGACATGGGGAGATTAAGTGATTTGACCACAATCACAGAATGTTGAGCTGAAGCAGAAACTCCAACCTGGTTCCCCAGTTGCAAAGTCTGCAGCTCTGGAAGTAACACCACATCCTCTCGCCAAGCTGCAACATTTAATCAAGTGGTCAATTGGATAAAAAAACATAAAGACTACAAATAATTTAAAAGTTCTTTTTCGCTGTTTGAAAACTCAGAACATATGTCCTCATTTTAGTTTTTTAGAGCACTAACCATAATTTTGATGCAAATAAGACCCTCTCATATATGTAATTTCTAAAGGAAATACTCTAGGTATTACAGTTTTGATTACATCAAGATGACGTCAGGCGTTCCACACTTTTGTAATAAATATAGAATGTTAGCAATCTAGTTGTTCATTGGGATACTGTTGAGAGGCAGAGGCCAGGGGCACGGACTCTGAAAATTGAAGGCTGGTAGGAGAGTGCAGAGGCAACAATTTGACCACACTGGGCAGGCAGGAAGGGCAGTGGCAGCACAACAGACTATGGAGGGCAGTGGAAAGGGGGGCAGGGGCAACAAACCAACAATAC
Organism: Triturus cristatus; assembly: GCF_964204655.1. Lineage (NCBI taxonomy): Eukaryota > Metazoa > Chordata > Amphibia > Caudata > Salamandridae > Triturus > Triturus cristatus. Next base: position 377,685,073 of record NC_140580.1, read on the forward strand.
AGGACTGGCAAGAGAGGCTGTGGCAATATAATAGACCATTGTGGGCAGAAGGAAGAGGCAGTGGTAGTACAACCATACATGCCAACAGACCCGTTTCAGCCAGGAAACGTCCAATGTTTTTAAGCTCAAATGGGCTTTATTTGATCTGTCTCCTGTCTACAATCTCCTCTTTTTCAATGTAACTCAAAGGGAAAAATCAATACCCCAGTTTTTTTTCAAAATCTCCCTCTTACCAAGTTTAAAATGTTCGCAAGTATGGTACATTGAATCATGGTAGGCAGGAGGAATTGGGGTAGGGACATGGACTCGGAAACAGAGGACAGGAGGGACATGGAGAGGTGCACCAATCTGACCCTACAGGGCAGGCATCAGGGTTTGCAGCAGCACAATACACCACACAGCGCATGCGGGACGGGAGTGCAGCACAACAATACATAGAAAGCAATAGGGAGGGGACAGGACCATGCACATGGACAACAGAGAACAGATGGGAAAGAGGCAATGGTAGCTAGCTGACCATAATGGACAGACAGGAGAGAACGCTGCAGCATAACAGACCATAAAGGGCAGGAGGGACGGATCAGGGGCATTACAATGGAACAGACAAGCCAGGAGGGAGGGAATAGGGGGTCTGCACATGGAAACAGAGGGCTGGGGGAGAGGTGGCAGGGCAGGAGCAGCAAGATGACCTTGGAGGTCAGGCAGGATGGGCACTAGAAACAAGACACACCATGGAGAGCAACAATGAGACTATGGTGGCATACACACAGACCATGGAGGGAAGGTGGGAGGGGGTCAGGGGCAGCTAGCTGACCACACAGGGAAGGTGGGAGGGGCCATGGCTGCACAGAAGACCATGCATGGCAAGCGGGAGGGTTAGTGGCAGCACAATGGCTATGATGGGCAAGAAGGAGGGTGCAGGGGCATGCACAAAGGACCATGGAGGATAGAAGGGAGGGTCAGGACCTGGGCACAGACAAGAGAGTTCAGGGGAAGGGGCCTCACAACAGACCGCGCGGGGCAGGCAGGAGGAGCAGTTGCAGCACAACAGATCAGGGAGGGCAGAAGGGTGTGGCAGTAAAATGGACCATGGAGGACAGGAGGAAGGGGATAGGGGCATGGCATGTGGACAGGCAGGGTGGAGGTGGCAGAGACAGGTTACAGTCATCTGACAATGCTAGGCAGGTGGGAGGGGAGTGGCAGCTCAACAGAACCCTCAGAGTAGATAGGAGTGGCAGGTCCATGGAACATGGTGGGCAAAAAGGATGGAGCAGGGGCATGCACAAAGACATCGGAGGGCAGGGGGAAGGAGAATAGGGGCAGCAAGCTAAGCACAGAGGCTAAGCAGGAGGTCAATGATGGGCCATAGAATTGGGAAAAGAAGGGCAGGAGGAGTGGACTGGTACATCATGCTAAATGGAGGGCAGTGGCAGCACATCAGACCATGCATGGCAGGAGGGAGGAGGCTAGTCCACGGATTCAGACAACAGAGGATAGGGAGGAGGTGGATGGGGCAGCAAGCTAACTGTTCAGAGAAGGTGGGTATTAGGAACGTTATTGTTTTTAAAATGTGTGTCTGTGCGAACTACTTAAAATATGAACAAGTGTGCAGCATAATCTCACTTTTATTCAGGAAGAAGAGGATGTTTGTGACTGTGACTCCGGGCTCACTTGGCAGAAACACCCCCTGACCCTCCACCCCCAATCCAAAATGTAATGCCCGTGAAAAGGGTAGGTGGATGCAGTGTTATATAGAACATAGTCCTGAGAGCACGATTGAAAATGAAAACTAGATGTAGTATATGGTATAAACTATGCACCAAAAAGTGTGATATAAGATGAACCGGGGCTTGAAATATAATATGCAATACATTGTGCGCAATGACAGATTCATTGGAGAGCGCGAGATAGCACAGGCACTAGCGCGTGCTATGCGATATGCGCCTTGGAGTGTAATATGCACAGGGCAGTGTTGTGTAACATAACTAGTCTCTAAAGTTGTAATATAAAATATGTGGTGGGGAGTGTAACGTTGCATATGCACTGTGACAAAGATATGGATCCCAGATTGTAATATGTATGGCATAGCGCTGTGCGTTATAACATACACATCGAGGAAGGCACGTTGGATGGGGCAATATAACCCGTGCGAAGGCAAGTGTGGCATGACATATTCACGGGTTGGTGTTACAGTGCACATGGGCTAGAGAGTGTCATAGCATACGCACTAGCTGGTGGAATACAACACAGAGGTGTGAGGCAATCGGTGGGCACTGGTGTGTGTAACGCAGCATTGGGCTCAGCCAGGAGCACGCTGTGACTCTCAAGTGATGTTCGTCTCCTTTCCAGAGAGTAAAATAAAAAGTATTACACATCCGGCGGTGGATGTGTTTTTTATTAACCGTGAGGGGGGTTTCTTGCATAGTTTGGTCGAATTTTTGTCGAATCCCCTTTGAATGGCTTGGTGTGCGTGTATATTAAATGTGCCCGTCAATAGCTACCCATGTTTGTATAAATAAACGATAGGGGTGTCTACTTGGAGAGTACCCACCGGCGAGGTCGCCGGGATTAGGCACGGTAGGGCGTCAGACACGTCAGAGCTTCACTAGCAGTGTAAATACATTCCATGTGGATTCATTCTATGCATAGTCGCCTTTTAATGAATATCACGCAAATCGTCATGGTGATAGATACATACGGTTTGTCCAGCATGTCCTAGGTGTTTCTATAAATATATATATTTTTAAAATATTAAAAAACAAAGGCCGGCCCCGGGGGATGGGGTCCCCGGAGCCATAAGTGGCCTGAGGAGGGGGGCAACGCAGCCCCCTCCTAAAGAATTTAAAGAAAAAAAAAGCCATGACCCCGGGGGTTGGGGTCCCCGGGGCCGATTATGCCTTGGGAGGGCCAAATTAATTTTTTTCAACAAAAAAAATTAGGGTGCAGGCCCTGGGGGATGGGGTCCCCAGGGCCAGTAAATTAGAAAAAGAAGGGGGGCCACACAGCCCTCCTTCTTAAAAAAATAAAATAAATAAAAGACGGGCATCGCGCTAGAGGCCACGCCCCCTCCTTGCAGAACTCTGCAAACTCACCCCCTGGCCAGTTGTAAGTTGGGGAATTAATTCCCCTTCAATTCTGAGGGTCCCTGAGGGCCAACTAGCCCAACAGGTATCTCCAGTGTGCGCCAGGGAGCTGCTTTGCAGACAGGGGTTCTGAGGCCACGCCCAATTTTACACCTCTATGCAACGCAGCTCTGTGGCGCTTACTGGAGGTACCTAGTGGGCTAGTTTGACCCTAGGGACCCTTAGGATTCAAGGGGACTTAATCTCTCAACTTAGAATGGCCACAGGGCGCGTTTACACAGTGGTGAAGGGAGGGGACGGGGCCTGAGGTGACGTGTGCAAACACACCCTGTGGCACGTTTTAAATTGGGGAAATAATTCCCTTTCAATCCTGAGGGACCCTGGGGGCCAACTAGCCCACCAGGTGCTTCCAGTAAGTACCACTGCTCTGCGTTGCAGAGAGGTGGTGCAGGCCGTGCCCCTTTTTACACCTCTCTGCAATGGCGCTTACTGGACGTACCTAGTGGGCTATTTTGCCCCTAGGGATCCTCAGGATTCAAGGGGACTTAATCTCCCAACTTAAAAAACAGCCACAGGGCATGTTTATACAGTGGGGAAGGAAGGGGACGGGGCCTGAGGTGACGTGTGCAAACACGCCCTATGGCGCGTTTTAAGTTGGGGAAATAATTCCCCTTCAATCCTGAGGGCCTCTGGGGGCTAGCCCACCAGGTGCTTCCAGTAAGCGCCACTGAGCTGCGTTGCAGACAGGTGGTCCAGGCCGTGCCACTTTTTACACCTCTCTGCAACGCAGCTCTGTGGCGCATACTGGAGGTACCTAGTGGGCTAGTTGGACCCTAGGGACCCTCAGGATTCAAATTAACTTAATCTCCCAACTAAAAACGGCCACAGGGTGTGTTTACACAGTGGTGAAGGGAGGGGACGGGGCCTGAGTTAACGTGTGCAAACAAGCCCTGTGGCGCGTTTTAAGTTGGGGAAATAATTCCCCTTCAATCCTGAGGGCCCCTGGGGGCTAACTAGCTCACCAGGTGCTTCCAGTAAGCCCCACTGAGCTGCGCTGCAGAGAGGTGGTCCAGGCCGTGCCACTTTTTACACCTCTCTGAAATGCAGCTCTGTGGCGCATACTGGAGGTACCTAGTGGGCTAGTTGGACCCTAGGGACCCTCAGGATTCAAATTAACTTAATCTCCCAACTAAAAACGACCACAGGGCGTGTTTACACAGGGGTGAAGGGGGAGGACGGGGCCTGAGTTAACGTGTGCAAACAAGCCCTGTGGCACGTTTTAAGTTGGGGAAATAATTCCCCTTCAATCCTGAGGGACCCTGGGGCCAACTAGCCCACCAGGTGCTTCCAGTAAGCACCACTCCGCTGCGTTGCAGAGAGGTGGTCTAGGGCGTGCCCCTTTTTACATCTCTCTGCAATGCAGCTCTGTGGAGCTTACTGGAGGTACCTAGTGGCCTAAATGGACCGTAGGGACCCTCAGGATTCAAGGGGACTTAATCTCCCAACTTAAAACGGCCACAGGGTGTGTTTACACAGTGGGGAAGTGAGGGGACGGGACCTGAGGTGACGTGTGCAAACACGCCCTGTGGCGCGTTTTAAGAGGTAGTTTTAATCCCCTGCCCTATTATATACTAGGGGCTTACAGAGGAGGTCATGCTGATCACAGGGGGACCCCAACGCATAGTGTTCCCTAGTGTATGTAGGTGTTTTCACTGTATTCTGAGTGTCTTTTAACATAGCACTGGCTCTAGGACTGGTTAGTCAGACTCAGTTACCACCAATATCCGTCTGAAAAAGTTGAGGGTACAGGATGATTTTGCAACAACGCTTCTTTCTGCTCTTCTGTTTGTTCTTTCTGCACGTTATCCTTCTTCCTGTACTTTTCTTCGTCTTTGAGGACTTCTGTTGCTTCTTTCTGCATTTCTTTTTTTTCTTTCTGTGCGTTTTTTCTTCTTTCTTCACATGTCCTATCTCTGTAGGCATAGATAGAAATTAGCATTTAAAAAACCTTTGAAATTCACTGAAAAAACCATAGGTTTCAGGCACGTTATAGTTAGGAATTAGCATTTAAAAAACCTTAGAAATTCACTGAAAAAACCATAGGTTTCAGGGGCGTTATAGTTAGCTGGACTTTTCACTCGTACAAAACCATAGAAATTCCCCCGTTATAGTTAGTTCAGCTAACTATAACTCGCGCGCCCGCAATGCACTGCTGATGACGTCACATATTACATCACTCATGACATGGTCAGTGATATCACTCATGACATCACTGATGACATCTCAAATGACATCACTAATGACATCATCCTTGTGATAGAGTGGCAGACCTCCTCTTCCCCTAATATAATCTTTGATACACACATTCAAAAATAGAAACTACAATGTTCAAAACAATGGACATACCAATACCAGTTACAACAACCTATTCAGTAATTCTAAGATCCACATACACATCCACTCATTCACCAACAGTCCTATACAGTCACTCATACATGTACTCACTCATCATATGTACTCACACACCTATACATCCTGTTACACAACGCCACTCATCCATAGAGTTACTCACACACATAGTCACTCATGCTACTAAAGAATCAAACATCCATTTACTTGCATATACAGTTATACACACACCACCACACTTACTTCTACAGAAACTTACACATACTTAGTCTTTTAAACAATCACTTATAGAAACACATACTTATTCATACAGGAACTCTTTCAATCTCTCACTCTCACATATACTCACTTATATACACCAATAGTCACATATACTAGTTTAAAACATATATAGTTACTCATAAAGACACTATTGAGACAGTCTATCACTCACTAACACACCCATGCACACACTCATCCACCCATACAGTCCTGCACACATGCTGTCTTCAACACATACAAACAGTGAGTCACTCATTCATGCACCTATGCACTACGTAATACCCCCCACCAAACCATACAGACCCTCAGACACTCATACTGATACTCAAAAAACCAACTAATAACCTATATAGACACTCATGTAGCTACTCACCAACCCATGCAGCCACTTATACACAAAGTGAGAGACTGATACAGATATTTACACATTTAAACATTACTCACTAAGCCATGTATTCACTAAAATACACTTAATCAGTCAGTTATACAATCAATTTTTCAAAAACAAATCATCTATTTAGACACTTATATACCCATTTATTCTTCCATCGACCTTGAGATATACATATATACAACATATGTAATTTTCAGAAAAACACACATTCACTGGATGATGTCATCAGTGATGTCTTTTGAGATGTCATCAGTGATGTCATGAGTGATGTCACTGACCATGTCATGAGTGATGTAATATGTGACGTCATCAGCAGTGCATTGCGGGCGCGCGAGTTATAGTTAGCTGAACTAACTATAACGGGGGAATTTCAATGGTTTTGTACGAGTGAAAAGTCCAGCTAACTATAACGCCCCTGAAACCTATGGTTTTTTCAGTGAATATATATATATATATTACCTACTGGCGGTCACCAGTAGGTTGTTATAGTTAGGTCCTATTATCCATAGGAAATCCGCAACATTCTATTTGGAATAACTTTGGCGCTAGTTGACGAATGTTCGCGAAATTTTCAAAACTTGTGGAGTGCTCCGGTCCGCTCCTATCCTGAAAGTCTTGGGGTGATTCGTCAAGTGGGGGCCGAGAAAAAAGGGGGTCCCAAAATGTGTTTTCCCCATGCAATTTTCCATAGGGACCTTTAATCGCAGCTTCAGCCCGAACTGCTGAACGGAATTACCCCAAATTTGGCAGAAAAGTAGACCTTGGTTCAGAGTCGTGCCTTTTGGTTAAATGGTGTAAAATCCGTTCAGTAGTTCCTGAGAAAATTGAAATTGAAATCACATATATATCTATGGCCGCGGTGGATCCGCGCACCCTGCGCACCCTGCCGGGCACGAGCTGTATGCTAATTGGCTGTCAACACTCCAAACCAGGAAGTGTTGGCAGCCATCTTCTGCCTCGGCAGAACCGAGGTACAAGAAAGCAGAAAAAAAAGCTTGCAAAACCCAGTGCGAATTTCAGCCGAAATAAAAAAAAAACGAAGTGTGGGCTCCCGCGCTTTGTTGGTAATTAGCCCCCAGGGGGGCCAAGTCCCAGGGGCATGATCAAAAAAAGTGTGTGGGGGCTCAAACCCCCCACACTGCCCCGGGGACTGCCACCCCTGGGGCAAAGCACTAATAGTCGCGGGGGCACATGGCCCCCCCACAGCCCCGGGGACCGCCACCCCCAGCAGCTTATAAATATAATGATGGGGGGCCTCTAAGGCCCGCCAGCCCCAGGGACCACCACCCCCCAGGGATCGACTTAATTTTTGATCGCGGGGGCACACTGCCCCCACGCAGCCCCGGGGACCGCCACACCCCAGGGCGTTCTTTTTTTTTAAAACATACCCTGTGTGAGGGGGCTCAAGCCCCCCCCCACACGCCCGGGGACTGCCACCTCCCCGGGGCTCTAAATATTTAGATTGGGGGGTCCATGATGGACCCCCCAGCCCCAGGGACCTCCACCCTCCGGGGCTTTGTGGATGGTGGGAGGGGGCCTTGCAGCCCCCATCCTGGAACCTTGTCATGGCCCTGGGCCAGCTCCTGCAGTGTCCCGGGGTGCCTACCCCCGGGACACTGTAGTTTGCTATGGCAGGACGGGAGCAAACCTGCTCTCTCATCCAAATGGCCCACCAGGTACCTCCAGCATGCGCCAGGGAGCTGCGTTGCAGAGAGGTGTTCAGAGGCCACGCCCCTTTTTACACCTCTCTGCAACACAGCTCTGTGGCGCTTACTGGAGGTACCTGGTGGGCTGGTTGTCCCCCAGGGACCCTCAGGATTGAATGAGACTTAATCTCCCAACTTAAAACGGACACAGGGCTAGTTTACACAGTGGTGAAGGGAGGGATGGTGTAGGAAAGTGGCTCTATATATACTGGACCAAAGTAAAATCAACCAAACTACGAAATCCGATTTACTCACCTGATATCAGGATAGACCTCAGTGCTGCATCTTTGAGCCCGGTACTGATCCTGGAAAGTAATTCTAACCGTACTTACCAGTAACTTGAATTTCCTTCCATAGGCTAACATTGACTGGTTTCACTTGGAAATTCTTCTAAGTGTCGATTTTTGAAACTTACAAATATTCCTCTAAAATCAGTCGAACTACGAATTCCAATTTACTCACCTGTTATCAGGAGAGACCTCAATGCTACATATTTGAGTTCTGTACTGATCCTGAAGAGTAATTCTAACCGTACTTAACAGTAACTTGAATTTCCTTCCATAGGATATTATTGCCTGCTTTTTGCTAAAAAAAAGTTTGTGTCGATTTTTTAAACTTACAACTATTCTCTAAAAATCGTACCAATGATAAAAACATAATTACTTGCCTGTTTTGGATAGAGGTCCCAGTGCTGAACCTAGGAGTCCAGCACAGGATTGCAAAAGTAACATGAACATACTTTACCTGCAAATTGAATTTCCTTCCATAGGATAACATTGGTAATTCCAACTGAAAAAAAATTAAGATAATAATATAAATATATTAAAATAAAAATATAAAACAAAAAAAATCAGTTTCAATACTTTCAAAAACATTTTTTTTCCATTTATATTAAAAATATATAATGTAATTTACAAAATAAAATATGTAAACATAAACAGTTAAAAAACTGTAAAAAATCAGTATAAAAAAATACATATAACTATTATTACATTTAAAAATTATCATTTAAAAAAACCTTTGAAATTCACTGAAAAAAATATAGGTTTCAGACATGTTATAGTTAGGAATTAGCATTTAAAAAACCTCAGAAATTCATATGTGTGACTGCCCAAAGATGTGTGAATAGTTGATTCAGTAGGTATATAAGGTTAAGACTACATGTTTTAACAGTTGTTTGGGTGAGTGAATATCTTTATGGGTGTGGAACAGGACCCAGGGGCAGTTTACAAAAAAACGAGGGGGTCATTGGGCCCTCTCCTGAGGCTCTTTGAGCCCCGGGGACCACCACCTCCCTGGGGCTTAATTCATGCAAAAGGAGGAGGCACACAGGGACCCCCTCATGAGGCTTTATAAGACCCAAGGACCACCACCTCTCTGAGGCTAAAGAAACATTGATGGGGGCCATGCAGGCCATGCAGCCCATCTGAGTCCTGGGGACCACCACCACCCCAGGGCTAAATATTTTTTAAAGATTGGGAGGGGGTCACGCGGCTCCCCTCCCAGACCACATAGGGCCCCAAGTACCACCAACTCCCTGGAGCGGCCCTAAACAAGAAATATGGGGGGCTTCGGGACCCCCTCCTGGATCCTTATATATGGCCTTGAGGACTGCCACTCCCCCAGGCCCAGCTCCTGCTATGTCCCGGGTGGCCACCCCGGGGACATGGCTGTTTGATTTTGCTTGGTGGGACCTGTGACAGATCCTGCCAAGAAAAAGCAAATACTCTGGTTCCAGCGGGCGGGAACTGTCAAAGTGCTCCCACCCACTGGAAGCAGAGGTTCAATCTTTTCCCTGCCCGCAGACATGAGGGCAGGGAAGGAGATGAAATGTTTTCTCTTGCACACAGGGTGCTGCCTTTGCAGCAGCTCCCTGTGTGCAATGGCAATGCCTGCTCCCACCTTGAGGCTCCCCACATGGTCCTCATGTTGCACACTGTGTGCGCTGGGAGAGCTCCAGGACATCCAGGAGACATGGCCTGGCCCCAGGGGATGGGGTCCCTGGGGTTGAAATTTGCAAGGCGAGGGGGGAAACATGGCCCCCTCTCCCATTTGTTTGTGGCCAGACCCCGGGGAGGGGGTCCCCGGGGCTGAATCAGCCTGGGAGGGGGCCATGCAGCACCCACCCCCATTCAATTAAGGCCACGCCCCAGAGGGTGGGGTCACCAATGGGGTCCCCGGGGCCAAAGTAGGCCCAGGTAGGGGGATCACATGACCCCCTCCCTTACGAAGAGGAGGGGGGAAAACGAGTAGTACAGGCAAAAGGGAAGGCAGCAAAAAGAGCATAAAGGGCAAAACAGAAGGCAGAAAAAAGAGCAGGAAAGGCAAAACAGATGGTAGAAAAATTAGCAGAAAAAGTAAAACAGAGCAGAAGCGTGCAAAGAGAGGGCAGAAAAATGAGCAGCAAAGGCAAAACAGAAGCAGAAGAACAAGCAGGAAAGGTAAAACAGAGGACAGAAAAACAAGCAGGAAAGGTAAAACAGAGCTGAAGAAGGCAAAAAAGGGAACACACACACACACTCACACTCACTCACAGACCCACTCAGAGAATCATGAACCCACTCGCAGACCCACTGAGACACTCACACACTCACTCACAGACCCACTGAGAGGCTCATGCACCCACTCACAGACCCACTCAGACACTCATACCCACTGACAGCCACTCAGACACCCACGCACCACTCACAGGCCTACTTAGAGACTCATGCCACCATTCACAGACCCACTGGGAGAGTCACACACCCACTTACAGACCCACTAAGACACTCATGCACCCACTCAGACACTCATGTGCCCACTCACACACCCATTGAGCCACTTATGCAGCCACTCCCAGACCCACTCAGAAACTCACACACCCACTGACAGACCCACTCAGACACTCACACCCACTCACAGACCTACTGATACACTCATTCACTCACTGACACACTCACAATCAAATGTTACTGATTAAAGTTAGGAAATAAAATGTAAAAAACCTTGGAAACTCACTGACAAAACCAAAGGTTACCGGGATGTTATATTTAGGAAACAACATTTTTTTTAAACCATAGATTTCCACTGAAATAAACAAAGGTTACAGAGACATTATAATTAGGCTTAGATTTCACTCGTAAAAAAACAGTGAAATTCAGCAGTTATAGTTACCTGAGCTAATAATACCTTACGTCACTGCAATGCACTGCTTATGACCTCACATATTATATCACTCATGACATGGTCAGTGACAGAACTGATTAAATCAATGATGATATCATCCACAAAACCATGCACACACCCACTCATACCTCGATACAAACTCTCATATACCCAATCACAAACCAACACAACCATTCACATACTCATTCACAGACCCCTACAAGTACTCACACAAACACTCACTCATCCATAAAGTCACTTACACAACCACTCTCTCACTCATCCAGCCACTCACACAACCACTTACTCATTCGCTCAGCTACTCATACAACCAGTCACTCAACCGTACAGCCACTCACACAGTCACCCATACAGCTACTCACACACCAACTTATTTACTACCTCTCATCACAGCCACTCCCTCACCCATAAAAGCACTCACACACTCCCTCACTGTCTTTTCTGCTTGTTTTTTGCCCTCTGTTTTACCTTTCCTGCTCGTTCTTCTGGCCTGTGTTTTGCCTCTCCTGCTCTGTTTTTTTTGGCTTCCCTGCTTGTCTTCTGCCCTACGTTCTGATATATATATATATATCTATATATCTATATATCTATATATATATATATATATATATATATATATATATATATACACACACATATATATCTATATATCTATATATATATATATATATATATATATATATATATATATATATATATATATTCACTGAAAAAACCATAGGTTTCACACATGTTATAGTTAGCTGGACATTTCACTCGTAAAAAACCAATGAAATTCCCCCGTTATAGTTAGTGCAGGCAACTATAACTCACGCGACCGCAATCCTCTGCTGATGATGTCAGATATTACATCACTGTATTTAGACACCTATTTACCCATGTCTTCTTCCATTAATCTTTAGCTACACATATATTACAAATATTTATTTTTCATAAAGACACATATGTCATCAGTGATGTAATATCTGACATCATCAGCAGAGGATTGCGGTCGCGTGAGTTATAGTTGCCTGCACTAACTATAACGGGGGAATTTCATTGGTTTTTTACGAGTGAAATGTCCAGCTAACTATAACATGTGTGAAACCTATGGTTTTTTCAGTGAATTTGCAAGGTTTTTTAAATGCTAATTCCTAACTATAACGTGTGTGAAACCTATGGTTTTTTCAGTGAATTTGTACGGTTTTTAAATGCAAATTTTTTTGGGAGATTTTTGGTAAACCTATGTATAAAATAATATATGTACTATATCCTGCATTATGGAATGGTTAATTTTTTTTTATGCATTTTTTTCCGTGCGCGTACGGTAAGCTGACGCTACGCGCTCCGTACGTCATAAGTACGGTGCGCTTACGTGATACGATGCGCGTACGGTAAGCTGACGCTACGTGCTCCGTACTTCATAAGTACAGCGCGCTTACGTGATACGTACGTGACGTACGCGAACACGCGGAAGCAACGTCGCGGTTACGCAGGGGCGTGTAATGCGCATGCGCGAGTGCGTCTTACGTACGCGCTCCGTAAGCGCTCCGTAAGCGTCACGTTCGCGCATGCGTACTTGTTTCCGAGCGCGTACCGTAAGCTTACGGAGCGCGCACGGTAGGTCATGTGATCCACAAAGAACACTTTTCATTGGTTGAAACTACTTTCAGTTCCAGAAACTTCCCACACCACACCCATTCCCCTCATTACTGCTTGAGATCCCCTTGGAGAAGGAGCTGAATTGACATTGAGATACAATGGCAGAACAGCAGACATCTTCTGAGAGTGAGGCTAGCAGCACCACCATCATCCAGAGAAGGAGGAAACAAAATAATTCTTTTGTATGGGAGTATTTTACTTTTCCAGAGGGGGAGAAAAAGGTCAGTGCTCCATTGGTCACTTGCACACTTTGTGACCGTGTTTTATCTAGAGGAAATCCAAGGAAGAAGTATTCCTTTGGAAATCACTCTATGATGAGACACCTTAGGGATAGACATCCAAGGACCTTTGCTCGACATACTGGAGAAAACTCTTCAGTAAGTCACCAGAGCCCAACCTCAGAATCTCAGCCGAGTACATCATCGGCAGCTCAGCTGAGCCCTTCCTCTGAGGTGGGAGCATCACCTTCTTCTGCTCCTCTGGACGTTAACCCTCGATTTGGGAGGGTTGCAATGAGGTGTATAACGTGTTGTGGTCTTATTGTTTTTGGGGAGCCCAGTGTTTCCCTTATTAACCATAAGATAGACCAGCACGTTTGTCGACGCTCATAATATTCCCATTCTTTCTTTCCTCCATCCCTGTATGAACCCAACGGCTCTTTTAAGAGCCAACCTTACCTCACAATTTTTTTTTTTAAGCTTTCCTTTTTGAAAAAAAAATTTTGCCGCGTAATTATGCGAAATTCGCGGAATTTCTCCGTTTACGCCGTGCGCGTACGCTACGCGCATTCGGCGATTTTTCGAAAAAAAATTAAAATTAATTTTTGCCCTTGGGGGTCCTTCTGGGACCCCCTGGGACCCCCTGACAAAGGCTAGGGGGTCAGGAACTGTCCAGCCTGCCCCCTTTTCACGTTATCCACCTTTGCTTTTCACCCCCTCAGACTGCGAGAGACAAAATTGCGGCCGACACTTCCTGGTTTCGACCGATTTGAATGTTTACTGAGATCCAACAACCAATCAGAATTGCGCTCACGCACGGCAGGGTGCGCGTACGGTAAGCTTACGGTACGCGCTCGGAGCGCGCCCATAGATATATATATTGATTTAAATGCTATTTTCTCAGGAAATACTGAACAGATTTACACGAGACCTTCAAAAGGCACATCCCTGACCTGAGGGCTACCTCTCTGCCAAATTTCAACTAATTCTGTTCAGCCGTTCGGGCTGTAGCTCGGACTAAAGGTCCTATGGAAAAATGCATGGGGAAAACGTGTTTTAGGACCCCCCTTTTTCTCAGCCCCCGCTTGACGAATCCCCCCGAGACTTTCAGGGAAGGAGCGGAGCGGAGCGCCCCACCTATTTTGAGAATTTCGCGAGGATTCGTCAATCGGCGCCAAAGTTATTCCAAATAGAATGTTGCGGATTTCCTATGGAAACACGGTCCTAACTATAACTATCTACTGGCGAACGCCAGTAGATAATATATAGATATGTATATATATAGATATAGATATATATATATCGGCTCGAATTGCACCTTTATTCAGGAATTCACTCACGGGTGGGTGCTCTCGTTGTGGCGGTGCAAGCCACAAATCATCAACGCTCCAAATCCTTGCTATCAAAAGGAAGTAAGCACTCACGGGAGACACTCGGAAGAAATTTTATTCCGATACAGCAAACAAACGCGTTTCGGCGGACTGCCTTCCTCGGTGTTTGCTAACACACCGGGAGGCCGCCATTTTCAATGCCTGCATCAATCGTAACATCCGTATGGCAACATAGAAAGGAGACTTGTGCTCTAATCGCAAATAGTCCACCATTTACAAATGTATATTTGTCACTCATTCAATGAGACCTGATTTAGATATCATTAAAAAACATTCTTAATCATAAATGTTGAGCTCTATGTAAACAAAACCCAAATATACGAGTTACATGTCATACATGATTCACGCATTGTGGCATTTCAACGTGTTTCCTGCCATGTATTGGCTATATAGATATATATATATATAGATTCAGTGAAAAAACCATAGGTTTCACACATGTTATAGTTAGCTGGACATTTCACTCGTAAAAAACCAATGAAATTCCCCCGTTATAGTTAGTGCAGGCAACTATAACTCACGTGGCCGCAATCCTCTGCTGATGACATATGTGTCTTTATGAAAAAAAAATATTTGTAATATATGTATAGCTAAAATTTAATGGAAGAAGACATGGGCAAATAAGTGTCTAAATACAGTATTAGCATCAGCAGAAGATTGCGGTCACGTGAGTTATAGTTGCCTGCACTAACTATAACGGGGGAATTTCATTGGTTCAGTGAAATGTCCAGCTAACTATAACATGTGTGAAACCTATGGTTTTTTCACTGAATTTGCAAGGTTTTTTAAATGCTAATTCCTAACTATAACGTGTGTGAAACCTATGGTTTTTTCAGTGAATTTGTACGGTTTTTGAAATGCTAAGTTACTTTACGCCATTCGTGGCATGCGCGCCCACTTAACGCAGTTCGTTCCGTGCGAGCACCGTGCGCGACCGCCAGTAGGTAATATATAGATATATATATATATATAAACGTGTTTGGCGAAATAACCAACTTGCAAGGAGAAATGCTGAAAGAGAGCTGAATAGACAACACTGAACCCTTTGAAACCGCCAATAAAAGGTTAAACGTTACACGACGTGTGTGGCCCTCATTTGGGAGCAGTTTCTTGTGGATAGGTAGGTAGGTGAGTAGGAAGGAAGGTAGGAAGGAAGGTAGATAGATAGATAGATAGATAGATAGATAGATAGATAGATAGATAGATAGATAGATAGATAGATAGATAGATAGATAGATAGATAGATAGATAGATAGATAGATAGATAGATAGATAGATAGTTAGATATTAGACAGATTAGTGCCTTCGCCAATCCCTTTTGTGTAGATGCCAGGTATGATCTGTGGCATAACGTGAATGATGGAAGCGCTGTGCAAATGTGAGGAAAGGCACCTGTGTCTCCCATACATCACGGTTCTTCATTTGCCTTGGACTGATTTAGTGCCCCTTGAAAGGTTGGGGGGTGTGCAGTAGGGGCTCTAGGGACCAGCATTATGCCCCTGGGCAAGGCATGCCCAGCACTGGACAGTGGGCTTTTGATTTATGAATGTGGCATCAATTCTCATTGAGGCTGGTTTTCCTCCAGTGCATGCTAGAACTGGATAAAACCTAGTCTTCCAGAGCCACTAAGTTGTATTCAGAAAGAGCTCAGCAGACCCACTCAGAAAAGGCATTAGAGCAAGCCAATGACAATGGAGACACCCTACTGCAGTGCACTGCTCAGGGAAAAGAACCACTTGGTGCATGAGGTGGCTTATGTCCTATAGGAGCTCTATGACCTAAATATTTTGACCTTAACCAATCATAATCGGAATGAGGCCCTACAGTCAATATTCGCCCAGAACCAACACCATTTGTCCAACGTTTGTACCCTCACATTGGAGACCAGTTGGAAACATAATTTGCCACCAATGCTGAACACTGACTTTGGACTACCTCTTTGGCACATTGTAACAATACTTTTCCCAATCCAAGTTTAGTTTTGTCACAACTTTGGCTCAGTCTCACTGTCTGGGTTCGGCTCTCAGATTTGCACGTTCTCGCACCCTACGCCCATTTAGAAAATGTAGGCATATCATTGGGTGTTTGATGTATTTGTAGAAATCTGTCCGATATATTACTTATTATGATTGGGGTCTGTAACAGAGCCGCTCATCTTTGTGTAAGAGGACTGAGTCTTGCTTGTTACTGGGCAAAGCCACAAAATCACAAACTTCTCAGATTTAATAGTATTGGCCAATAAACTCTAACATGAATACTTATATTCTTTAAAAAAAAATGTTTTACATGGGCAGTAACCTTTAGTGAGTGTTATAACTGGTGTGTTATAGAGTATCTGAGCTTCAGACTCACTTCACCCATTATATTAAGTGTTGATCTCTTGACCGTACTCCCCTTTGACGGGTTCGCGTGGTAAACAGCAAGGCTCAAACCAGAGAAAAACAAATCAAAATGGCCAAAAATCTTTTTGTACTGTGGGTCTATTTTCAACAAATCCTCAACAGATTTTGTTTAGTGTAAATTTGCCACTCTGACACATGTGCTTAGATATTTTAAAAAGTATTTAAAAAACAAGAGTATGATTTTTGTGTTGTTTTCCTGTGAGGTTTATGCCATGGAGGTAGTGTTCTAGACACCCTGCGTTGCGTGCATCTGGAGAAATTGGAGAAAACCTTTCATGCATCTTTTTGTTGTTCTGCGGCCACGATTCCACCAAATCCTTCAGATGGTGGTTTTGATCAGGCCATCCTTGCCCAGGTGTTCTGATCTAATATAAATGGTTTCCCCCGGTAGCCACTGCCATTCAGGGGCCTTGAGGGCCTCTGCACCTCCAGCCAGTCGCCTACTCCTAAGAAACTAACGACCAGGTAAATCATCTCTTTCCCCGGCTCCATATGCCTGGTAATCTCAGCTATTCTTCTCTTGCTGGGTGGCTATTCCAATAGTATGGTGTAACCATCAAGCGAGATGTGGAAGCTATCTCAGCTATCTCCTCTAGGGACCTAAAAGGGGACCTCTGGTCGTGTGTCTTTGCAGGAATATGAGTGATTGTAAAGTACCTCTCGGGCTTCCATCCCGGTGAGCCATGAAAAGGGATTATCTGCGATGATCGCGCACTGTTTGCGCAACTCCAGGGCTACCATCATATTATCAACAGCCACTAACACACTAGCAAAATCTTAATTTTAGAGTAATATCTCAATAATGACCAGGCATCGATTCAAGCCTTGTGCAAAACAAGACCAAAGAGCTGGAGAAAAAAATCACACCTACCATAGGCTCCCTGGCTAAGGCGGTGAAAAAGACAACTTTGTTAAACCTCACTCCATTGTTACTTTAATAATTCCACGCCCTCAGGTCATGTTTAGATAACATTGCATCATGCTGTTATTTTAATCTTGTACTATTGATTAGTAACACATTCCCTGGCTCTTCGTCCTGATCCATAAAATCCAACTCCTAGCAGATCACCTGGCTTTGAAATTCAGAATCCTCAGGGCCTGTCTAGGAGGTGATGGATATACTTCTCCAGGGGCATAATGAATCCCACTCTTTAGCAGCTTGAGCACTTCTGGGCACTTCTGATAAACATAAAACACTAAGATTTTTGTTTATAGCTCCTTTATATTTGAACGGAGTGAGCGCTGGTCCCCAAAATAAAACTCATAAATACCAGTGTAAGAGGACAGTATGATGGAGCTGTGGGGAGGGAAACAAATTAAACAAGAAAAAAAGGAGGGACTGGAGGAATGATAAAACAATTAATGAAAGGAACAATGGATGGATGGATGGTGAGATGGAATGCAATGTGGACGGATGAGTGCTGATATGGATGAGGGGTTCAGTTCAATTAAAAAAAAGTTTCTTTGGGACTATACGGTCCTTAAACATATAAAAGTCATCATAAAATACAATGCCTAAAAATCACAAATTACACAATAAAACCACATCATAAGATTCAAGTTAAAATTGTTCGTTCTTGACTTCCAACCATAAAACATATCCTAACACATATCATAAGTTAAGGCAAGAATTCATTATTGGGCCCATTTCAAATTTCTTTAGCTTGTTGAATACTCTCCCCTAGGGCACAACTTTAAATGCATCATCATACGATTCCAGGGTAAGAACTTTAATCCTTTTTTCAACCATATATCCTACACATATCCTGTAAACAGGCACATTTTAGGATGCTAGTCACATTTCAAAAATTATTTTACTTTTTGAATAATCCTTCCCAGAGCACAGGCTATATCCAAATCCCTCATTTCTAGTAAATGTTCTGCTCCCTGTGCCCTCTTTATTATGCTATATATTTTTTAAATTGAGCGTAAAATTTCTTTCCGTATATCTAAAACCATTTGGTAATCCAATAAAATGTGTACGATATCACATTTTGTCCCCAGAGAACAGTTGAGTGGTTGATAGAGAGAAGGATGATGGGTGAACGGAGAGAAGAGTTGAAGTATGGAGAGAATTGTGGACGGATGCAGAGAAAGATGAGTGGAGAAAGAGAAGAAAAGATGGATGGATTTAAAAAAGGAAGGAATAATGGATGTTTGGATGAATGACGGGATGGATGGCAAGAAAGCTGTAATAAGAGATGGATGGATGTGAGGATGAAGAACATAAGAGAAAGAAAGAAAGAAAGAAAGAAAGAAAGAAAGAAAGAAAGAAAGAAAGAAAGAAAGAAAGAAAGAAAGAAAGAAAGAAAGAAAGAAAGAAAGAAAGTTGGGAGAGAAATAAGGATAGATTTAAGAAGCTTGGCGGGAATAAAGGATGGATGAAAATCTGGAAGAGGACAGAAAGAAAAATGGGAGACAGAAGGAAAGAAAGAAGGTAAACATACAAAGAAGGATGGAGGGAAGGTCGGATATTTCATAATTCACTCAGGGGAAGCAATCTACTGAAGGACTGTTGGGCTCGCTCATCACACATGTTCACTTATTATCATTTGTGATATGGTTCAAAGTTTGGGAGTATTTTATTTGTTTGGCTTCTGTCTTGCACTTGTCTTTAGACAACCGTAACCTGGTGTTCTTCTCTCTAGTGGCAGTCAACAGGACAAACACTATGTTGAGTCATCTGAAATACTCACCTTCTACCACTCATCCTCAGACAAATTCACTTGCCCCACCACCTCTAACAAATCTTCCCAGCTATCTGAAGACATCTGAGGGTCCTGTACACAGATACCTGTATTGCATCCTACATTATACTCCAGACTGTTACCATTATTCTTTGCAGCCGCCATCCACACATCAACTCAAGTAAGAACAGTTTCAGACAGTAACAAAAATGACCAACTGTAAAGTCTCCATCGGCCCTCCTTCTGAATCTGAAAAAGCACACCCTCAGTGTTCCAGACAATCTAGATCTGGACAGTAATTTATTTGGCCTCAATAAATACCAAATGGGGTCCCATCTCATTGATGCAATCCACTTTACATAAGCGGAACTGCCTCGACACAGGCCTAGGTCTTCGGAGCATTATTCCTCACCGACATCTTTGAGATGTAAATCAGGTTCTGCCCTATCTTTTTGACCACTGACTGGCATTCTTCACAAACTGGACCAGAATGACTTACTACGTCTTTCGCTTCCTGCTAACCAGATGATGGCAGTGGCATTCAATTTTACTGCCATTCTCGAAACAAGATTACGAAAAAGCAAATGCATAACCCATAGTCTGCACATTATTCTTTGGCTGGATGTCACGTACTAGTTCTAATTTAAAACATATGTGTAGGTCCATCAACCTCTACAGGGACCTCTCCAAACTTATATTTAGTCCGGGGCTTTCCACCAAGCAACAACACACTTTTTACGTTAAAGTTATTTTCAAACCAATATTTTCAATGGCTGTGATACTTGGTCAAGCCGTCTCGCCAACCCTCAGGAGGCAGAAGAGTCATCTCTTACAGCTAATAGTAGTATTCTGAACAGTAAACTTTTATACCAGTCTCATGGCAGACAGCTATTATTCCCTGTGTCCTTTTGGACTTCCACATTCTGGGCACGCTGTACCCCTAAAATTTACAGCTCAGTGGCATGCCCAGGAGTTAGCTATAGCGGGGGTTGTGTTAACCTTGAATCACGAGGCAATGTGCCATGGTTCAAAGCAGCATTTTAATATATAGTCACAGAAAGGTCTGACTCAGAAAATGAGCTCTGGACTGGAATTTAGAAAACCCATGAAGGTTTAGCACAGAATTCAAAAGGGTACAATGCAGAAATATTAAAGTGAGGATGCAGCAAATCTCGTTTAAATGCATAAATCATGGCCATAAAGGTTCCAGTAATAGGAACAATTCAGGATAGGTGGCAAAATCAATAATAGTTTAAGTCTCCCATGTGCAGCAAAATCAGTAAAACAACTGGGCAGCATCCCTAGCAGAGACCCAAAACAATTTGGCTCACCCCCAAATGTAAGGGTTTATATAGCCATTTTCTTCACGGAAATATATTCGGACTGCAGACTCATAGTGGTGTGAGCAAAGATTTGCGTTTTCAACAAATCAAATTACAGATTTTAAATGGTCACATAACCTTACCCCCTCAGCACAAAGCCACATCGTGAATATTGATTCAGCCTCTCTGCTCTAATGTTATCTCGAGGTGTCAACAAGCTAGTTACATAAACAACAGTGAACCATTGTGAATGAATGCAATACTGGGTGCATGAGGAAGGTCCTTGAAAAGTGTTACAGTAGGCTCTCTAGCTGGCTGCCTTTGATAACAGTGCAATTCAGAAATAAACAAATCCACATGTTGCTTGACAACAGGATTATAAACAGAATATAAAAATGACAAGATTACTTTTACTTTGGACAAGATTGAGGAGCGTTGCCCCACTACGAGAAGCAGAAACATAAAATGGTAATAACTTTTAGTTATTACCATTTTATATTTGCATTGTAGGGGCTGCTCTACTCACGCGGAGCAGGGAAGGAGAGGAGTGGTTGCCCAAAGACTGTTTGGTCCGCCCTATCGGGCCACCCAAACCAGTCATGTACAATGCAGCCTGCATGGAGAACATGCCCACCCCATAAGCCCCTGGCTGGGTGCCGTCCTGAGCAATCACTATGCTGCTTGCAGTGTTGTGATTGGCTTAGGGGAGTTAGCCTGGCTGCCTGTTTTCTGTTCCTGGAAGCAGACGCAGGAGGGCACGAGCCGCAAAGACACGGGAACCGGCCTTAAGGCAAGTTTACATTATTTTTTTATTTTTTTAAAATTAAACCCCCACTCGCAACTTCCCCCGTGTGCCCCTTCCCCGCGTGACCACCCGTGCACTCCCTCTCACCCACGAGCCCTGCCGGCAGCGACTGACAAGATGGCATAGAGGCCTAACCGATTCCTAGTTAGTGAAAGGCATAAAAACAAGCTTCAACAGGTCATAGCAGATTTGTTTAAACTGTCTTAGCTGCATGTCAGTATACATATGTGTGAATTCAAGGGTACATTGTTCTGTACACTTGGAATGAACCAAGTGGAACATTAACAGAGAGTCCACTATACACAGAAATCAGGAAAGACTTTTACTGGGACTCTTTGTTAAGGCTCATGAGAAGATGTAGGTCAGATGGAAGAACCCCCCCCCCCCCCCCCCCCCTCCGGGAGCGAGATAGTGAACTGCCCAGTCTCCTCGATCAACTGATGCGACTGCCAATTTCACACCCTTGGGGACAGTTGTTTTAGGAACAGCATATCCACATGAATGGTCAGTGGCAAACAAAACCCTCAGGACCAAGACCTGGAAAACTAAAACAAGCCAGATACAATGCCCAGAACTAAGTACTGAGCGAGGACAATGTTAAGACAGAACGACCCTCGCCCAGATTTCTTGTAGGCTTTCAACACTAGTCCTTTCAATTGAAAAGTATTTTGTACCCACCCTCCCCTTTTCAAAAGATTCCCCTTAGCATTTACTCTGGCATACAGATTTGAAACACCCCAAGTATTACACACAGGGATAGCTAGGAACCATAATTGTTTCACAATTCTCCGATTTTTGGTTATATTTTTCAACTTTGCCTCACAATAAATCATTCAATTGGCTAAATATGTTGAATAAGGTAGCAACTTCCCACACCCTCCAAATATGAGCTCAGTTTTTGAAGAGTGTGTAACCTTCCCGCATTTGTAGAAGTGGAACAGTAGTTTGTAGTGGGTGCATTAAAAGCTTATCATTAATTCTTTTTTCATCCTGATTGAATGGGAGGCTTGGCGATTTTGGGTATTGTTTTTTGCTGGTGGTCACACAAGGAGGTGCTGTGGGATTTGCCTAAAATATTTCTACACCTCTGACTAAATTTGGCGATTATTCTGCCCACAATGAACTCAACTGAGACCTTCAGACTGGTTAAGTGCTAAGCCATTGCACGCATCTGCCTTTTGCACCACTACAAGAAGCCAGAAGAGTGTGGCAGTGTGCAAAAAATAGCTCACAATAGGTATTGTCGCTAGTGATTACTTAGTGCCCAACATGGGGCCTTCAAAAATCCGTGCAACAGAGTGGTAGCTAGCAATCTTTTTATCCCAAAATCTCCCTAGTAAAATGTAATGACTGTAAATCCGCCTAAATTTTTTTACCGTCAACCAGAACTGTTCTGAACCCCCCCCCCCCCCGTCTTAAACCACCTGAAAGAGAAATATTTTGATATTAATCCTGTGCTATAAAGGAATGTGAATTAGGCAATTCGATTTTCTTTATCTTACTGGTATCTTCAAAATTCAGATTTCTACTCGTTATTGTCATAGATCTTTACTTCATGAACTGTGTCCCTCTTTGGACACAGAAATCCTTCTGATACACTAACTTCCAAAATGTACCTTGTTACCTCTATTTATGATTTTAAAGCAAGAACCCATCTGAAGTGGACATAGGGGATAATTCCAGGAGGAGAGAAAGAGAGTCCAGGTACTGTGATGTGGTTTTATGAGGAGAGGACCATTTCCTGGTACGGGTGATGTGACTCAAAGAGAAGACATGAAGGGAGTCCAGGAGAAGACCATGTGATTTCAAGAAAAGAAGAAGTGATTCTAGGTGAGGGTGGTGGGGTTCCCAGATCAGAGGAAGTGAGTACAGGTGAGCATGATGTGATTCCAAAAGGAGAGGAAGTGATTCCAGATGAGGGTGATGTGATTCTAAGAATGGAAATCTTGATTTTAAGTGAGGGTGCTATGAGTCTAAAACGGAAATGATGTGAACATGGTACAAAGGGTTTAGTTCCTGGGCAGCTACATTTCAGGGCCAGGTATATGATTGAAGGAGGTTAGAACAGGATTGGAGGGGAGAAATGTGTGCTTCTAAGTGGCTAGGATGCAGTAAAAAAGATGTGATATGAAGAGCAGAGAATACGGTTTCAGGATGGAATGATATGTTCCAAGAGAGGTGTGGGATGGTAAGAAAATCTGCTCAAATGGCAATCAAAATTAGAACGGGTTTATGAACAAAAGAAAAATTAATTGCCTGTAAATCACAGATTTAGTTGGCCAAGTGAGTACCTGGGTAAACTGGATTGGAGCATGCTCAACAAACAAAGGCAAAGCACAAATATATAGAGTAAGAAACACGGGTCTGCAATAGGCAACACTTACCACACTTACCATACTGAAACAAAGGGATCGAAGAGGTGTGAAAAGACTTGGGTTATGAGAAAGAAGATGACCTTCACCCTGCAACAAATATGTAAGGGGCTCTCTCTCTAAAATATGGTAAAGTTGGTTTACATCTGATTGGCCCATTTAACATACAGGTCTCTAGTATATGGTACAACATTGTGACGGGTCGGATAACGCAGGAGACGGAATGGGTTGATTTAACTGCTTTTATTCGTTGTGGTTTGCGTTTTCGAGTAAGTACAGGTCTATAATAGGGAAGTGGGGGTTCGGTGTTTCTCTCCCTGGTCTCTCTCCTTCCTGCCGTGGTTCTTCCCTTCCGGATTCTTCCCTTTAGCGGTGTAGGCTCACAGGTCTCTCTTGTCTCCGGGCTGTCCACGCTCAAAGAAAAGAAGGAAAGACACCACACCTGAGCACTTGGTTTCCGGTTAGCAGAGCGTAGGGAAAGGGGGTGAGGGAACACTCGGTGCAACGGCGGGTTGTCCTTAAGTGTGAAGCGGTGCTCAGGGAGGGTAGTGATGGGGTGCAGTCGCTAATACACTGTGGAGCTAGTGCCCGGTTGTCCCCCCCCCTTACTCCGTCCCTCCTTTTTTTCTCCCCCCAGCCCCGTATGCGGTCCCGTACCTTGGTGAGCCACGCTCCTCCTTGAACGTGGCTGGGCGGCTCACGGGGTCGTTGGCCTCCTGGCTCTCCACGCTGGGTTTCCCGACCTCCTCCGAACGTCCTCGGCTCCGTCGGTCTTCCTCCCTCGGTCTCGTACTGAGTCGGACGACTCCTGATCTTCTCCGCCTTTGCTTCGCTAGGTTCTCCGCTGTTTCTCGCCGCTCCTCTCCTGCTCTGCTCTTCTCTCTCCTTACTCTTTCCGGTGTTCAGCCACACTGGACCGTCGGCTTCACTTCCTATATCCGCCCAGTCCTGCACGTCATCGCTGTTGGGGGCGGGGCTCTCGGCACAGTCCTGCCAGTTAAAGCAACAGTCCCCATAATCGTCCGTCAGGACGTGTTCCGGCGTTCCCGTAGGGAACCACTCGCTCTGCTGTGAACACAAAGGAGGGGAGAAGGCATCGTTCAGAGTCTCGGCTAGGACACCCCTTTTCCCTGTCCGCTGCACCCCGTGACACACCTCCCCCCTCGGATTCTCCCGATTGGGGAGAGGGTTACGTGACAGGAAATCCGCGCTTTGGTTGTCCTTCCCTTTCCTATGTCGTACGGTGAAGGAAAAGGGCTGGAGACTGAGGAACCACCGCAAAACCCTAGGATTCAGGGAGACGTTACGACTCATCCATTGCAGTGGGGCATGATCAGTATATAGGGTGAACGTACGGCCTTCGAGGTAATATCGGAGCTTGTCCACGGCCCATTTTATCGCCAAGCATTCCTTCTCCACTGTGGGGTATTTCAATTCGCGGGGGAATAGCTTGCGGCTGATGTAGAGGATGGGATGGTCGGCCCCGTCCGTGCCCATCTGTGAGAGGACCGCCCCTATCCCATAGTCGGAGGCGTCCGTGTGGAGAATGAAGGGGCGTGAAAAGTCTGGGGATGACAACACGGGGCTGGTGGTGATCACTCTTTAAGGCGTTGAATGCGTTCCACATGGTCGGGGATGGGGTCAACAAGGTCTGGGATTTTACGTCTTGTTTCAGGGTGTCTGTGAGGGGAGCGGCTAGCTCTGAAAACTGCGGGATGAAGCGCCGATAGTACCCTATTAGGCCTAGGAACCCCCTCATTTCTCTCTTGGTTGTGGGAAAGGGTGTCTCTGCTATGGCCCTTACTTTCTCCATTTGGGGTTCTATCACCCCGTGCCCCAACATGTAACCCAGGTACTTAACTTTGTGGTATCCCACCCGGGATTTCTTGGCGTTTATGTGGAGCCCGGACTGTTTCAGGGCCGTTAAAATGGTATGCAGATGTTGTAGGTGCTGTTCCCAATCTTCACTGAAAATAACGATATCATCAAGATATGCCGATGAGAAGGAATGATATCGTCCCAACACCAGATTCATCAGACGCTGAAAGGTGGCTGGGGCTCCATGCAACCCAAAGGGCAAGACGGTAAATTCGTAGAGGCCTTCCGAAGTGGCGAAGGCCGTTTTCTTCCTATCTTCCTCCCGCAGGGGAACCTGCCAGTATCCTTTGGTGAGGTCCAAGGTGGTGATATATTTGGCAGTCCCCAATTTTTCAATGAGCTCATCTATGCGAGGAATAGGATACACGTCGAATGCAGATATCTCATTCAGGGCCCTGAAGTCCATACAAAATCTGGTGCTCCCATCTGGTTTGGGCACCATTACAATGGGTGACGACCATTCACTTCTGGAGGGTCTGATTACTCCTAGGTCCAGCATGGATTTCACCTCCTTTTGTATGGTGGCTCTTCGAGCGGCCGGTATGCGGTAGGGTCGTTGTTTGATGATTCTTCCGGGTACAGTGTCGATGCGATGTTCGGTGAGTGTGGTTTTCCCTGGCCGGTCCGAGAAGATGTCCGCGAAGGGACCCAGGGTTCTCTGAAGATCTACTTTTTCGGACTCCGTCAGGTCTTCATTCACCCCTAGATCCGGTAACGTGGAGTCGAGCGGGGACGGTTGGTTTTGAACCAGTAGCGTCGGTTTGGGTGGGGGCCCGATCCACTTCTTCAGCAGGTTGATGTTGTAGGTCTGTCTTGTTCTGTCGTTGAGTTGTAGTTGATAACTGGTTCTCCCTATGGTTTTCGTCACCTGATAGGGGCCCCTCCACTCGGCTTGGAATTTCTTGGTAGAGGAGGGGAGGAGGACCAACGCCCAGTCCCCTATCTCCAGCCGTCTCCACTTTTTGCCTTTGTCGTAAATGGTTTTCTGGATCCTCTGGTTTTTCTCTATGTTGGAGTATGCCAGGTCCCGTAACTTTCCGATTTTGGATTTCAGGGCCTTGGTATATTCGAGCATCCCTTTCTCTTGTTCTTCCTCCTCCTTCTCCCACGCCTCTTTGGTCATCTCCAGTAATGTTCTGGGCTGCCGGCCGTATAGCATCTCAAAAGAGGAGCATCCGAGGCTACTCTGTTTTTGGCCCCGTATGACGTAAAGGGCGAGCGGTAGGATTTGGTCCCATTCCCTTCCGTTCACGGTCAACATCTTCCGCAGGGTGGCTTTCAGAGTCCCGTTATACCTCTCTACCAGGCCGTCGGTTTGAGGGTGGTATACTGCCGTGCGGATTTGTCGTAGTTGGAGGAGGGCGCATACTTCTTTCATCAGGCGGGATACAAAGGGAGTCCCTTGGTCCGTCAGGATCTCTTTCGGGAACCCCACCCTGGAGAAGAGTTCCACGAACCGATCCGCAATGAGGCAGGAAGTTGGGGCCCGTAGGGGATAGGCCTCGGGGAACCGGGTGGCGTAGTCCACAATTACAAGGGCGTACTGGTTACCCCTCCGGGTCTTTGGTAGGGGACCTATCAGGTCCATTCCCACGCGTTCAAACGGTGTACCTATGATCGGTAGAGGCTGTAGGGGTACGGCTGGTGGACGGTGAGTATTTCTCCTTTGGCAGATGTCGCATGCCTGGCAGTGTCTTTTTATGTCTTGATAGATCCCGGGCCAAAAGAAGTGGCGAAGCACGTTCTGGGTGGTCTTCTCGCTCCCTATGTGTCCGGCTGTTAGATGGGAATGTGAAAAAAACATGATCTGATCACGAAAGGACGCGGGGACCAGTAACTGGGGTGGGTCTTCCTTCTTCCCTTGTCGGTATAGCAACCCTTCTTTGATGATAAACCGGGGAAATACAGGATTAGGAGTGTCTTGTTCCCTGTGGGCCTGGTCCCATGCATTACCCAGTGTGGCGTCGTTTGCCTGTGCAAACTTGAAACTGCGATCCAATACCCAGGGCTCGGGGGATGTCAAGGTTGAGAGGGGACCAGCGTGGGAGGGCATCGAGTATTTAACTGAGGCCTGGTGTTGCAAGGTTTTTGTGAAAAGGTCCAGAAAGTTGGGGTTGTCGGTCCCTAGGATGAGGTCTTCTGGAAGGGTCTCTAACACGCCTACCTTGACTGAACGTCTCGTCCCCTCGGGTAACACAAGGGTTATGACGGCGACTGGGTAGGGTTTTACATCCCCATGTACACACCTGACATGTACTTGTGTCTCTGGGAGGATCTGTTCGGGGCGTACGTATAGGGCTTGGACCACGGACTGTCGACACCCTGAGTCTAGTAAAGCTTGTGCGGTCAACCCGTTTAACTGTACACTTACGTGAAATGCATTCCCCAACTCTGCGGTGTACATGACGGACCGGGGTACGTAGCCGACCTCCATAGGCTCTTCCGTCATTTTCTTTTGGGGGCAGGTACGGGCTATATGGCCCCAGTTCCCACAGTCGAAGCACTGGGGACCCCTGAATGGGGGTGCAGGGACTACTAGTCCTGGTGGCATGGGTTTTTTTTGATCAGGTCGGGGCTTACGCTCGAACCGGGCCCCCAAGGATCTCCCGGGTTTCTCTGTGTCCCAACCCGATGTTTTTGGTTGGGCTCTGGCAAAGGTTGTGGCAAGTTCCATGGCTTGTGCAGTGGTGAGCCGGGGGTGTTGTCGTAACCACCTTTGGGTGCTGTAGGGTAGGGCCTCCAAATATTGTTCGAGATACACTTTGTCCATGATCTCGGCCTTCGTACTCTTTTCGGGCGTCAACCATTTGTCCGCCGCCGCCTTCAGTCTATAGAAGAGGGTTTTCGGGTTCTCCCCTGTAACCCCTCTCTCTTTTCTGAATCGCACCCTATATGCTTCGGCATCCAACCCCAGGTGGTCAAGGATCACTTGTTTAATCTCAGCATAGGAGGTCAACCCTTCCGGGTTCGCCACCTGGTACGCTGCCTGTGCCTCCCCTGTAAGCAAAGGCGCCAGAAAGTACGGCCATTTCTCTGGGGCCCATCCGCACGCCCGGGCCACCCGTTCAAAGTTTAAGAGAAAGGCGTCCGGATCCTCTCCTGGCAGGAATTTTTGTAGGGAGATTCCCGAAGGGGTGGGCCCATGCAACCGGGCCTCAGGGAGAACCCCTGCCCCTGGTTTTCTTAATGTCTCCTGTAGTCCTTCCCACTGGGCGGTGACGGTGGCTTTGAACGTGTCACGGTCAGCCTGCGCTGAGTTCAATTGCTGTTCGACCACCCAACTCAATTGGTCCTGGCCCTTCACCAGGTGCTGGATGAGCGAGTCCATCGTGGATGTACTGATGGCTAGTGTGCCCGCATTCTCCACCAGTTGTGACGGGTCGGATAACGCAGGAGACGGAAGGGTTGATTTAACTGCTTTTATTCGTTGTGGTTTGCGTTTTCGAGTAAGTACAGGTCTATAATAGGGAAGTGGGGGTTCGGTGTTTCTCTCCCTGGTCTCTCTCCTTCCTGCCGTGGTTCTTCCCTTCCGGATTCTTCCCTTTAGCGGTGTAGGCTCACAGGTCTCTCTTGTCTCCGGGCCGTCCACGCTCAAAGAAAAGAAGGAAAGACACCACACCTGAGCACTTGGTTTCCGGTTAGCAGAGCGTAGGGAAAGGGGGTGAGGGAACACTCGGTGCAACGGCGGGTTGTCCTTAAGTGTGAAGCGGTGCTCAGGGAGGGTAGTGATGGGGTGCAGTCGCTAACACACTGTGGAGCTAGTGCCCGGTTGTCCCCCCCCCTTACTCCGTCCCTCCTTTTTTTCTCCCCCCAGCCCCGTATGCGGTCCCGTACCTTGGTGAGCCACGCTCCTCCTTGAACGTGGCTGGGCGGCTCACGGGGTCGTTGGCCTCCTGGCTCTCCACGCTGGGTTTCCCGACCTCCTCCGAACGTCCTCGGCTCCGTCGGTCTTCCTCCCTCGGTCTCGTACTGAGTCGGACGACTCCTGATCTTCTCCGCCTTTGCTTCGCTAGGTTCTCCGCTGTTTCTCGCCGCTCCTCTCCTGCTCTGCTCTTCTCTCTCCTTACTCTCTCCGGTGTTCAGCCACACTGGACCGTCGGCTTCACTTCCTATATCCGCCCAGTCCTGCACGTCATCGCTGTTGGGGGCGGGGCTCTCGGCACAGTCCTGCCAGTTAAAGCAACAGTCCCCATAATCGTCCGTCAGGACGTGTTCCGGCGTTCCCGTAGGGAACCACTCGCTCTGCTGTGAACACAAAGGAGGGGAGAAGGCATCGTTCAGAGTCTCGGCTAGGACACCCCTTTTCCCTGTCCGCTGCACCCCGTGACAAACATGTACCCAGGGCCTGTAAATTAAATGCTCTACTTATGGGCTTGCAGCACTCATGGTGCCACTCACTGCAGAAGCCCTGTAAAACATGTCTCAGGCCTGCCATTGTGTTTTAAACTGTCATTTTGACCTTTAAAACTTAACTGTTGGCAAGGTCTAAACCTTTCTTTTTAATGCATATAAGTCTCCCCTAAGGTAGGCCCTAAACAGTCCATAGGGTAGGGTGCATTGTATCTAAAAATTATGACGTGTTTTTAAGTTTTACATGCCCTGGTAGTGAAAAACTCCTACATTAATTTTCACTACTGTAAGGTCTATCTCTCACATTGGATAACATTGGGTTACCTTATTACATTTAAAAAGTGCTATCTTCTGATTGGGAGCAGGTATAAATTTCATGTTTGAACTCGAATGAGTTGTATTTTAAAATCCTCTTTAATGGTAAAGTTGGATTTTATATTACAACTTTGAAAATGCCAATTTTAGAAAGTTTGCATTTTGCTGCCCAAAAGCTTCTAACGCCTTCTAGGAGTTTCAAGCTGCCTGGGCCTGTTAATGGCTCTCCATGTGTATTGAGCCCAGAAAGTGAAATAGGGGACTAGGTGTGGGCAGGATCGTTGGGGGGAAGAGCTGGTCCCTGCCCCACTTACATTTCAAAGAGATTGTCTCTAGCACACACAAAGAAATCTAACACTACTCATTTGTGACCCTAGACTTCTTAGAGCCTTGGTAGAGGAAGGGAGGAACTTTTAGAAACCAGATGTTGAGTTTGACTAGAAATTACCCCTACTTCAAAGGATGGCCTCAGGTATAAATATTGGAACTCCAGGGCCCACTCTTCAGCACACTCCTAGACCTGCGGACATTACAGAGGAAGGATTGCCTTGTTCCCGAGAGGTCTGCCCAGCTGCTTGAGGTCTGCCTTGGTCCCCAAAGGAATGCCCTGCTGCTTGAGATATGTTTTGTTCCTCAGCAGTGGCGGCTGGCCTATACCGATGGTAGTGGTGGCACAAAACAAAATTCACTTACCTCCGCACAGCGACGCCCTCCTTCTTCCGGTGTCTTCCAGAAAGCTCCTGATGCAGGAAACTGCACTTCCCAATCCTGGCGCTACTTTCACAGCACTAAGGCAGATCCAGGATTGGATATAGCAAGCTCTCCCAGTGCTCCTAAGAGCACTGGAGGCCTGCGCTTTCTCTAACCCTGCTGTCTAAGACAACTGGGTTAGAGAACTTTAAAATGTGCATGTCTGACAGGCTGTCCCGAGATGGCCAGACAAACAGACATCAGCATTTTAGAGTGCACAGCTTCCTGCTGCTGCCACTTGGCAGCGCTGGCCATGCCCTGTCATGACACTTAGTTCGGGACAGGTTGCTGAAAAATAAATAAACGTTATTACTGTTTTATTTTTCAGCACTGTGGCTTATTGGGCAACGCTCCTCCGCTCAAATGGAGGAGCCACCTCTGTTCCTTAGGGGACTGCCCTGCTGTTACCAGAGGACTGCCCTGTTGCATGACGCTTGCCTTGTTCTCCAAGGATTGCCCTGCTGCTTGAGGCCTGCCGTGTTCCCCAGAGAATTGTCTTGCTGCTTGAGACCTTCCCTGCTCTCTGCAAAGGAAAACTGGGCCTGCTCCCTTAATCCCAGGCTACCTGAGTAACTCCAAGGGTCAGTTGGCTAACCTCCTGTTCTGAGCTACAAAGACATAACAAGCTCCAGAGGCGTCCCTGCAACTGCACAGCTGAACTGCTTCAATTGGACCTGCTTTGACCTGCAACTGGACATGTCTGAGCCCTGCTGGCCCCTGTTAGAGCGAGTCCCTGATTCCCAGGAGGTGCCTTTCCAAGTCCTCGACCGTTGGCTGGCATAAGACTGCACTTCTCTTCAAGAAAAGGAGAAATCCTGACGTTCTAGACTCTTTGCACCGGACATTTAGATGGTTCCTTTTTCAGCTGGAGTAACCTGCTCCCCATCATGGACAGCCTGAACTTGTGACTTTGCCCAGTCTCTCATGGTGAGGGACCCTGTTGGAGGTGTGCGAATAACTAGGATGATGTAAAGTGATCCCAACCAATCAACAAGCAAGTAAGGGCAAGCGCTGTTCCCACAGTCATGGTACATCCCAAACTGTTCCTTGGGATGGCTGAGGGAGTACAGGGCTCAGAAGGTAACTGAAATATGTACGGACTTATGTTGGATGCAAGTATGGTGGAAACAGAAATGTCACACACACTGGGCCCTACAAGTATGCTGCCATTTTGTTTTTCTCAAGATATCCCATGAGAGGAGTTAGCGAGATGGATGGCAACACACAAAATGTTTTGATTGGAAAAAATGGAAACCAGTAATGGTCAGTGAAACTAATTTAGAAGCGTCATTAAAGATCAAGGCAGGGTTTTTACTCATTCAGAAGAATGGGGATTATAGGCACACCCCTTCGGTCGTCTTTAGGCAGGTGAGTGAAACTCCAGCAATAAGAAAGACAAAGATCCTGCCTGTACTATTCTAAAAGATGCAAATCGGTGTTCTCACTACACAACAAATGTCCATTCAATGAGCGGGCACAGACAGGGTGCAATTTAATCGAGACTCCAATCACCCATTACATCGAGATAGTACCATGCCATGGTCTGTGGTCTTCAAACTTTTTTATGCTGCGCCCCACCCAGTTACAAAAATAAATCATAGGGCCCCCCCAAAAAAAAATCAAAATAATTATATTAAATTGACAATGTTTAAATAGGTCTAGACTTATTTAAACATTGAAGTTACGTTCTATTACCATTTGAAAAATGGAATCAAATGCATATTGCCAAACATACTATTCTGGTCAGGCAGGCCTTACTAACATGCAAAAGTATCCACAGTGTGATTATTAGAAACGGGGCTGGAAAATTTGTTGTCCCTTCCCTTTTGACACCTTCCCCTACCCAGGAAATAAATGGCACAAGATGTAAGTGATGGCCATTTACAGAACAACTTACTGCCACTCATTTTTTTCTGCTGAAATGAAAGCACTATTATCAGCATAATTCTTCTTTTGGTCAGAGCCTGGCGTCCTCCCGGCATCCTTTGAGGCCCACCAAAGGGAGCCCACCCCCCAGTTTGAAGACCCCTGGTCTAAACAGTACGATAAAGTTAAAACAAAACTTCTGAAAACTGAACAATAGGGACTTGACTTCAAAATGCTCTTTCTTTCCAATCAGGGGCCACGGTCGAAAAGTATCAGCTATGGACACCCGCTCTTTCTGGTTATTCTCAATCCCTCACTCTTCCTCTTTTTCTTACTGTGCAGCGTTACTCTTCAATCGGCCCTCTCATTAAAAATGTACACTGAATATTGCCAAATTTTTAAACAAATAAATAATAAACTGGTCACTTTCCAAAAGTAATCAGGATTTAAAATAGGTGAGAATTTTGTCGACATAGTATAAAACATTCTCCGATTATGATGGGGGGGGGGAGAATTTGTCTACATAAGGAAACAATGTCTGTATTCCTCAAATACTTAGCAATAGTCCAAACAGTGGAAAAGGGGTTCCAGGTTTTCAGGTAAAACGTTTGGTTACACTATTCTCACTCATTGAAGTTTACATCACAGACTGATCTCAAAGTAGCAGCTATGTCAAGCTGGCACGCAGACGTTTATAAAATCTCAAATATGTTTTGCCTGTCTTGTTAAGGCAGATCTCTTGACTTCTAAAGTGCCTTCCAGACAGACACTTACGTAACAAATGTGTAATTAGAAATACTTTTCTACAATTCTGTTTCCTAATTGAATGATAGGCTTCCAAAGTTCCTGAATCGAAAATTTAAGACACATAATCAGAATGCACCTAATAAATGAGGCACATCATTTATTACAAATCTGCAGCCTTGCTTTCTGCAGAGCGCAATATTGGGTATATTTTACACAATTTGTCTTGCTCTGCCACTCCATATGAGCCCAATGCTTTTCTTAGCTCCCACAGATCCTTTCTTTTTAGGTCGAGCCTGGGCAGTGCATGCGCTGCTCTGCGAAGCATACTGTATTCAGGTAGGGACTTGAAACTCTGCCAAACACTCTGCCTATATTTTTCATTGGCTTGTGTCATTGTCCACTGTAAACTGTGGCTTTTAATTGGTCAATAGGCTTAGTAGTCCCTCCTTAGTACCGCCTTGTCTCATTTTGTAACTTCCCATAAGGCCATCCCCTGTTACTGTGTTGTTACTCAGTATGCTTTAATTACACTCTTCGAGCACTATTTTCTCAATAGCTGTGTCCTGCCTGCTGTAGTCGGCAGGGCATGCCCTCTCCTAGCGCTTTTAAAAAAATCTTAATAGCACGGCGCCGAACGCCTTTGCCAAGCAATAGGTCTCGCATTTGCGAGAGTTTAAGCTATTGGCATTGTAAATGACAATGTCTTTTATTTATCTGTTTTAAAACCAACACATAAATAAAAGTAAATGACAATGCCAGTAGCTCAAACGCTCTTAAATGCGAGACCTATTGCATTGCAAATGCTTGTTTCTAGTTTACATGAGGAGGCATCCTCCTGCCCTTCTAGCATGTACTCCTAGAACAACTTCCACTTTCAATATTAGTGAATTACATTTAAGGGTAAAAAAGTGGCAATCAACTGACTTGCCATTCTTCCATTGCTTCAGTTAGGCAGTGGCATGGCACCCTATTTTATACCAATAGAGCAGTATTTCCATTGTGGTAAAATGCCAAACTAATGTGACAATAAGGCTACAGGCTGTGTTTAATAATTTGCCTCAAATTGCCTTGTAAGGCAATTAACTGCATTTCCTTGACACATAAATTGTATTCCTTGCCGCATAATGTTGTCCCTTGTTTCCACATAATTATAGTGGCTTCGCTAAGCAATGCCAATCAAACTTGTCAACTCCTCTGATTTCATTCGAAGTCCCATGGCATTTGTCATGGTTTATTTTATTTGCTTGTTTCATATAATCCTAGCATATTGCCTTTCGTTCACTTCAGAGCCCTTATAATGTCCTCAAAATAATGGATTTCGTAATTTCGGGCATCAACAAATGTGATTTTTTTTTTACTTCAAGGAAGTACACAGGTTCTATCTTATTTTTGCCTAATGTGCAGCGCAGGAACAGAGAACATGCGTCCTGACAGACTTCATTCACCCTGGACAGAAAAGTAATTATTCTTAATTTTATGATTGAAGACAATGCTAGGATTCGCAACCCAACTGTTAAATTTATAAAAAACACTTCTCATGATTTCTTAAAAGCGTGTATTTAACAACGCTGACACATTTTCAGTAAAAACAGAAACACGTTGGCAAATTTAAAACAACGAAAGGGCAAAACAAAACATTTAACCAAAAAAAGCAAGGAAACGTAAACAAAATAGGTCGAAAGGACAACATGGAAAGAAAAGAAAATATTAAAGATGACTAGCCCTTTAAGGCCACACACTTCTTTGAATCAGAAGCAACAGTGGCCTGTATTCCCTAAGTTCCATTTTCTTGGCATGGATGTGTGTTTATATTCGCAGAGGGAGGGCTCAAGCTCGCGTAGTGCGCCGCTCCCGTCCATATGTGGGGAGGATCCAGGCCAGATTTTACAGGCGGCCGCCAAGCAGGGCCCTGTGGTAATAGAATAGGCAGTGTAATGTGACACTTTAACTTGCTCTGCTCCCTGCCAGTTGATTCACTCAGTCGCCTACTAAGGCTGAGCTCCTTTTCACTGTCTGTTTTGGGTGGGGATAAGGGAAAAAAAAGGGGGGGACAGGAATACCGGATCGGACCCTGCACCCCCTGGTAGCGCCGAGGAGGCCCCCCTTGGATTGTGAGCCTCGCTAAGGTACCTGGAGAGCTCGGAAGGTAAGTTTCACGTCTATCCGCGAGCCTGCCTGCCTCCCTTCCCCTGCAGCCTGCCTGTCTGCTGCTGCTCAGCCTTGGCTGGCGGGGGGAGAGCGGAGGCGAAGGCAGGATCCGGCTGCAGAGACAATGGAGGGAGCGTGTGTGCCAGTCAGGGCAGAGGGCACGGGGCACATGCCCACGGGAGACCGGGGGGCGAGGCAGCATGGTGTGCAGCCGGGCTGGGGGACCCCGCTCCCTCGCCGACCTCCCTCTCTCCTGCCAGTCAGTGTCGGGTTGTGATTGTATGGCAGGAAAGCATGGGCTGGTCCACTCTCGGAGACGGGGGTGCTGTTAATGTTTACCCGTGCCCTGCGACCTGCTCCCAGGTTTTTAAGGTGTTTCATTGTTGCCTTGTGTTTGCTCACACTGCTTGGTTTGTGTGTGCGGAAGGCTGGAGTCACACACAGGATTGGAAGCTCGGAGAGAGCATGGCAAGCTTGGGAGAGGGTTGCTGCTTTAAGTGGTTGCCACTTCTGTGTGTTTTATTTGCTTTTAATGTGTTGTGTGTATTTTGCTGGCTTGAGGCAGCTCTCGGTGCATCCTCCCCGTGCCCTCCCCCTCCCGTCAGGATTTGGGTGGTTTTACTATTGCTAAAGTAGTTTTTAGGGTTGGTGGTGTAGAGGGGGAGGGGGAAAGGGGCTGGGACATGTTTCTCCGGCTTTGGGAAGCTGCCTGGGTAAATTCCTTGCAGTCTGGCTTTTGAAAGCCAGTTGGGACCTGGGGGCCTCTCTCGCAGGGCAGGAGGAAGGAGAAAGAAGTCTCTCCCCCTCTCTCTCTCCTGTGTACATCTGTCCAGGAAGCCAGAGAGAAGGGGGTGGGGGCAGAAACCCCGAGCAGATTGAAAGGGGGCAGCTCCCGATCGGTGCCATTGTGAAAGGAAAAGGAGGGAAGCTGTTTGTGGCTAAGGGGAGGCTGGGCTATACCCCGGCGAGAAGGGGGGGGGGGGCTAGCGGGGGGGCTAGCGGGGGAGGGGGGAGGCAGTGCAGGCACTTTAAGCAATGTAAACAGAAGGAAACCCACTTCTGTTACCCACTTTTTCTATCTTGCGTGAACCCTTCTGGACTTGATATTGTTTAAAGCACTTTATTGAAATGGTTTTAGGCAAGTGGAAACTACGTTCAGGATTAGGTGTTGGAAATGTACTCTTTGTTTATAATATTAGTTATCTATTTAAAGATGAAACGCGTTGTTTTTTTTCCATGTGGGGGCAAGAGAATGTATTTTGCATCTCAGCTGTTTATAGTATTACGTTCTTGTTGTATGGTAGAATCGCTGCAGTTTGCACGTTGGGTCTGTAAACAAGAAGTGACCTGCACTTTCGGCGATTGGGTCAGGCATGAATTGTAGGCACTTTGGGCGCTATGGGTTTGAGCGTAATGCTTGTATCACTGCGATCTATTGAAGAAATATGCTTACATTATTTTGAAAATGGTTCAAACGCGTCATTTGAGGCACTTTAAGAGTACAAACAGGATACTGATGCATATCAAGCCCGTGGGGTATTGTTACATGCTTGCACTGTTGTGTAGTTGACTGAACAACCATTAAAGGTGCCTTATCGACTATAAACAAGAGAATAACGCACGTATAGCCAGCCATAAATGATATAATCTGGTAATCGCCGTGGTAATAACGCTAATTTAGCGGGGGAAAAGCCACTTTAAGGAGTGCAAAATACTGCAATTTCGGATCAATGTGTCTCTTCTTGAGTGTGTGCCGCGCAGCTCATTAAAGCAGTCGGATGAGGCGCTTTAATTAATGTAAACAGAAGAAATAATAGGTTTTCGGCTGTGATTTATTGCCTGCTTTTAGGTATCGCCGTGCTATTGATTAATAATGTTAATTGGGCGCTCATAGCGAGTTGTGTCAGCAGTGTGTGAAGGCGCTTCGTGACAGTCAGTGGAGAGTCTTGGAAGAGGTGCGACTGTCACAATATCACTCGCTTTTTCAACCGCTGATCCCCTTGTTTATTTGTGGGCACTTCCTGTCTTGTATCTATTGACATAAGACGCATACTGTAAAACTGGAGGTGCCCATGGAATTTCTTCCGGTGAAATACTGCTCCCGTTCCTAAGCACCCCTCCCCCGGGCCTGACTCCGGGTTTGCCACGCAGCCGTGGCACGGGTGAGGGATGGCACTGCAGTCCTTGTTTGATGGGCGCTGTGTACATATCCCTGCGCGCACCACTTAATAACCTGCAGACGCCTTTAATGGCCGAGCGGTGCGCGAGGACTTGTGTTCCCCCCCCCCCCCCTCCTTTTCCATTTACCTCCAGCAGGCCAGGAGAGGGCTGCTGTCTGCGGGCTGCGCTCTCAATGCTTTGACATGAGGAGGCAGATTTAACTTGGCAGCCTGAACAAATGCTCCCTGAAAGGTTCCCTTAGAGACAGGGAGGAAGGTGGGGGGTGCATGGCCCGGGGCTGGTGTGTGGGGGGCGGGTAGAGTTATAGGGTGCTGCTTGGAGCATTATTTTAACTCTGTCCTGCCCCCGCCACCCCGTGGCATCAATGGGGCTCTGTGTATGTTTTATGAGATTTGCAGAGGGCAGATGCATGAGGTTGGAGGGAGAGGGTGGGTGGCAAGCAGTGAAGCCCCTCACAAGGTGCCTGGGGAAGTTTCTTTAGGGGAAGTTTCTTTAACTGGTTCTCTGGCCGAGATAAGGAACTTGGCCTTGTGCGTTGGAAGGTTCATTAATTAGGATCAGTTTCTTTACTCATGGAGCGTGTCGTGGGGGGGGGGGGGGGTTCGAGGGGTGGTTGGGGGCGGGATGTTGGGATGTCATGGAACGTAGATTAGCCTGGGATGACATGCGGGGCTATAGTTTTTTTTATTTATATTTTTGGGTTTTTTTTGGAGGGGGGGGCATACTGCAACGGGCGTGCACAGTTTAATGGGTAATGGAAAAAAGTTTCTCAATGGAGACATTTTTTGCTACTATGATTATTTTGGTGCTTGTCGACTCGGCAATTCAAGTGCTCGACAAGAACCTTTGGGGCCACCAGTTCTTCTTTGGACCCGGGGGGAGGGGATATTTTACTCTGGTCATCCGTCTTACTTTTTTTTTCCTTTTTTACTTCTGAATGCCAAGAGCCTGGTGTTGACCTTTTTCTTGTGTTCCGGCGGAGGATGTTGAAAGACCGACCATCAGACAAAAGCCACATTGAAAGCCGGGCCTGCTAAGGAGCACGTGTGCCTCTCAGGCGGCTGAGTGCAGGGGGTGCCAGTGGTTCGCCCCCACCCCCTGAATTAGAGAACAAGCATCTATGATCTGAGAAAAGCACGCATGCCTTATGCATTATTTGATAGCGCGTCAATCAAGTCAAATCTTTTTTTATTGTTTCAGTTAATTAAAACCATAACAATACAATTACTAAAACAGAAGGCTGCAATGATAGCGCTTCAATCGTTTCAAGGCGCTGATGCGCTAAAACTGCGATGCAAGTGCCTCGGTAGGTGCCCCGATTCACTGCTACGCTTTATGCTATTGCAAAGGCAAGGACCTCTCATGTACTAGTAATGTTCAGTCCTTGGTGCGCTCCGTACTTTTAAAGATTATATGAGCCCAACCTTGATTTGGGTTGCTTCTTATGCCAATAACAAAGTATCAATTCAAAGCTATGCGTCATGGGCCATTTAATATCTTGTTCTTTGATGTTTAATGTCATAATTTTGCTTTTAAGTTTTTGAGCTCTTGTAGCTGGGGTGTAAAAATCAAAAAGGACCTTGCACTCGCCTAGCTTTCGAATGCGAATATGACCTGTGACCCAGGATCCATTCGGGACCAATAGCCCAGTGGCCCCCTGCACCATAAAGTGATTTTGTTTGCCCTTCGGCATGATGTATAAGCCTAAAATAAAATAATTGATATGTTTCACCATCAGACTGACAACTTATCTCATGACTTATTTCTGGAAATCTAAAAAAAAAAAAAAATCATGTAGAAACTGGTAATTTTGCTGGACCCTACGCTTTGAAGCCAACTGATGTGTACACAAAGTCTGTGGAGTTAGGGAAAGTTCTGTTACTTTAGATGGCGGGATGGTCTCTGAGGTTTTGTCCTGTCTGGCTGATCCCTTCCTTGGATGAGACATGTTGCCTTACTGTCTACCGTTGGTCTATCGGATCCTGATTCCAAGTGGTCAAAGACCCAATCTCAGCCAATAAGAACCTTTCAAAAGTGGAAATTTGTGGTGATAAGTGTTAGGTGTTTTGATTGACATTTCCCTTTCAGTTCGTGATCTTCTGTCCTTCGCCTGCTTAAGATGCCCTCTTGTGTTTTGGTGACTTGACCACAAGCCATTGGGGATGTTGCAGGACCTCGACAAGCCAGTTGTATGTTTAAAATGTAGACCATATCTCCTTCCTGTACAGCATATTTTCTTTGCTTTTTGATCAACCTGATTTCCCTTGAGGTGTTCCCTTTCAAGAGACTTTGGCATTAAGACATTCTTCGCTTGCCATAAGTGAGAGCAGTTGTTGGTAGCCTCTTCTAGCCCAACAGAGCCATCTAGCTGCACTTTTGGAATTATGGCCAATCTAGTCTAGACCCCCTAGCTGCTCCATCACTTTACATTTGTTTACTTATTGGCTTCTTTTCCACAGGAGGAATTTGATTGGATGGTTGGAAGTGTGAATTAGGATAACTGGGCAGAAGCAATGGAGTTAACTGTAATCCGCAAGTTCTTGCTCGTCTGCTTTTGACAACGTGATCTACACAATATTCAATCTGCTGTTTTTTCAGAGGCGGAGAAGGAAACTTCATATCCTAGTTTTAAGAGTGGACACAAGGTGATTGGTTGATTTTTGGTTTGAAGCATGTTTTTTTTTTGTAGGCATTTGGCCGGCAGTAGAGACACGTTTTTACCTTGTATGCTCTTAATTGTGATGTTCTCTGTCAATTTCATCTCCTTTTACAGCTGCCCTCTGTTTCTAACGGAGAGCATTGTAACTCTCTGGTTGCTAGAGTTGTCTTTGGTTTACCTGTATCCACTAGCCAAGCACATGAATGAATGGGCTGGACTTGACAGAAAAACTAAAACCTTTTTTACGCCCCTTCCCCTCCAGTCCACTACAATTTTAGAACTACCCAGACCTTCTGAAGATCTGCAGACATTTAATACTGTATCTTCACGCTTTTGTGCATCACATGCAGCTAGACCTAACTACCCAACCCTACCATACAAACTACCCACCAGACCTTCATTCCCAACCCTCAGGTTCTGACAAGCTTATCTGCAGGGTCTGGTCTATCCAGTCCTATATGAACCCTTCCCGGAAGCTGCTCTTAAACACCTTTGTAAAAGTCCAGATGTGTCCTCCACTAAGTGTCTCTATTATTACATTACATTACTACATTATTACTCCAACAGGTAACAACAGTTCCCTAATTGTGCATGCCTGGTAAATCAATTTTTATCAAAGCCACGGAAGATAGTTTTCTTGTACTCCTTCTTTGATCACAAATCTAAGAAGCACAAAGTAAACAACGTTGACTCTGGGGTGCGGAGCTGTCAGGAACTAAATATTGTTTATTAGTTCATTAAAAAATCACAGACTGATGTTTTTAGACATATTCGAGGTAAATTCTGCAGGTTACTTTGTTGCAACTGAAAAGTCTGTGTTAGTATAGTTCTTGTCCCAAACCTGAACGTGTAGCCATTTGATACATTGGAAGTAAATTGTGCTTTCTACAATATTGCAGCTGAAAAGTCTATTGTAGCTACTTGTTGTTCAAAACCGTGGAATTGTAACTATTTAGTGTCCTTCCAATTGAAGACTGTATGTTGAAGATACTGGTAACATAAAGAATGTGGGGGCGAAATTATTACAAACCTGAATGTTCCTTTTCCAACATAGCCTGTTCCCGAGCATGGGAAAAGTAGCTCGACTGAGAAGTATCTCTGTACTTCTACTAGTTTGATATACTTGCTCTTTTTGATCTTTCTATTGTTTCAAACATTTGAGGATGATATACCTGCCCCGTTCATATGTTGGCAAGATTAGGCAGACTTAACTTTTAGATGCCTTTCTAATGCCCACAGTCCACAAAATTCAATATAAAAGTGTGGCTTAAAGGTAATTACCGTCTCAGAATATGCAGAGACATTTGTGGATTGTGTAAAGATTTGTGCTTTAACTCTCTCTGTTCTGATTGTGTCTTTTGATTTGGGTAGTACACTTTAAGGAAGTGAATTTGATTTGGATGTCCTCCTATACATTTGATTTAGGCAAGAGGAGATTGCAAGAAGATACCGGAACCCGAAATCCGGCAAAAAAAAAAATACATTTGCTGGTTATTATTTTGGTTGGGGGCAGTGTTTTAGGTTTCTGAGTGGGTAACATTCTCATCATGTTAGTAAACCTCTTGCACATATAAATATGCTAAATGTTTTCATCAAATGTGAGGCGGGAACCCTTACACCTTTAGAAATGTAGTATTCTGGAGTAAAAGTAGAAAGTTACTTTTACAGTGCAGTTTTGAATCCTCAAGACTTGGTACTTTACATCAAGCATCTTATTTTTATGTTTGTGCTGAAGCTGCATTTATAATTCAAAATGGAATCTGTTTGAGAAGTGCATGTCTGTTTCTATTTAAGTAGCATGTAGGTTAACCTGGGGCTCAATTTAGTTTTGTATTGATTCTTTACTTTCTGCTATTAATAAATTCTACTAACTGTCCGTTCCTACTGGCTTTTTTGTACGTGACACTAGCATGGCAAAATAATATTCTTCCTAATGACGTTATATTCATGAATATTGAATTGCCTTTTTTTTTCTGCACGATTCTTGGAAGTTCCACAGACCCAAAATGTAACTCTTGTTTCTGGTTCAAAAAATCGCAGCGTACAAGCAAGACCTTGCATGGCCACATGAAGTCTTCATTCAGACTGCTTGAATCCAACCGCACGGGGAATCCTTCGGGCCCAATGAAGAGCATCGTCTTCTCTGCTGATTCTTAATCACAATCTCTGTGATAGCCAGTCTTTCACCCTCACTGGGCCCTCTTTCTTGCTGTTGGTGCTCGATGTGGGTTATGGGTGAACTGCACGCTCCCTCAAAATCAGCCGCCTTAAGCCACAATGATTACTGCTGTTTGACTGCTCTGACAGTGGCCAAGAGAATGATCTTGGGAATAAATCTTGCTTGCTCTGGGATTGTTATATGGTCTTGGTGATGTTTGAGTGACATTTACAACCTTGATAGTTATCCATTTCTGGTGTAGTTTTAGGATCCATGTAGCCCTGCACTACACTTTTTTTTTATCTTCAAGCGGACTTAAACAAGAGGATTTCACGCTGCTCATCCTTTTTCGAGCACTGCTTTCTTATGTAGCAGAATCTATGCGAGCATTGAAGCAGGTACCAGTTCAGTGGTTCTTGTGTGTGGGATTGCTTCTTCTAGATTTCTGATTGAGCTCCTTCTTCTGGCGAACTTGGGACCTTCTTCAGTTTTACTTTGGAAGTAAATGTGATCTTTTCCTAAAGGCCAGAGGGAGGAGAGTGGTTTTTCTGTTCTACATATTTATAAATTTTTCTATTTACAGGATCCTGGAGACATCTTTGTTCTGAAATCCTACTGGAGATAATGTAACTTCCCCTAGAGATGCCTAAGTGGACAGTTAAATTTTCTAGATTCCCGGGGATACCTGCTTCTGGGGTCATTAGGTAGTACTTTTATTTTGGCGTCCTAGGAGGAAAATGTTTTTTTCCCCTTTATGATTCCTTCTTAAGTCTATGATGTATGATCATTCTGCTGTTAAGAGCTACTTTTCCTGGAGTCCTGGATTCCTTCTGCTGTTGTGTGATTGATTACTTCTTTTGCTCTTCTGGGTTTCCCCCTTCTTGAATCTGTTGGGTTATATCTTACAGAGGTTTTTATTTACTGTTGTGTCCTGTATCTAATCAGATTAGTTTTACTGACTACCAATTATGAAGGGCTTGAGGGAGTGATAGTACAGCACCCTAACCTAATGAGAGTTCACAAGAGCTAATAAGCAGATCTACCTCGCCAGCTAATGTTACTTGAACTCTTAGTAACTCTTTTTTCATTGCGTCAAGATGAGCATGCTTTTGGTGGCTTTCGATGCCTATTCACCCAAAGCCGGCTATATTAAGGGTGCTTTAGTGCCCCATGTGGATTCGACAATGCTCTTGTCGAAGACTCCATGTTTGTTCCCCATTTGCAAGTTGGAATATTAAGGAATGTCTCTGTCAAAGGTGTGGGGCAAGAGGGGGTATCCCACAAGATGTTCAATCTTCGTTTCTTCATGTTTAGTGCCCCTTTAAAAGGACTGTCTAGCTAACAGTATACCATTGCTCGTGCCAGCTTTTTTTGTATTGTCTTGATTTAGCGGGATGAAGAACTGTTTTTATAATGCCACATTCTACACTAAATTGTGTGATCTTGGGCGAATCGCTATGTGCCTCATGGTTTCTTTTCAGTTAAATGTTAGAGTTGGTAGTTCTTTCAAACAAATGAACCCCCACAGAAATTAAACTACTTCCTTAATTGAGATGCCATAGCTGTCCATTTAGATGGGGGAGGGGGGGGAGGTCGGGGGGGGGGGGTTCAATTGTTGTTGCCATGAGTTATTTCTGCTGCTGAATAGTCTTCATTTTGTTAACACGGTGTCATTTGTGCCCATAATCACACCTAAACAGATCACTCCAAACCGTAGGGAAGTGCACTGTCTTCCCTTCCACCCACAACATCTTCATGACTGCCTGCATCACTTGAAGAGCCACTAGAAACACCACCCTTGTGAGAAAATAACCGCTTTAGGCACACATTGTCACACTGCAAGGCATG
This sequence comes from Triturus cristatus, assembly GCF_964204655.1. Taxonomy (NCBI): domain Eukaryota; kingdom Metazoa; phylum Chordata; class Amphibia; order Caudata; family Salamandridae; genus Triturus; species Triturus cristatus. The sequence continues at coordinate 377,729,829 of NC_140580.1, forward strand.
ACTTTGCCATATAGGAAACTGAGAACAGCAATAAAGAAATAAAACAAACCAGGATACTGAATTTTTCTATGTATGCTCTCTTGATGTGTAATTAATAAACACCTCCAAATCATGACAGTTTAGGAAGGATCTGTAGATTTGTGCCTTCAGACAACACCACAGCTCCAAGCAAAGACATTTACCACTCACTAATTGTGTCTCATTGTAAATGGTCCTTGCTCCTATCTCTGGACTTACACCTCCATTTAGCACTCACTTTCTCTCTAGCTAGATTTGTCTTCTAGTAATAAGGAAATTTACCACTCAAGAAGGCAAAATCCCCAACTATAATGTTATACTTGTAATATCCTCATATGAAAATATCAGATGAATTTTTCAGTCCCTGAGGCGTATTAAAAAAACTGTTCTATTTATGAAACCTGGATGGTGGCTCAGCTTGGATAGTTTGTGTGTAGGTTCATGTCATTTTAGGGTTTCATGCAAACTGCTGTCTCGTAGGAATATTGATACCATGCCTTTAGATTTGATGTGGCTTTTATCATCTGAAGATTTGTATGACTCCTTAAATGTTATGATCTTTTGTTTTACTCTAGAAAATAAATATTCAAAGGGTACTTCTAATTTAAAGTATTAATGTTTTCGTTATTCAAAGAGACCGTACAGTGTGTTTTATGCTGTAGTCTTGAACTGTTGGTTGTAATTTGTTGGCAGAACTAAACCTGCCCTCTTGATGCCCCTTCGTTACTACTGGATATTGGTATGTCAGACTACTGACCAATAAACACCTACTTGCGCTCCTCCCTTATGCGACCTATCGGCCACCATACACCAGTGCCTAATGAGCATGGTTTGTTTTATTTGATACACTGAATTTGGTTGACATCCATTTATCTCCTCTCCCTTCCACCCCTTACCAGCACACCTGCACTAATCGGAGATCTCTGCACCCAGTAAGGACCTCTGTTTACTTTCATTTGCAGCTTTGTTTCTCTATCTCCTACTGAAACCAAAAGCCTGGGTAAGCGACGCGCAGTGATTATGTCCGCGTCCCTTCCCACATCGGCTTCATTTTAAATCCACACCACTGTCCAAAGGCTGGAGTGCAGGGTCGCATAGTGATGACATCATAGAGTCTTTTAAGACGTGGGGTTTGGAAGGTGGCACCTGGATAACCTTCGAAAGTCCTGAGCAGGAGAGGATTTCCGAGCGAAGAGTTTAATTACAGAGAGGAGATATCTTGGGCTTTTTCGGTGACAACTGGCAAGGAGACACAGCTGTGTGTTAACTAAAGAAAAAGAGCTGCCATTTTGGAAAGAGCTGGTGGATTTGTCTACATTCCTTGTGCCACCCGGACCTTCCAACCACACCACCTTCAATCCCCCCCCAAAAATCGGCATGCCTTCCTGGAGAATTAATTTGCAGAAAGAGTAGCATGGGGCATTGCTGAAGGTGGTACCCCGTGCTAGGAAGGATGAGTTGAAGTCACGCACTTCTTAAGAGGTTAACTTAGTTCTGCTAAAATAAAGGAAATTAACCGATGTTCTGAACAGAGATACAGGAAAACATCAATAGTAATTCAAGGCTTGACTCAAGGGCGTAGGGTAAAGAACCAAACAGGTTTTCCTCTGGCGGGGAAGATGGTTTGCTCTACTGACATTGGTAAAAATTGACTCTCACACCTCCTCATCTTCCCTGGGAACTATATAATGGGTTGAACAATCACTGCAGGGACTTGGGTGCTATTATTTGTTGTCCTTGCATACTAATTTGGGCAGATTGTCTCTGCCTTTCATCCCTCCAAGCTGAACAGTTTACGTTTAACTGTATTGATGCCAACACTGGTTTAGGCACGATGAGACCATTCTGTTTGTCATGCCTGCCATATAAATTGCCTGGCTTCTTAACACTTGAAAAAGCAGTGTTGCGGACAACCGCCCTCATTGCTGTCTTGCTGGTCCATGCTTTGTCCGGTTTAGGCGCTTTAGCGATATGGTCACAGGCCTGTGATTGTATCCTCTTTGACCCCTGTTGGTCGTAGTGGCTCATTCTGTGTGATCCCTTCAGTCGGAAACACCTAACGGCTATTTGGGTCACTGAACTCGTGCTGAATTTTGGATGTGTAGCCCTTATGACATTCAAACACAAGACCTAATGTAAACCAAACCTCTAACTTGTACTTTTATATATAGATAGCCTTATTTGAACACATACCAAAAAAGAAGGCTAGGTTTCTCATATGAAAGAGCTGCACTCTCCCCAATTTGGTGTTAGAAATGTGTTTATTCACAAAAAGAAAAAAAGTCTATGAATCACAGACCTGAGTGGAAAGTGAGGTCCTCTGGCATCCTGTAAACATAAAGCTAAAGAGTTAAAGTGTATACATAGCTCTCAAATTGAGACCATGTAATCAAAAACACAGGTGCTATGCAAGGGCAGAAACTAAAATTGTGTGGTAGTACACAGTCAACCTTCCAACTGGTGCAAAATTGTCAATGTTCAGAGCTGTGCAAGCTGTTTAAGAATTTCACGTCTACGATGCCAGACATTCGAGCGAGGCTTTCGGGTGTGAGGCTGGCGCAACTTTGTAGGATTGGTTAGCAAACAACCGAAAATCCTCCGGCCCCTTAAACTTGGTTGTTTTTTCCCCCCACATGAGCTACCCAGCCATTTTTGATAGGTACTGTATGCTGGGGGACTTGGTAGTTAAGTTGCTCCGTAAACATGTCCTCTCATTTCCCCCATATTGTTGGACATTAGTCTGTCAGAGTATCACAAATACCATATGCTGCTGTGAGGGGGGAGCGAGTCAAAACCTTTCACGTAGGATTGTGTCCATATTAAGATGTAGTGATTGGAAGGTGTTGAGTTTTCTAGGGAGTACTGAGGTGGTGGTGGTGTTATCTGTATGTAACGCATAAGAAGATGGTTCAGCGCAAAAAGTCTTTTTTTCACATGTTTTAGAATTGTTCGGGCAGTCTTGTGTCAGAGTGAGGGTGGAAATGCAGGTCCATGATGAACTGACTTTGATCGATACAGCGTAATCCTGGGAGTGTGGTTGGGTTTGTATTTTTTGGACCTGCTGGCGGATGTATCGCGAAGCAGGGCGACTTAATCTGCTGGGATGTTCTTTAAGTTAGTGGTTCTGAGGTGGAATTCTACCCTATACCAATATTCAAATGCATGTGTCTAGAGCAGTACCCGACCCTCTGACAGACAGATAGCTTTTGTAGAGTGCACACTTCTTGGTGCTGGACTCAACTGATGCTTAACAAAGGAGACGGGTCTTATTTTTGAAGATCCTCAGTGACTTGTATCCTTGTATCCAGCAGTAACAGATGCAGTTAGTCAGTCTGGAGCCTAGAGCCAAAAGGAGGGACTGCTTGGAGGGTTGAGATTAAATTTGGGTACCACCCATACTATGATGGTTGGTCATATTATACTCTGTGCCTTTGTTACAGCCAGCCAGGGGCCTTTTTTTGACCGTGACTGTTTTTAAGCGTCCTCCACTACAGAATGAAAACCTTGAATCCAGCTGCCCTGTCCCAGTGGTTATCACAAGTGACTAACTGTGGGTGCTGTATATGCCATCGAAAGTACCAAAAAGCACCTCTTATTGCTCAAAATTCTTATTGATGGTGGCAGTGTAATAATAGTACAAGGTCACAAGATGCCAGCAGGAGAGGAGACCTTCACAAAAAGAAAACCATGGTCAGTTTTCCCACACTCCGCCTCTTCATGACATTGACCAATTTCTTTTTAGTAAATTTTATGTAATGATAATTTGCTTTGCTTATAAAGTACTCAGTAACATAACGTATCAAAGAAGGCAATACGTTCATAGCCAGTGACAGTCTGGAAAATCAGCCCGCCCTGCCCTTCTGCAGAGAGTGTCCTTCCCTTCAATGGACGAGGCCCTGACCTCTTCAGGAGAAACCCTTCTTTCTGCAGAGGGTCCTGTCCCGCAGAGATTCCTTCCCCTCTGCAATACCTACCCTTTGTGACTGTGATTAAACCCTTATTTTGTTGGTTCTCAGCAGAGTTTTGCACACAGATTATTAAAATAAATAAAAGCAATAGCCTTCTTGGTCGACGGGCAGTTCACCCAGCTGCAGAGGAATAATGGGGGTGTGTTGAGGTCAAAGTGTCTACCTATAGTGACAGAGGGGGGATTTGATCATGGCACATTCAAGCCTTTCCATGTAGCTCCTAATTTCATCCCTCGAATGCACCGTGGAATTGCACAGTCCTGGAAGAAGACAATTTTGCGCTCCACGGTTCCTCCGCTCCTTAACTGCTTCGCTCACAAACAATGACAAAAAAAAACGACCCACAAATTCTCAAATTTGTGCGCTTTAAGAACGTGGGCTTGTAGGCTCTGTGTGTCTGAGGAGAAGGAAGACGGAGGTTGAAAGTCGGTTTATCCCCTGCATTGTTCTGTTTCCTGAGAGGAAGCAGAGCAGAATTTCATGATTTGGCAGCAGGCTTGGGGGGCGTGTTAACCGCGGATTTTGGCGGCAGATCCGTTCACCAGCACGCACGCCTCCAACGGTGTCTCGTGCCCTGAGTTCTGCGTTGCTTCAGAGGCGCTCACGCGGTCACGTTACGTGCATACGTTAGCGCCGTACTTCTACTCGTATCTGCGTAATCTGTGACAGGGAATAATTTAATGTTGTTTTCGGTTTAAACGGGAGACACCTCTACACAGACTGGATAAACACAGAGGAGCAGGGTGCTGATTGCTTTTGTGTAGAATGAAATTCGTTTCTAACAGACTCAGAGCTCATAATCAGAGACACGAAATTTGGTCTGCACTCCTATAGGTTATTTTATGGCCTTTGAGACGATGTGTTCGTTTACGCTGCATGATTCGCGTTTCTTCAGGTCTTCAGAGCTTGTTACACCCCGGCTGGAACCCAGCAGGCTGGGGATTAACACTTTGAAAGGCTCCCTTTGCTGTTGGGTAGAAAGCTCTGCCCATGGAGCTGCTACTGAACTTTGACCTCCGTAAAGTCCATTTTGTCCAGTACCTCACTTTAGGCTGCTGTGATATCTCGACAGGTGACTCCATGATACCTTGACCAGGGCAGATGCTGCTCACAGTCATCCTCCACAGGCCTCACCACGGCAGTTTGAGGCGCTTCACCAGGGCACCAGAGTGTCTGGGTGGGCACCAATACTGGAGGGGATCCCAGTACCTGGTCATGTTATGTTAATCACATTTTTATAGTGCCCACCAGCATTGTTATGACAACATAGCACGTTCTTTACTTTTTGTGCAGTCCTGGGAGGCCCATCAATCAGAATGAAGGAACCATTGTTGTGTAGTGTCTGTTGTATGGTGGGATGGTGCGTGCTTTTACACAGTGTCACATGCCATTGATTTTAGACAAACGCCCTCCTTCATCTTCTTTGTCAATAGATGATTTGACTTCTAGTGAATATGATTACCACTTTCCTGAAATATCCTTCTTTTCACTTTCAAAGTCCTTCTTCCTTATCTGAGGACCCATTGGTCCTATCCAGTCCGTCTATTCTGTCTCTGCCCTTGACATTGAAATTAAACATGGTTTCAAATCTTCCATGTAGTTGCTCTCTTGTATTGCTCCTTGGTTTCTGTCAAAGATGCTTCTGTTACTAGCTTGTATTTCCACTGCTTAGGTTTGCAGGTTTTGCTCTGCTGTTTATAACCCCTTTTATGGGAAAACATAATTTCTTTTCCCCCTAAGCTATACGCTTGTAACATAGAAACCTCCGCTCATACGTTCTCACATTTTGTCATGGGCTTGCTTCCCTTATGATCACAGTGGCTTTCTTCCCCTGTCCACTTTCATCTGCCTTATATTCTTTTTATGATTCTGGAAACACATGTGTGTTATATTATAAACTTTGCAGTGTCTTGGTTACCCTCCTCTAGCTTTCCTTCAATTTGTCTTTATTCTTCTGGCGATGTGGCCTCCAGAACTGGATACAGTTTTTATAACTGCACCAACACTAATGTTGTGTGTGTGGGTGCTGACACCACTTCACTTTTCCTACTGGTTGTTCTTCTCTTCATGTGCGCCCCCTTGTAGCTTGCCTCACTGTATTGACTCATTGAGGTCATCAAACGTAATCATTCCATGATCTTCACCTGCCAGTGTTGTCTATTGTAATTTTCATTTATATGGTGTTTACTTGCTTGTAGGCCGCTTACATAGTTCACCCTGCCTCACCCTCTCTACATTTGTTTTAAGTCTGTAAGACTGTTGGCATAAGCCATAGGAAAACAGATGCAAGTGACTCATGTTTGGTTTGTTGTTTTCAGATAGCACTAATGCTTGTGTATGCTCACACTGTGCACCAGTTGAGTGTATATTTGTCCAATTTATGTTCCTCTAGCGTGCATAAGAACAACTATGGATAAATACCGGTTTGGTGTGACTGATTTTTGAGAATTCGGTCAAGGTGGGCAGTTTATGGGCAGTGATTACTGGATTCATGTTAGGTGCGATAATAATAGACTCTGATTCTTGGGCCTTAGGGCATGAGCACATATATTGGGTGGAAGTAGCCAAAAACTGTCAGGCTTCTGAATAGGAAGGTGAACCGTAACTGTAAAAATATGCTCTCCTGAAGGAAAGATAAGAGTTAAAGGGTTTGAGTCCAAGTGCTTCAAAGTCTAATAAGACCTGGTACAAGATGAAGTCCACCAAGGTTCTACTGCTTTAAGAGACAACCACTCAAGAGTTTGATACCAGTCACATGCTTTTGTTAGGTCCCTCAGATGCTTTAGCAGGGGCCTGGATTGCAATAAGAAGCTGCTGCGGAGAGGAGCAGAGTACACAGTTTTGAGGGTGGTGATTTTTCTTGGACATAAATGGGGACTACTATTAGACTGCATAGGTACGTATGATAGTGTCCCTTAGGGGGCGAGGTGGTAGAGCAGAGTGTGTCTCGTGCAATTGAGAGGTAACTCCAACAGCTATTGACTTAAAGTAGTCTTCTGTTTGGCTTCATTCAGAAGTGAGAACCACTTTATGAACCATAAACAGTTCTGGTTGAGCACGCTGCCCTATTCCTGCCACAGGATAGGGAAAGCTGCCTTAAAAGCAGTGGATCAAAGAGTAGGCATGAGGTTTGCATTCAATGGCATTTGGTTTAAAAGATACAAGATCGCCTTCATTTCACCTCTTTTAAGAAAAGAGACGGATTTCCTCATTTTATGTGTGAATCTGTTCTTTAATTGGTTCAGCTTGCTGGCCCATGCAAGTAATTTCCTAAGACACCAAACCTGGAAGAAAGTTGTAGCTTTTAGAATGTTCTACATGCATGTGGTGTTCATTTAATAACTCGCTTCACTGTGAGTGCATGGTGACCTGGAATCTGTGTGGTGCTAAAAAGCCAGAGGAGGAAAGGGCTGGGGATAAATCTTTTTTTTTTTTTTCTCTCTCCACTTTTGTTGGGTATGCACTGCATAGGGGTGCTTCGCACATTTCGCTTAATAATGCACATCTACACGTCTCGTCTGCTTCTTTAACTACGCTCTATTTAATTTTGTATGTGTACCTGGAAGTGACCTAGAAGTATGTGGTAGGTGTTGACTGTTCTTACTTTGATCCTTGCCTATGTGATGTTCTTGTATGCCATGCACAAGTGCCAGAGAAATCCCCTGCATCTCCCTTTTCCGCTCGGGTGAAAGCTCTGTAAATTCAGCCCAATATGCCTGTGGGCGCTACAAAAATGTAATTAAAAAAAAAAACGTTTTATGTTCCCATTTCCTTGGGATTTTATGGGAGCACTTTATTGCTGATGTAGTTGGTTAATTTTTAAGGAGCCATGAAGCCTGTTCCGGGGCTGACTGGCTGTCACGGTGGTGGGTTTTTGAGGCAAGACAGATTTAGTTTCATGACAGTGATGGGGACAAGCTACTAGCTCACTGTGTCCACGGGTACATGGTGCAGACTTTAAAAAAAAAAAATATCTTAATGCTGAAGATCTTTTCTTTCTGTTCTAATTCTGCAAAATATTTAGAAGGAGAGGCTCTTGGTGTTCTGATGCAGAGTGGTCTAAGCGCAGGCGCCACTTGGTGGACTGTTCTATGCAATGAATTGCAAAGTTTGTCTTCCATTTTTAATGGGCCTGGTTGAAACTGGTTACCTTGTATGGAGTAGGCCTCCTGTTTTGTGAACTGTCTCCTTGGTTCTGGTTGTGATGTTTCGTTCTGACTGTACAGGACCCCGCATTTGTCGTTATGTTGGAACTATGTAACTCCGTAACATAATTAAAAACTTTTTTTTCCCCCGAAATAGTCTTATCAATTTCCCAAATAAAATGTGTAATATCAACACCTATCCTTGAAAAAGACTGGAAATATCTAAAACATTTGTAATACTGAGGAGAATTCCGAGTCAAATAAATGATATAAAAAAATTAACATCTCTTCCCTATCATGTTGTGTCTGAAATCAATTTTCCAAACTTAACTGTCTAGAGACAGTGATTTGTATCTGAGTGACGAACATAGTTGTTGGAGGGGCACCTCTCCAGTCTCCTGCAGAAGTAATATACTGAGTGCGCTGTTTGCCACCACGAGGAGCTCGTTATTTGACTTTCTTCTGATGAAATGTTTGCATGGCAACGATTGGTGGGACTTGATTAATGCTACAGAAAGGATCAACGTGAGTCATTTGCTGCCTGACAAGCACCTTGGAGCCACAGGCTGCATGGTGGTGGCGACGACAAAGGTAACCCAGTGCGCACAGAGTGGCAGAAGGGACTAGATGTGGGGGTGGGATGTGAGAGGGACGCTTTTGTCCACCAACCAGGTGGCTACTCTCTGTAGTCCCAGAATCATGCAAGGAAAAGATAATGGGATCCTGGTGTGAGCCTAGGAACGTGAAGCTAGTCTTCCTGCCAGAGGCCTTAGGTCTGTCTTTTGAGATTAAAGTGTTTTCAAGAAGATCGCTGCATTCACAAGGCTTTTCATTACTCCCATTATATTGTTGCCTCCTCTTCTTTTTCTATGTTGAGTACCCATTTTCTATCTTCTCTGCTGCTTCTGAGTGAATCGAGGCAACCTTAAGGTGGCATATAGCGGTATATCAGAAATTAATTTAATTTAAATTGCAGTGCTTAGTGGTAAAACAACTACTGCTGTTATCAATACATCTAGATGATTTATCTTGTAGAGTGCGTTCTACCCATGTTCATTTTGATTTCCATTGTGGCATACAGTTTGGCCCCTGCTACTCAGTGGGCAGGTAACAGTTGAGGAATTGACTAGGTTCTGTAAATACGAAAATACCTCCTAATCGGAAATATCCGGATGTATCAGATTTGCACACTTTTGCTCTAGTAAATCTCAGCGGGTTTGACATGTCGAGATTTACCTGGGGCAATTTGAGATGTTCACTGGAGTACTTGGATATGAGTGGGAAATTCCCTTCACTTCATAAACAAGATTTTTTTTTGTGTGGGGGGGTTGATATTTACCAACTCACTGGTAAACGGGCTTTGGTTGAAGATGCAAGCCAACTCAATCAGGTGCAGACAGGGATCACTGGCTTGCATCACATATTTGTGTAACTTATGGACAGATTAGTGACCAGTTACAGTGTGGCACGATATCTGTTTTGCGCTTCACTAACTGAGAGGACCGCGTGTTGTGTGGCCTGCATGTATCCAGCCAAACTTTCCTGGAATTTGATACCGAGAACGAACTGCCCCTCAACAAATTTAATGGTAGAATTACTTTGAAAATATGTTGTGCTATGGAATGCCGGAGACTGCTGAGTGCTTTTGCTTGCATCCCAGATTTGCTTGACCCAGTGTGGCGTGGCCAGGCACACCGTGACACTGGTCCCTTCAGTAGGCAAGCACTCTGAATTCCAGAGCCTGGTTCCTGCCAGGTGCTGTCTGTTACTCAAAGCAACAAGCAATACAAGCGCTGAAAGAAAAGTTCAAATTTTGCATGACGAACTAATGAAAAACGATTGTGGATTGCGCGGTGTGTGGTGTTAACAAATGGTGACCACCACTGGATGGTGATTGTATATTAAGAGGCAAATCATCATGGTCCTTCAAACTGGTCTAGCGAGAGTTCCCAAAAAATATCACCAGGTAGGATGCGATCCATGGTCTCCATGTAAATTAGCAAATTGACAGTACTCGCACTACCCAAACGGCTTGGATGTAGCATATTAGGATCCTGTTACGGTACTAACGCAGGTTCTTCTGCAGTAGAGTGGGTGTTCAACAGGATCAGTGGCATGGCAAGAATGCCATGGGCCACAAAGCAAGCAAAGGAAGATCTCCCTCCTTGCTCACTGGCAAAATAGTAGAATGCCACCATAAAGTTGGGTGTGGTGGACCCGCTCCTACCCTCCCCAGGTGGCACTAATGAAAGCTGTCCCCCTGAACATGATGGCCCTCCATGTCCGAGTGCAATCATACGTACCGCGGTTGTATGTTAAGACATGGCCTCCACTTCATTGATTCATTTTGTTACATCATCCCGCGGTGGGGGACTGAAATTACCACCGCACCCTTTAAACTCTTTCGCACTCATACAAAAGTCATTTGATCACTCCTATGGAGCCTATTTTATGGAAATTTCCTTGATGATCTAGGGGTAAGGAGATTGATGCAACGGAGGTGTTTTGGGGGAGTGGGGGGTGCACCTTTACAGTGGCGGTACATGCACCAAAAATAGGGCACTGAACTGGTGCTTGCCGTCTCTTCCAGCACTTGTGGGTCTTTGATTCCACCCATGGTCAGATTTCTGTCCATTGGTTGTCAACGGGCCCTGCTTTTCGATTCCTGGACTTTGCTTTTACATATCATGATCAGGTGTGTTAGCCCAGTTAAAATGAACCAGGACTAAGACTACCAGAATGCACTAACCTCATAAATCAAACTCAAAACGTTGTGACATGGAGACACCTGCCACTCTGGGTCCGGATCCATCTGCCATCACTACCTCAACTGGCTAGGCTGTAAGGGATGGCGCAGGGCTGCTTCCGGTGGTCACCTTGGCAGACCCCAGCCTGAGGTCTGTCTTTGCAGCTGATTCCCACTCCTCGAGGCTTCTGGCGCGCGCCGCTCCTCTCCCCGTCTCTCGTCGCTGCGTTACCACGTGTGGTGGGAGCTGAGGTTTGCATTGTTCGTTCTGCGGGAGGTCACCGTGTCATGGTATTAGATTTTCTGCAAATCTTATTCCGTGCCCCGGAAAGCAGCGGCTCCCACACACTTTTATGAAACGTGTCGTGAATTATTCAGCAGGACATACTTCGAGCAGAACCTGGAAGTGTGCGTATTTTCCCCTCTGCATCCGAGGGCCGCTCTTTTGTTTTTTCCTCGGAAAGCAGCTTCTTGGTTTCACACGTTGATGCCCGTGCTCCATTTTGTCGGCAGTACTTGTACTAATGAAGAGACGGGGATACTGAAAACTGTACCCCCCACCCCCACATACCTCCTTTTTTTTATTTTTATTTTCTGCATATGAATTATTCCAACACTAATTGTCACAACCTCCTCCGAGAGATATTTTATTTGAGCGGGAAGTCCTGGGTGCGGTGGGGGTGTTTGTCTCCACAGAACGTGGTTTTGCCTGAATGCGTTTGAAGGTGGCAGCAGATACCATCACTCTAGTTGAGGGTTCGGGAATTGCTTGACCTCCCTCAAACCCCCCACCCCTTCTCTTTGGCCCCACAAAAATATCGGGTAGTTCTTTTTCAAATTTTTTTTTTTAGTTTGTAGTTTTTATCGCACAATCGTTTTCATCATATTAAATTTACATTCATTGTAATCAAGTTAACTTGGGGGTGGGGGTGCTATCCTAAATAGCCAACACGTATGAGGCCTCTTTTTGGACCTGCGTTGGACATTGCTGTTCTAGAGAGCAAGCTTACTGAGAATGGCACGAAGACTCATGGCGCTTGTCAACAGCTTTCACTGGAGGGCACAGTTTCTTTGAAATCAGTCATCCAAGAGGGCACATATCGTGAGGTCGAGCCTGTTGCCGACAATCTTGCACAACAAAGCGCATATTGCAGTAGACAAACACTCCTGCAAGAGGAGAACCTTCTCTCACTGTCCCCAGTGTTTTATCTTTGAGGAAGTCCCAAAAAATATATATTTTAAAATATTAGTTGTAATTTTCCCTGTTGAATGTAAATGTACTAAAATTCAACACCGCAAATGTGGCCACCCAAGCGCCTCTTCTACTGTTTAACGCAAAGCCTATCACCTTTTATGGTGGATTCTTTAATCCCACATCTCCTTTCTGGGTAGAACTTTAACTTTATTGCTAATTAGGACCTCTTTTGCCTCTCCATAAGAGTATCTCATGTTTGGTGATGCTCTTCGCTGGCTTCAATCCCACACTGGAATCATTTTGTTCTGAAAATGTGCAAGGTTTATCAGTGGTGGTTTGCACCTATAAATCACTCGAGGCAGCAGTGGCGGTACAGATCTTGTTTGTGGTAGGCCCAGTGCTGCCATTTTGGTATAGGGGTGAATCCAATGTGGAGAATGTTGTAAAATGATTGTTCCTTACACACTCTCACTCCTGTGACTCTACCATACATCTCGTCACTACAGAGAACCACAGTTCCTGAGAAGGAAGTCAGTTTAGAGAGACAAGGGGAGAAGTGGATTGGTCGTTGTTATTGGAAGGTCAAAGAGACCTTTTCTTGATGCCCTCACACACCCCGAATGATGTCATGCTTCATCATGGGTCGGTGCTCCTCATTGGGCCGGCTCTGCAATGCCCAACGGGTCCCCTGAAGGGTCACTTTATCGGAGATCTTTAGAGAAATCTAGCCATAAGGTGTGTGCAGGTCTGTGTGAGAGGGTAAGTGGGGTGATTGATGTTTTTTAAAAAAAATGAATAGAGGGAGTAAAGTGAATTGATTTAATGGAAAAGCCCTCTGTCATCAATAAAAACCCAAAAGGTGTGTGCTGCTAAAGGGTGGCAATGGTCCTCAGTAGCTAGACAGGTGCAAAGTCTTAAGAAGACGGGGGTATGGTCGACATGTTTTGCACTGTGATGTGGTTTCAGGAGGAGATCCTTTGCGCTTCTTCAGGACCTAGGGGTAGTGAAGTACGGGGTTATTAGGTAATGGTCTAGAAAGATCTCTCGGTACCACTCAATGGACCCAGGACGTGGTCCTATCTGGAACGACAAAGAAATCGAGAAGAGCAACAAATATTTACATGTAGCAACCATACAAACCTACATCTATCTTGAGGTTAGAGGCCAGGTTTGTTATTGCTGAGGTAGTCATGAATGCATGTACAAAACTACCTGAACAGCAGCAATATTGAAGATGGATTTTCTCACCCCAAACCATGATAATGGCCAAAGTAAGGTCATGTGAAGTACCTTCAATGGTGACTCATGGTAACCTTTACTGTGTTATTGACTATGGTCTTACTGTTTAACCTAACCCAGAATCGTCAGTTTGAAAATGAGATTCCTACCTTATACAATACTGAGGCAATCACTCTTTGAGCAGCTGGAATACCAGTATCCCGGGTAAACCACGTTCGTCTCGATCCGAGTGTTCAGTGGTGTACGATAATGTTGAATTTCACGTTGAGTAATTCTTGGTCTATTTTGACAGCTACGGCCACAAGATAAGTTACAGGTCCCGTAATGCGCCAGTGTTTTGTGCGAGAGGGAAAGTACCTGTCCTAAGCATCATCTCTCTGATCAACATACAGATGTGGTCAATTATTGCTCTTGTCCTTCTTCTTCGGACTGTTCTGAGATAGCCAACTTTGGGGACTCCGTTGTATTTATTTAATTATTTATGTATGTATGTATGAATAACTTTAAAAAATAAAAAAAGATTTTTAAAAAGGTAATGCTTGGTCTCTATGAGGGAAGCTTTGTAGAATGTGGGCAGAGTAGCTCGTATTCCACAACTTATCTCTCGACATGGGAAAAATGGGTAAAATTTCAAGTAGCAGGTCTATCCTGTGGCAGTTACACGGATTATTATTTCTGCTGGGCATCAAATGAGATCCATGGTGTCATCGTCTGAGTTTGCCTTGTTTTCATCTCATGGACTCTGAGTGGTAGGAGGCGAGCACTTGGATACGAAGGAAAGTATAGCCTGGCAAAAGATTGAATGTGACCTGGGGCAGATTTATTGTAGGAAGTGAGTATGAGAACCAATTCCAAAGCCCTTTTGAAGCTGGTAGACCGACACTGTAGGAACAAAGAGATACAGCACAGAGAGCTTGCATGGGGTATAGACTAAAGGGACTCGAGGATGAAGAGACAGTTGTGAACTGCGCAAAAGAGAGTATTCGGGAATAACTGAATGAGTGAGGCTTTTGACTACTGAGTGACATATGGCAACCTCCAGGCAGAGGCTTTGTTGACTGCCTGGTAGGGAGGCTGTGGAAACTGCTTGATAGAGAGTCTGGAGGAGTGTGGATCGGGAATTGGCCCATAGGAAATATTGAAAGATCAACTTGCATTGGGAAAAGAGTGACCTAATCTGGCACGACTTGACTCTTACAGGAATTGATCAGGACAGAGGAGGCTTTACCTCAGTTTTCGGAAATCTTTCAGTGGAACCTAATGTTCACTCAAGTGGAGGACCTAAACTCTGGTGCTGGTGAGACTGATGGAAACTGGGGTGGAATGAAAAACAAAGAGCTGAGAAAGAGAGAGCAGAGGCCTGTAGCAAGGCTGGCATGAATATTAATGTGCTTTCCTCTCTTGGCAACGGAGAATGAAAGAGTTTCTAAGCCCAAGGGATAGAATGAGGTTAAAAACTGTTGAAGCAGGAATTGCAAAAATATGTTGCTTAGCTGCAATATTGATCAGTAAACTTGAAGGAAATGCAGGTGCAAGATATAGACGGTAGACACAGAGGACTTGGCTGAGGGCATGGGACTAAAGGAAGCAAGATGACCGCTCTGATTATGAAGAGCTCTCGAAGAAGAAAATTGTATTTATGTTTCATTGACATTCATGAGAACCCATGATGTAGTTTGCCAGAATGAAGAAAATCCTATCCAACATCCCAGCCAACCAGCTTAGCTCTGCTTCCAACACCAGCACTTCTCTGACCTTACACCTAGATGTAACCACACCCTTTCCCTTACTCTATCCCGCCCCTTACCCTAGCCCAAACTCTAAACCTGAATACAGCTCTAAACCCTAGTCTTAAGCATGAGTCAATCTCCAACCCAACATTATAAGCCCAATCCCTACTCAAAAGCGTGTCTTAACCACAAAACTGCATAAAAAATCGACCCAAACGCGAACTCTAATCCTAAAAACAATGTTAACTTTAAACTTGAACCTTACTCCTCTAAACCCAAATTTAAATCTATACCCAATCCATACTTGAAAGCACACACTTATTCAAAACCTCAAACCAAATGCTAACTTAAACTCTAAACTTTAACATACATCTAATCATAACCATTCAAACAACCGTTACGATTGGAATCGAAAAAAAAAAGGATTTGTCAAATTTTGTTTCTGGTATTTTCTTAGCTACTACCCAATTGTCTTTGCTTTGTTTACCTTTCTTCGTTCTGCTTTCGTTCTCCATAGTTATTCATTTATTAGCATGCTGTGCTATGGTAACTATTATACATTTAAGATATTGTCACTAAAGACCTTTAGTAAATGTTAAATTTGCTCTGCTTCTTGGTACTCATTGACTCGACCGTAGAATGATGAAAGGTGGAGCAGACACTCAAAGAAGAATCACGTTTCAGCAGAGCAGATTTTAGTTAAAATTGGTTTGATACAAGGACAATTATAGCACTAATTATGATACATTTGTCGTTTTGGCTTAAGTAAGGTAGCTTTGATGTACTGAGTATAATAGCCTGTTAGATCTATTTTCAGAAATAGCAACATATCTGATATGGTAGAATTATTGCCAGTACACTTGATTTATTGGCATATAAAATAGTAGTTTCTTCTATATTGCAAATGTTAACCAGGGGTTTGATATTTGCATTAGAGTTCATAGATTTTAAATGGAGAGTAAAAATACAGTTGCAGTGTCAACAGTTTGGTATATTGAACACTAAGCAGTAATGCCAAGTTTGCTATGACTGCAATATTAATTATATTGAGATTATATTGGTACTAATAAGTATACATTTGATAGACTGGAAGAAATAAATTTGGCTTAGCTAGCTTAGTGTTACCAATATTTGTTTCTATACTGGCAATAATAATGATTTGATAGCTAAATGGGCAATACTAATATATGTGATCTATTCCCAATGGCATTGGGAGCGGCGGTATTGACATTATTGATCATCAGTTTTATATTTGGGCAGCAATTCCATACTCAACTCCTGAAATTGCTTGAAAAAGAGACCCATTGAAAATATTAAAATTATTGAACATTGTGTACTGAGTAATCCAATCTATGATAGGTATATGGTGGGTGTGATAGATCGACAATATTACAGGATAACCTTGATGTATTGACAATGTACAAAGATTGATTAGCAGTGATATCAAGGCGTGATTACTCAGCGGGTAAACGGGTATCTTTGATAAACTGATTACCAGCGATAGATTTGACATTGACAGTAATGCTGTGATACTGAGATGGCAGCGATAACAATCTGTAATATCAACAGGTTACTCATTTTTAACTTTCCCCATTTTTAGCCTCTGTAATATCAACAGGACAGGTTCCACATTTTTTGGCTTCCAAATTTTTTAGCTTCTGTAATACCATCAAAAGGGTACCATTTTTTTAGTTCAACAATCACATTCTTTACCCGCAAATAGACTAGGTGTATTTTAAGCAAAATCGGTCTTTGCTTAGTAATTGCGTCTAAAGTAATGCACTTTTTAAATTATAACTTACTTTGCAACAGCTTGGATTCATTGAAGTCGAGACGTGGGAGCGTTACCCATTGAAAATGTAGTTATCTTCTAATTTGATTGCACCTTTGATATGATATGAATTTTTATGTTAAGGCTATGCGTGAAAGCATGATGTGTAGATTATCACAAGGAATATATATATTTTGTTTACGTCACATATTACAGCAAAAGCTGTTCCACTGATTTAATTTCGCCCACTTTATAAGTTAAGGTTGGTTGATGCTGGAAATATTCAGAGAATGATTGGTTTTTCCCCGTGACATCACATCTGGTTCTGGAGAGGATTTTTTTCTTCTTTTGATGAAGGGAAAAATTAGCAAAGCTTGCAGTGTTTTTTAAAATGATTTTTCATTACCCTCCATATCCAAACTAATTGGTATCGAGAGGCTTACTTATTTGTGTCAGATACAACTTTGTTGTTCCTCTTCCTTTCTGTTTTTTTAATTCGAAAGTGCAGGGACTAAAAATGAAAAATCAGAGCACAGTTAACAAGAAAAGAAAAATAGACATAACAGGACCCACAATAACTTCAAGGTACTCCCATCCAGTGCAAGGAAGTTCACTTTCCTATCTGTCTTTGCCCAAACCTAGGGAGTAAGGTGTTCCAAGAAGCTGAAGGATAGCAAAGAAAGATGAATGACTAAATGCATCATAGAAGAACTGCCTGTAGAACGGGTAAATACTGTTTTGTATACAGGAGAGGGGTATCGACTCCGGTTGATGCACTGATGGTAAAATAGTGGAGATACCTGTCATTCGGGAGATAGTCTCAAGGCATCTGAGCAGTGTCCAATCTTGCAATATTGTAGACCAGCTGATTGGGAGATTTGACTTCTGGGCATGCCGATGTTGAGTGAGTTGGTGTGGTGGGGCCTGGAAATGTTGGTGATTTGTAAACGCACTGTCCAGTGAATGCGGTGTAGTTTCCCGGTGAAGCATTTAATTTATCGGAATCAGTTACTGTCATGGAGGCTTGTTGATACGAGCGCTCAATGCATTGATCACTGGAGATGTCTTGTTTCTGAACAACATTTGTGACTTGCAGGTATCAAAATGACCTTCCATCCTTCCATGAACAATGAGTTGAGCAGCACACAGCTGGACTGCAAATTTTATTTGCTGTATAAAAGGAGACAATTAATATTCTACTTGGCTGTGCAACTCTCAGTTGTAGGAGCACCTACTTGCATCCTTTTGCTTTTCTCTTCTTAAAAAATGTGTTTCTAATAACGTTGTTTTTGGTCATAGCACTGCTCTGCCTTTATCACGGATATGATGCAAACTCGCGTAATCATCCCAGCTATCTTCTGGTTTTTACGTTACCTTGTCCGAATTTGGATGCTCTGGGATTTCCTATCTTCTCACTCCATGGCGCTCATGAATTCACACATACGCCTCCTGTGGAAATTGGCAGAGAGGAGAATTGACCCGATAAACCGTTTTATTGAGGAAGCAAGGACTTCAGCTCTGTTTTCTCGCCTCCCTCTCTTTCGCACTTGCACATTTTGTATTTGCTCTCAACGTTGAACAAATACAGGCACTTGCCGGGCTGCTGCTTGCTTTTACAACTCCATAAATATCAAGCCCTCATAAAGCAAGTAAGAGAGGTTTAGGAATAGCTGGTCTTTGAGAGACCCTTCGTCCACGCTCCAAAGTGTTGCTTGTATGATTGAAATACACTTCTTCAACAGCATTCCTTAGATATACTTCTCACCATGCTTGGGAGTAAGCTGATAATAGCCTTTGATTCATTGAAGGGGAGTACTCAAGCTGCGTAGATCTACTGACTCGTTGAATCTTGAGCCTAGTGCTTTGTCATTCATTAACTCCTTATCATTTACAAGAGACTACTGCATCGAAACCTAGTATGCCAGCGAATGAGGCTGGCATGCCTCCCCATATGTCCGCTACCTCGGAATGAAGACCATACATTTTCAAGATCTTTACCATGGCCGTCTCTGTATGCTTGCCAGTCTAACTCCATTTCCAGATGCAACATCTGCGAACGGGCACTGTACTCCAAAGGGAGCCTATACCTGGGAACAGTTTTCCAGATCAGGCTTAACTTTAATGTAAAGCAGCAGCCCATGTCACCCACTATAATAAACAAAGATCCCTGTGTCCTCTGGTGACCTTCAGGACTTCCCTTATCATGTTGCAATGATCCTCGACTTCTGCACTAGATTTTGCAGGTGGCTGCACTGAAAATTTGTTTTCGGAGTTGAACCTTAGCTGGCCAACTCTCAAAAGGTTGGGCAGGAATGTAAGACTATACTTTTTCTTGGCATTCAGTACCGCTGCTAAATTGAGGCAGAGGTGGTAGGGATAAATCTATTGCTCATGTGAAGAAGATGAAGTCCGGAGATGCTATGCAGAAGTAGATTCCTTATTGGATATTAATTGAGGAAAATTACAAATTGTGCTGTTTCTTTAGGGTTTCCTGCTTCTTTGCATTGTTAAAGGTCCTGGTTGGGCCTGCTAGATGAAGGCCCTTGGGCATAGGTGGTGGAGGTGGTCTGTGGCACTTTGTAGTTGTAGTACAGACTTCTTGTAACCCACTCAAAGAAAGTAATCTTCTAATGCAGTGGTCTTCAAACTTCTTAATGCTGCGCCCCGTGTTGAAAAGAAAAATAATTGCCACCCACCCCTCAATTTTTCACAATTATTCTGTTAAGTTGCTAATGTTTAAATATGCCTAGACATATTTAAAAATTGCAGTAACGCTCTGTTACACCTTTTTAAACCTACTCACAGTCAGGATATAAATGACAAACGTTGTTAGTGATGGCCCATTGCAAAGTGGCGTTCTGCCGCTCATGTTTTATCACTTAAAACAAAGCATGATGCTTCTCCTAGCCAGAGCCTGGTGTCCCCCTGAGAACACTTGAGGCCCTCCAATTTGAAGACCTCTGCTCTAATGCTTTAAAGTTGTAGCCTCTTTAAATGAGATCTGGACGGACCCTCCTCTAAACATGTTCCATGAAGGGATGTTACTCTGTGGTCTTATGGTTGGTGTCCCACACATCTAGTCTGCAGGCATACTTTGTACCTGTCCTCTATCACTAAGACCAGGTATAGGCCTTGCATCTCTCCTGTAGCCTGTCTGTCATCCTTCCTTGCGGTGCACTAGAATACAGATGTGTAATAAAATCCTATGGGCACTTGTTGCTTAAATTATAACCATGATGTGGTTTTTAATCAGGCTTTTTGTGATAGAACTGTAAATGGTACAGAGCAGTGTTTCATAACCTTTTTGACTTTTGTGGACACCCACTTAATCTTTATTGGAACCTGGGGAATCCCCAATTAATCATTATTGGACTCTGGGGACCCCCGTTGACTCAATAATTAAATCCAGGCACCCCAGTTTAAGCAATTTCAATTATTTGAACCACAAAACAACACTTAAAAATACAGAAATACGCATTCATCAAACAAATACACAAATGATTAAATATTGTATTTAATTCACAAATGTATAAAAAAAAATATATATATATGGTAAATTTGGAACATTTCTAAATTCAAGTGAGACCACCTATCGTCCATGTTAGACCTGTCAGCCCTTTGGGTGGTCCCTCCTCATCATTATTTATTTTGTCCCACTTTTGCCTCAAACCCTGTTTGAATTTTTCCTTTTTGGGAACCACCAGACTTTTTCGTGTTGCTGCAGATTCAGGGAGCCATTTTAGCTACCCCTGAAACTTCTGTCTGAGGGCCTGAAGCACAAAATGGTGGCCACCTGTGACATCACCAGTATCCACTGGAACCTACCAGCACCTTCCAGAACATTCCAGAACTCTGTGACAGTTGGAGGCGGTTTAGAATGTTGGGGAGTTAAGAGAGAGAGTTGGCAGTTGGAGCTGGCAGTTGGCACCTGACTGGTGAAGAGAGAGCAGCACAACAGTGAAGGAGGAAGGAGTGAAGCAGCAGGGGTGGAAACTTGTGCCTGGAGTGGGGTCCATAAACCCACCCTTGATACTTGTCCCTACTGATGGATCCCAGCCTGTAGCCCTGTGTGGGAAGAAGCCAGAAAAACTCATCCTAAGGACCTGGACAGCAGGAACAGGCCTTAGAAGCAGAAAGCAGCAAGATCCTGACCTGGAAACTGGTTTCCCTGGAGTCCGGCGTCGAGTAGCCTGAGACCTGGAGCCCGAGGTGGAGAAGCGGCGCTGACTGAAGAAGCAGACGTCGTACCCGGAGCCGCCTGAGGTCGTGAGAGGGCGCCGACGGAGGTCGTGAGGAATACCAGAGGTCGAGGAGGAAGTTAACCGAGGTCGAGTGAGCGGCGTCATCGGAGGAGTGAAGTCCGCCCTCCGGAGTCGTCGGAGACCGAGGTGAAGTGTACCGGAGGTCGGGAGTGAGGATCGCACTCCGGAGTCGCCCGGAACCTGAGAGGAGGAGCACCGGAGGTCGGGGGTGAGGATCGCACCCCGGAGTCGCCGGAAGTCGACATCGAGGCCAGGCCGGCCGACGTCATCGAAGCCGAGAGCGCCATCGGACCGGAGCCGCCCGAAGTCGACATCGAGTAGAGACTGCCCGCCGCCGTCGAATCGGAGGTCGAGATCGAACCGAGGCCGCCGACATCGGACCGGAACCGCCTACCGGCGTCGTCAAAGAACTGACATTGTGCCGAGGCCGCCGAGATCGAACCGGAACCGCCTCACGGCATCGACACGACTCCAGCGGCGTCGGAGCATCAGAAAAAGGGCAGTAAGTGGAGTAGAGGGCGCCTAAGGCCCTGTGGAGACCTGAGAGACTGCTCTAAGGGGCTAGGGAGGTGCTGGAACCCACCTGACTGTGCCAGGGGTGAATTGGGACTAACCTAGAGAGGTTGTGTGGAGAGAGAAAGCCAGGGCACTGGTATTCCCCCCTTGATCTACCTCAGTTTAGGCCTCAGCCTTGTCCCAGCCAGGGAGTAGAACCCCTCAAGCCTTCCACAACCCTACAAACTGTGCCTGGGCCAAATCAGCCCTTAAGAATTGAAAAGTGATCTGATTACATGAGTGTTGCTGTATACTTTTAATTATTTATTGGGGGCACTGTATTTATTGAGTTTTTACATATTTATTGCTTCACTATATTTATTGGTCCACAGGGCTTGTTGGTGTACAATATTTATTGGTGACAGTATTTATTGCCTCAGAATATTTAATTGCCTGTATTACCTGCACTGTTATTTATGTCCTTTATATTTATGATCACCCCTATTTATTGAATCTCCAGACAGTATTTATTTGACCTGCACTATTTAAAATTTGTATATTGTGATTGACTTATTTATTTTCCCAATCAGCAACTAAGAGAAAAAGATAAAGAAAGATATTTTCATAATTTTTACGGTGTAGAGTCGTTTTTGGAACGGATGCACGCATGGTTATTGTATGGGTATATTGTATGCTTAGCACGGTGCCTGTTTCCTGACCACTCGAGCCAAGCTACCACAGTGTGTCCGGAAGACCACCACCACCCCTTCTAGTGTGGGAGTGGTTTTCCAACATAAATTGGTGTTCAGCGGTGGGATAGAGCTGTGCCTACGTATACTCAACAATAACTGTGGGTAGTCCATAGGCCTACACCGGGAGTTTTCTCAAAGCGGCCTTCCTAATTGTGGGTTTTTGCTTTTTCCAAATTTACTCTGGTGGTGGGAGGGGGTATTATTAAAGGTACCCCCCTGCATAGTTACTGCACAAAACCTGTCCTCTAACCTGAGTGGGCAAGATGGAGTTTGTACTAGAAAATCTAGAAACGTACACTGTGGCCCAACTCAGGGAGTTTTGCCAGCGGGAGGGGGTGTACTGTCCCCCAGGAGCAAAGAAGGGTGCACTCCAAACCAGCTTAAGGGCTTGGGGGGAGGCACGCCGAGAAAGCAAGGCTGAGGAGGAAGACAGGGATGGAGAGCCTGACCCTGAGGGGGCTGAGATGTACCAACCTGAGGTGGGGAACCTGTCAGCAGGGCCCAGGACACTTTCTAGGGTGGGCAGCCGTGCCTCTAGCGGTGGCTTATCTGAAGTGGAGTTAGCAGACCGGAGGGAGAAAAGACAGCTCACATGGGACTTAGCAAGGCTGGAAAAGGAGAAGGAGGAGCAGAGGATGGCCCATGAACTACGACTGAAAGAAATAGATCTTCAGATCTTGAGAATCGGGGCACAACCTGTTCCTAATGGTGGCAGCCAAATCCAAGAGGTCACCAGGGAACCCAAACCTTACCTGCCAAAGGACATAGTCGCTAGCTATGGGGTGGGTGATGATATCGCCAAGTGGCTAGCAGCCTATGAGGTCTCGCTGAGGGCCCATGGGGTTCCAGAGAAGTACTGGGGAGGGGGATTGTACAAGTACATGCCTCCAGCTGGTAGGGATGCTTTATTGGCCCTCGAGGAGGATGAGCAGACCCACTACCCCACCATGAAACTGGCGCTCATCAGAAAGTTTGGACTAACACCTGAAAAGTACAGACAGAAGTTCAGGGGTAGTCACAAACTGGGCACGCAGAATTGGGTGGACTTCCTGGACTATGCAAAGAAGGCAATGGAAGGTTGGATTCAGGGCAGTGAAGTGAGGAACTACGAGGAGTTGTTTGACCTAGTACTGAAGGAACACCTGCTCGAGAAATGTTTCCCTGAACTGCGGCAACACCTGGTGGATAGCAAGCTGACCAGTCCCCGGAAGCTTGCTGAGGAGGCGGACATTTGGGCTAGTACCCGGGTGTCCACAAGGGGGACTGGAGGGGATACTCAAAAGGCCGGACAGGGCGCCCCCCAGAAGAAAGAGGGAGGGGAAAAGAAAAAGGAGTTCTCCAAAGGCCCCCAAAATAACTTCCAAGGAAAGGGAACAGGATTCACCCCTAGGGCTAACCCACCCAGAAACCCTAATCCTGGCCAGAGTCAGCAGCCAAGGGTTGTCCATTGCTACGAGTGCGGTGGCGTTGGACACTATAAAGGAGATCCGAAGTGCCAGAAACGACCACCCCCTCCCATTGGAGGAAAGACCCCCGGAGTAGCTAGTGTAGTGCTCGGGGAGGAGATGCCCTTAACTAAGGGAAGGGAGTGGGCGGGTGTCACTTTAGTGTCCCTGGGAGAACGGGAGATGGTTCCTAAGATCCAGGTGCCCGCAAATACCGCAAAGTATGGGCAGTGGATCACCATCAACGGCCAAAGAGGGGAGGCTCTGAGAGACACAGGAGCCAGTATGACTATGGTGCGTAGCCAACTGGTGTCTCCAGAGCAGGTAATTCCCGATGTACTCCACCCAGCCGCGATGGCTGACGGCAGAACAGGCCACTGTCCAGTGGCCGAGGTTCCCTTTGAATGGGGGGGGGTTGCAGGTTCACTTCGAGTTGCCGTAAGCCCTGCCGTGCCAGTCGATTGTCTGCTGGGGAATGACATGGAGCACAACGCTTGGAAGGAGGTGGAATACCGGACTCACACCGAGATGCTGGGTACACCTGACTGGGCCTGTGTTAGCACAAGGTCCGCGACTACCCGAAGAGGGAGTTCATTTCGGCTGGAGCCTGGAACAAAGGCCCAGCCAGCTGCCAGTCAAGGGAAGAACCGAGGACAGGAGGAGCCTGCCTCGGCGTCCCCACCCCGTAGGACGGATAGGCCACCGGAGGTGGTGGACCAGGAGTCTGCGGTGGGGGACGTTACCAAACTGGAGGACCTACCCATCCCGGCCGAGTGGCACGTGGAGGGAGGCCCGTCCAGGGAGGAATTCTGCCAGGGCCAGAGGGAGTGCCCTACCCTTGAGGGGCTGAGGCGACAGGCCGAAGCCCAGGCAGCAGGGAACGTTGAAGGGAACTACAGTGTTTACTGGGAGGATGGCCTCCTCTACAGTGAACCCAAGGCACCCCTACATGGATCGTCACGAGCCTTGGTAGTTCCTCAACGTTATCGAGCCTTCCTTCTGGAGTTGGCTCACGAGATACCATTGGCAGGACACCTGGGGCAAGACAAGACCTTCGCCCGTCTTGTCCCACACTTTTATTGGCCTCAGATGAAAGTGTCGTCCGATACCTACTGCCGGACATGTGTGTCTTGCCAAGCCAGTGGGAAAACAGGGGTGAAGCTGAAAGCTCCCCTGGAACCACTTCCTGTCGTTAGCACCCCCTTTGAAAGGGTGGGCATCGACATTGTGGGTCCGTTAGATCCGCCAACATCAGCTGGTCACAGGTTTATCCTGGTCCTGGTGGATCATGCCACACGGTACCCAGAGGCAATACCTCTGAGGACCATAACAGCACCTGTTGTGGCTAGGGCCCTGATGGGAATCTTTACCCGAGTGGGTTTTCCCAAGGAAGTTGTGTCCGACAGGGGGACCAACTTCATGTCAGCGTATATGCGGGCAATGTGGAAGGAGTGTGGAGTGACCTACCGGTTCACAACTCCTTACCACCCCCAGACCAATGGTCTGGTGGAGAGGTTTAACAAAACCTTGAAAGGCATGATCAGAAGTCTGCCTGAAAGCCTGCGGAGGAAATGGGACGTCCTCCTACCCTGTTTACTTTTTTCCTACAGGGAAGTGCCACAGAAGGGAGTGGGCTTCAGCCCCTTCGAGCTTCTGTATGGGCACCCTGTACGTGGACCTCTCAACCTGGTGAGAGACGGATGGGAAAGAACTCCCAGAAAGCTTCCCCAGGATGTGGTGAGCTACATGCTGGCCTTCCGGAGCCAAATGGCTAAGTTGTGGAAGCAAGCTTCTGACAACTTGGAAGCCAGCCAAGCAGTGATGAAGGCGTGGTATGACCACAATGCTCACCCGGTGGAGTTGGAGCCTGGCCAGAAGGTGTGGGTGATCGAACCCGGAGAGCTTAGTGCCCTCCAGGATCGCTGGTCAGGACCCTTTGAGGTGTTGGAGAAGAAGGGTAAGGCTACCTACTTGGTGGACCTGAAGACCCCTCGTCAGCCCCTGCGGGTGCTGCATGCCAACCGCCTCAAACCCCACCACGAGAGGCCCGAAGTCATCTTGATGATGGTGACTGACGGAGGAGAGGACGTGGAAAGCGAGCCTCTCCCTGATCTGTTTGCGTCTCAAGAGAAGGATGGGTCGGTGGAGGGAGTGATTCTCTCCCCATCTCTAACTCCTGAACAGCAGGAGGACTGTCGCCAGGTCCTGGGGCAGTACTCCTCGTTGTTCTCCCTTGTCCCGGGTAGGACTCACCTGTGCGTCCATGACGTGGACACAGGAGACAGCCCACCTGTGAAGTCCAAGATCTACCGGATGTCAGACAAGGTGAAGGCCAGCATTCACAGTGAAGTCACTAAGATGCTGGAGCTAGGAGTGATCGAACCTTCTAGCAGCCCCTGGTCCAGTCCGGTGGTGTTAGTACCAAAAGCTGCACCACCGGGTGCCCAACCAGAACTGAGGTTCTGTGTGGACTATCGGGGACTGAATTCAGTGACCAAAACTGATGCTCATCCGATCCCTAGGGCGGATGAATTGATTGACCGGCTGGGAGCTGCCCAATATCTAAGTACCTTTGACCTTACTTCAGGGTACTGGCAGATCTCTTTGACTGATGGAGCAAGGGAAAGGTCAGCCTTCTCCACGCCCAATGGCCACTACCAGTTCTGTGTGATGCCCTTTGGGCTCAAGAACGCACCTGCCACGTTTCAGCGCCTGGTAAACCAGATCCTCACCGGAATGGAGAGTTTCTCTGCTGCTTATCTGGATGACATAGCCGTCTTCAGTAACAGCTGGGAGGATCACTTGCGTCACCTGCAAGCTGTTCTCCAGGCCCTGAGACAAGCTGGATTGACGATCAAGGCCAGCAAGTGCCAGATCGGGCAGGGGTCGGTAGTGTACCTTGGACACTTGGTGGGTAGGGGAGCGGTGCAACCCCTCCAGGCGAAGATCGAGGCCATCATGGCCTGGGAACCCCCCAAGACACAGACTGAGGTCCGAGCATTTTTGGGCCTCACGGGTTATTACCGCCGCTTCGTGAAGGGGTACGGTACCATCGTAGCCCCCCTCACGGAGCTCACGTCCAAGAAACAACCTCGACGGGTAGTCTGGACGGAGGCTTGTCAGCAAGCCTTTGAGAGATTGAAGAAAGCCATGTGCGAGGCCCCGGTCTTAAGGGCCCCAGACTTTTCCAAGAAGTTCATTGTCCAGACAGATGCATCAGAACATGGCATTGGGGCAGTGTTATCGCAACTCAACGAAGAGGGTCTGGATCAACCCGTGGTCTTCCTATCCCGGAGACTACTTCCCAGGGAACAGAAGTGGAGTGCAATAGAGCGTGAAGCCTTTGCAGTGGTATGGGCTCTGAAGAAGTTGCGGCCATACCTGTTTGGCTCGCACTTCCTAGTTCAGACCGACCACAGACCCCTTCGTTGGCTGATGCAAATGAAGGGGGAAAATCCCAAGTTGTTGAGGTGGTCTATTTCCCTACAGGGGATGGACTTTCAGGTGGAACATCGGCCTGGAGTGGACCACGCCAATGCAGACGGTCTCTCAAGGTATTTCCGCCTTAGTGATGAGCACTCCCAAGGGGTTGGGTAGCTCTCCCCACTTTCAGCTGGGGGGGGACGCGTGTTAGACCTGTCAGCCCTTTGGGTGGTCCCTCCTCATCATTATTTATTTTGTCCCACTTTTGCCTCAAACCCTGTTTGAATTTTTCCTTTTTGGGAACCACCAGACTTTTTCGTGTTGCTGCAGATTCAGGGAGCCATTTTAGCTACCCCTGAAACTTCTGTCTGAGGGCCTGAAGCACAAAATGGTGGCCACCTGTGACATCACCAGCATCCACTGGAACCTACCAGCACCTTCCAGAACATTCCAGAACTCTGTGACAGTTGGAGGCGGTTTAGAATGTTGGGGAGTTAAGAGAGAGAGTTGGCAGTTGGAGCTGGCAGTTGGCACCTGACTGGTGAAGAGAGAGCAGCACAACAGTGAAGGAGGAAGGAGTGAAGCAGCAGGGGTGGAAACTTGTGCCTGGAGTGGGGTCCATAAACCCACCCTTGATACTTGTCCCTACTGATGGATCCCAGCCTGTAGCCCTGTGTGGGAAGAAGCCAGAAAAACTCATCCTAAGGACCTGGACAGCAGGAACAGGCCTTAGAAGCAGAAAGCAGCAAGATCCTGACCTGGAAACTGGTTTCCCTGGAGTCCGGCGTCGAGTAGCCTGAGACCTGGAGCCCGAGGTGGAGAAGCGGCGCTGACTGAAGAAGCAGACGTCGTACCCGGAGCCGCCTGAGGTCGTGAGAGGGCGCCGACGGAGGTCGTGAGGAATACCAGAGGTCGAGGAGGAAGTTAACCGAGGTCGAGTGAGCGGCGTCATCGGAGGAGTGAAGTCCGCCCTCCGGAGTCGTCGGAGACCGAGGTGAAGTGTACCGGAGGTCGGGAGTGAGGATCGCACTCCGGAGTCGCCCGGAACCTGAGAGGAGGAGCACCGGAGGTCGGGGGTGAGGATCGCACCCCGGAGTCGCCGGAAGTCGACATCGAGGCCAGGCCGGCCGACGTCATCGAAGCCGAGAGCGCCATCGGACCGGAGCCGCCCGAAGTCGACATCGAGTAGAGACTGCCCGACGCCGTCGAATCGGAGGTCGAGATCGAACCGAGGCCGCCGACATCGGACCGGAACCGCCTACCGGCGTCGTCAAAGAACTGACATTGTGCCGAGGCCGCCGAGATCGAACCGGAACCGCCTCACGGCATCGACACGACTCCAGCGGCGTCGGAGCATCAGAAAAAGGGCAGTAAGTGGAGTAGAGGGCGCCTAAGGCCCTGTGGAGACCTGAGAGACTGCTCTAAGGGGCTAGGGAGGTGCTGGAACCCACCTGACTGTGCCAGGGGTGAATTGGGACTAACCTAGAGAGGTTGTGTGGAGAGAGAAAGCCAGGGCACTGGTATTCCCCCCTTGATCTACCTCAGTTTAGGCCTCAGCCTTGTCCCAGCCAGGGAGTAGAA
This sequence comes from Triturus cristatus, assembly GCF_964204655.1. Lineage (NCBI taxonomy): Eukaryota > Metazoa > Chordata > Amphibia > Caudata > Salamandridae > Triturus > Triturus cristatus. The sequence continues at coordinate 377,758,599 of NC_140580.1, forward strand.
CCCCTCAAGCCTTCCACAACCCTACAAACTGTGCCTGGGCCAAATCAGCCCTTAAGAATTGAAAAGTGATCTGATTACATGAGTGTTGCTGTATACTTTTAATTATTTATTGGGGGCACTGTATTTATTGAGTTTTTACATATTTATTGCTTCACTATATTTATTGGTCCACAGGGCTTGTTGGTGTACAATATTTATTGGTGACAGTATTTATTGCCTCAGAATATTTAATTGCCTGTATTACCTGCACTGTTATTTATGTCCTTTATATTTATGATCACCCCTATTTATTGAATCTCCAGACAGTATTTATTTGACCTGCACTATTTAAAATTTGTATATTGTGATTGACTTATTTATTTTCCCAATCAGCAACTAAGAGAAAAAGATAAAGAAAGATATTTTCATAATTTTTACGGTGTAGAGTCGTTTTTGGAACGGATGCACGCATGGTTATTGTATGGGTATATTGTATGCTTAGCACGGTGCCTGTTTCCTGACCACTCGAGCCAAGCTACCACAGTGTGTCCGGAAGACCACCACCACCCCTTCTAGTGTGGGAGTGGTTTTCCAACAGTCCATATTATATTCTCTTTGATACACTCATACTGCTCTCATGATTCAATCTAAGTCCGGCACTGAGCACGTTAAAATAAATTGCATAGATGCACTAAGTTAAGGGTATCTTAAACATCTGTGGCAAAATTCAACCTTATAATTGAAGTTTTACCCTTTATAAAAAGAAAAAAAAACTTTCATCAAGGTCCACCAAGTTATTGGTAAATGTGCTTAGTGAGAATGTTTCAAATACAGGCAGGCTAGTTTAACATGTGAAGTTTAAGGCTGATTGTGCCTCACTTATTTAAAGCGGGTGAGTTGTAAATGACTCTGAACTGCCCTGACCAAATTTGCCATTTGTCGGCGATCTATTTAGAGCAGGAATGTGATTCAGGCATGATGAAAAAGGATTTTATATATATATATATATATATATATATATATATATATGTATTTGTTTTTTGGATACGTGCAAGGGATACCGGACTAAGAAAAAAGTCACCCGAGGCATTCGTATCCTATCAAGTGACAAAACTGACCGTGGAAATAGTCCTTCCATTGGAAGAAAAACCCGAAATTGAGACGAAATGAAATAATATAAAAGGGCATGGACGTCTTTCTGGTAAAGATGGAGGATAATACCATGGGACCAAATATCAGCCTAGGGTAAAGGGAAGCAGTAGTAAAACATACAACCACAAGTAACAACAAGGGCAAAAACTAACAAGTACATGACATTCATAAGGGTGTGCCGTGACCAGTCGGGATAGCACAGGGTATGCACGTGACAGATATCAGAATTGTGTCTGCTGTCACCAGTCTGGCTTGGGGTGTCAGAAGTTGTTAGGAACCCAGAGGCGTTCTAATGGTCCCATAGGGACATTGCCGTCTCCGGCTATAGTTGAATGACTTCGCATTCAACAGATAGGGATTTGATAAGGACAGTATATGCTGCAGAATTTATGGGTGTGACACTTTAGTCCACAGACTGAATAGATGCAGTCAGCAGAGGAGACTTGATCATGGTCAGGGTTGTGCCTCACAGGGACGATCCATTCTCACATCATTGAACAGGGGGCGTCATGTGGCAGGAAACATCCAAGAATTACAGCAAACAATATCTTGTGACTGTCTGCACAGTGTTGTGTGCCTCAGCACGTTTCGGTGTAGCAATATATCATTTTTTTGGGGCATAATCGTAAAGGAGAAGTCTAGCACCTTTCAGTCCCTGATCCAACCCCCCCGAAAAGATTTCCAAAGGGATTCACAACCATAGGGCTTAGCATTTATTAAACCATTCATGTGTGGTCAGGACAGAGATCCATCTCCAGTGGGCAAGAGACACAACCAGCAGAGATGTCGCTAACCACCTAGAAAGATGATTTTCAAGAAAAGTGAAGGTTGGAGTTATTTATAATGTAGTGTAATGTCCTGTTTGAAGAATATCTAGAAAACATGACTAGGGCACTGTTCAGGATGCATTTAGGGATGAAAGTTTGCATCATGTTCTGACAGAGTGAGTTACAATAGCTACAAAGCTGTGTTCCAGGAAGGTCAAGAAGTGTGGTATGTACCAAACAACTGCAGGCAAGTAGATATATATTTGCTGTGATGAAGGTAAAATGGAACAAAAGAATTTACTTACGATCTAACAAATGTATCTACACCATTTGCACAATGTATATATCTGCACCACCACAGTGCATTCGCAGACCCAAATGTACATTCAGTCCAGCAAATATACATTAACGTGTACAACTGAAAAATACTAGTTGAACATAAATACACAAAAAAAGTGACAATCTTGCTTCGTTGCACTCCACAACGCTATAGCACATGCTACATAACGGACTCCTCAGCCACATTAATTAAAAAAAAAAAAAAAAAAGGAAATTGATTGGGTAGAAAAGTTTTCAGTGGTAGGTAAGGCAACCATTGTTTGAGAATATATGATTTAAAAGCCATAGCTCTTCAGGTGCTTTTTAAACTCCTCATCACTCTATACAAAAACCTTAACTTAAACTGAATGATCGCTGACACCGCTCAACAGGATCAGCATGTCACAATGTTATTCAGTGTAGGTTACTCTGTTTAGTTTGGTGGTTCTTTGCTAGAATGTATTTCAGAATCTTATTTAAAATCTTGGAATCTACACACATTGTAACCATACATGCCATTGGAGAAAGATGATACCATGTGTTGTGGGAAAACAGTTGATGACATATCTTTTGAAGTTCTGGATCAGGGATCACGTGGTCTTTGCACAAGTATCTCTTGTTTACAAGGAGACCATTTTTGTTTGCATAAGCACTTTAATATAATCTCCTGAGTTTAGAAAGCTTTGTGAGAGACCGTGTTCTGGGAGTGTCTTGTTAGCATAATCGCCACCATCATGATTTCATTAAGAAAACATGGTGTTCCCACCGAAGCAACAGACCAGGTGAGCGCAGCTCATGTTCAGACTATTTCTCTGGGCCATGAGCTTTTGAGCAGGAAACCCTTCAGAAGAACGGTAATGTCTACAGAGTTTGGGCTGAGCCTCCGGTTCTCTTCATGTTAATGATTGACAGGTTCTGTTTCGTAGGTAGCTTGCGGGGTCTTGACATGCATATAAACAACTCAGGAACGGGTCTGTGAACTGACAGAGTGCAAATGAAGGGTTAATAGAGGACCCTCAATCTTCAATATGCGGCCAAGGAGCTGGCGGGGCCAATGTGCCAAACAGAAAGCAGCAGGAGTTGGGGTACATGTATGTATGTGCTCGTGTGTGTGTGTGTGTGTATGTATGTATGTGTGTGTATATATATATATATATATAATATAAAATATTGAGAGAGTGATTTTATAGGACACCACCCATTCTAGCCACATTAACTCTTTCTTAACAACTAAAAGTATAAATATAAATGTGGTTGTGTAGAAAAAAATGTGTGTGCCTAGAATAATGGTACCGTCTTATCTCAAAAGGAAAAAATTTGGTGGTGTCCAATTTATCAAGGTATTCGTACCAGTACCTTTTATTTATGAGTGCCGATCTGACATAAGTCGAATTTACCACATGGAAATATGTTAGTAGAGTGGATTTTTTTGTGGGAGCAAATCGGTTATCACCCCCAACAGCCCCCTCCACCCAAAGTCTTAATGTAGGCCACCATCTTGACATGACGATTGGGTCATTCATTATATTCCTGTCCGGATGTATAGGACTATCAAGTTTGTCTTTGAGTAAAATATCAGCCTTGAAGGCAGAGTTTAAAGATCTTTTATTAAGGTGTATTCGCAATGGAATAAAATAATTGAGTCTTTTTGCCAGAAAAAAAATCTGAATAAGAAAATCCGCACAAAAAGACATGTCTGGGATAAAAAATCCCCTTGCGTCGCAAAGGACCGGTTTCAAATTTCTAAAGACTGAAGGCATTTTTAACATAGAAACAAAACTGGTATGATCATCTGTTTTCAAAGTTTATATGCTGGTTTAACAACAATGGGATTTCTAGTTGGGTTTTGTTCGTATAATTTGAAGCCTCAGGCTTCAGTTTAGAATCAAGTAGAGATTCCAAAAGCAGAATTTACAAAACCTGTTCTATACAATCGCATATGAAGAATTAAAACGTGCAGTTTAAGACTGTAAATAGGAACATTTACGGAAAGGAAATTTCCATTATACAAACTACTTGCAGCCTTTCTCTTGTTTTATAAAACAGGCATTCTTTAATCTTTTAGTTTTTATAAAATTCAGCTTTTATAAAATTCTGCATTCAATTTCATGTGTTTATTTTCTTATTTTAAATGGATATATTCAACACCCACATCTGTGATTTAAAAACAAAAAAGGCACTTAATAACCATGAACATTGAATGGAAGCATAAGAACCAGCAATGTTGAATGGAAAATGGATTAAAGAAAACTAAAACCGTGAGGGGTGGAATTTTAACATATGCATAAAGCCATAATTATTCTACCGTCTTTGCTTTTTATATTACCACCTCTCAGAGAAGAGACCCCTCTCATGTAGACAATATACCTGCTCATGTGGAGAATTGACCTGCTATTGACTATTTACCACATTATTTCATGCTTTCAACCTAGGTACATTCTGGGATGGGTATGTGTCCAACTGGTTCTGATACTGGTGGTCCATGAGTTTTGTGCTATGCACTAACTGCCCGAATTGATCCAGTGTCCGAACAACTTAAAGTGAAGCTATGCCAAGTTTCTCAGTTATCTTACTCCAGATTCAATCTATGATTTCATCCGGCAACCTCACCAATGGTCCACACTACTGATGAAAGATCCCATTTCCCTTTTGCTTGTGGGAGCTCGGATTTTATATGTGCATTTTGGGAGTAAGAATTAGAGTGGATGAGTCTGTTTGGTGAACTTGCAAGCCCTTATGAGCGCTGTGGAGATCAAACGTCGTAGGAGAATCCAAGTAATCCGCGTGATCGGTGCAAGGAAATAATCCAGGATTGGTTAGCAAAGGGAGCCGAGGAGACAAACGGGCATTTGGTGGCTTCAGCCGTTTACACACGGCTGAGCTTCCCAAATTTGATGCGCAAATAATAAATGTATGAAAATATTGACTTTATGTATCGTTACTTGACCCTTGAATTTAAAATCTTTCAATGCCCAGCCAGACCCGGCATTCGTTGTGGAGCACTGTACAAAGAAAACTATTTTTAAAATCAAAAACAATTTAAAAGAGAGAACACCTGAAAAATGGGGTCCTTTCCTCAGAAGCAAAGTGTGTTGTAATTGTATAATTGCAGCACAAGAGAGGCAAGTGATGTTGGGCCTCAAACCATACTATTTTAAGTTCCTTTTAAATTTCAACAAAGTGCCTTAATTGTGGAGGTCTTCATGCCCTCTCTACAGTTTACCTGGAAGGTTATACACAGGATTATATTAACACCTCAAATCCATATCCCTAATCAGTAATAAAGTTAGGTTGTGCTGGAACCAAACTACTGAATAGCCCAAAGGCGGGGTCAGTTGGCGGTCGGATCCTAACTTGAGGCACATCCCACCCTGTTCCAGTCTTCTGTCCTGACAGAGGGTAGGGTACCTGTATGGGGCAATGCTTCTGCTCTAGGGTTCAGCGTGTACCTTTAGGTTACAGAGTTATGACAGCAGTGTCCTTTAGAAGGCTAATAACCCCAATTATGTAAGAGGCGGCTGAGCTTGTGGCAGATGCCACATAAATTCTCTAGATTATCTGATCAACTTCCCTGCCAAACATTGGTTCCCTACAGGCGTCAGCAAGATGTCCATGATTTGCCTTTCTTCTCCCACGCAGGACACATGCAGACTTTACCCATGGTGCGTACATACAAGCACAAGGACATTTTTTATTTTTTTTATTTTAAATAAAGGATTTCAGTTTTTCTTTTACTCTCTTTACCTTCTGGCCCCTGAAGCAGGCTCCCAAGCCTTTTCCATCTGGTGGAGAACTTTCCTTAATTTCCTTTGAGGATTGCGGCAGGCCTACATCGTGACAGTGCAGGAGGATGGATTGCTTTCTGCTCGTTCAGAACCAATTTTGCTCCTTTTGTTGGGCTCTGCTGTGCGGCTGATTGGATGCCCGTTCCACGAGCATGAAGACGCGGCGGTGGCACACATTTCCCTTTGCAGTCGCCCGTTCTTTTTTTTTTTTCATCTCTGTGATGGGATTTTTTTGCCCTTCTGGGAAAATGTTTGAAAAGACATGCACAGTGTTTGTGCATCTGTATCAAGAATGATTCCCCCCCCCCCCCCCCCACCCCCCGTCAACCGAGGACCATTACAAGATTCTCTCTAGATTTACAGCTTCAAAAGGTAATATAGCTACTGATCTAACTTTGGAAAACGATTGGAATTGGAAGATCTACTGCGTCCGATGCATTTTACCTTTATTTGTTCCCATCGACTGCTTTAAGTGCACAAATGTAGGCCTTTGTGGTCATAAAATGTGGGTGTATTTATTATTTTGATTTGCATCAAGAGCAATTAAAAGCTAGCTTCATTGAGTTGGTTTTTCGGTTTCAAAAATTCTTATGAGGTTTCACACAATTCACGTTTATTGATCATCTTTGTGTTGTGGTGCATCAAATTCATGTCTTCATTAGGTTGTTATCAAGTATTAATTTTTAAGAAGGTGCAGTTTTATGAAGTGAACGTGAATTAATGTGGCCTCTACGCGTGTGGCTTCTCTCTTGACATTGGTGCTGTGCTACTATCGCCCTTATTGGTCTGGTTGAGATCCAGTGTTTGATTCTGTGGTTTAGTTGTTTTATATAGATCTAGAAGTGATTGGTCTGTGATGTACAGTGTAGGATGAGGGGATCTTTAGCCGTGCCAAGCTTTTTCCTAAAATGTTTGTCTTCTCCAGAGGACTGCTAAGGAGGCGTTCAAAGTGGGGAAAAAAAGTTTGATTTGGACAGAAATGCAAGGAATGTTTTTGCACATGTCAATCATCTGGTGCGATTCCCCTTGGACCACAGTTTCCCTTTTGGTCGGCACCTTGATGTGCCTTCACCCATCCTATTGGCTTTAGCGGAATGTTGTACCTAGTATTTCTTTTCCCTGTTAAAATCACTATTTCTTGAATATCCTCTTTGCCCAAAAATGTGCTTTCAGACCTCATCATAACACCACTCACATAACAGGCCACATTAAAGATTAAACTGAAAACTAGGCTCCCAGAAATGCTTGAAACTTCCACCTAGTCTGGGGATTTAAGGGGAATAGGAAATGTGGCCTGGGCTTACACCCCAAACTTAGCGTTTTAAAACTGTGAAGTTCTCTGTCTGGCAAAAGCAATTGTTTCTTATTGGCAAAGTGATTGTGTATGCTAAAAACATTAGACAGCACACACAGTAAGCATTACACCCCGCCCACTCTACAAACGTGAAATACATTTTACCTAATCCGTCCTCTCCACACGATAGCAGAGAAAAGGTGGAGGTGTGCTTGCGTAGACTTGCGATGGTAGCAGAATCTGATGGGAATCGATAAAATGTGAACGACAAAGGAAAGTGATCCATTCTTTGGTGACACCTCTTGTTTTTTTTTTATCTGTTTACTCGTGTGTGGAGTCAGTGTGTTCAGATGCAAAGTTGTGTCGAGACAAAGGAGATTTTCTTGGAAGTTCATGCTCACTGACTATGCAAACTCACCCCAATTTTGATGCAGAGCCTCAAACGCCATCAGTTAAAATCACTCATGCCTTATATAGCCTTCCCAGACACCCTCCTCCTCAAAGTCTCCATTTCTCGCTCAGGTACTTGCTTATCCACACCTTCGCTTTACTGACTCACCCATTACTTCACCCCTCATACAACCCACATGGTCACTTAGCTACCTGCGACAACATCAGTTAGTCCCTCACTCGCCCACACTCTGCTCCTTTCGCCCACACTCTGCTCCTTTCCCTCACACATCCTCACTCGCATTATCTTTCATTACCACCTGCCCTTTGGAGAGCCACAGCCAATATTGCACCTCCCTCTCTTAATTATCCGCCCGAGCCTCACTTTTTAGCACTTGTTACCTCATTTTAAAACATTCTCCATCACCCACCTCCCTCCGCTTCAGTTCCCGTCTCCACGTTGCGGCCCACGGGTGATGCTGAGCCTTCTGTAGAGTTCTATTCTGTAAAGACCTGGTTCTTGATTGAAAACTGAGTGTGGCCTTCCTGTGAGCAGCTCACACCAACTCCTATTTGGGTGAAAAAGTACTTTTTTTTTTTTTTTTTTTTTAAAAGAGTTTTATGTAGCGCGAACTAGACCTGAGACATCGGGTAACAGAGCGCTTTACATGAGCACTAGTTTCGTTACAGAAGGACACATTCATTTTTGTTAGACACAGGGGGATTAAGTGATTTGCCCAGGATGTTGAGCGTCGTTTCTGAGACTCGAACCCGGTTCCCCAGTTTCGAGGTCGACCACTCTAACCGTAAGACTACATCCTCTCTTGGCTAGCATGGTGTACTTTACTGGTTACCAGGTCCAATTTAAAAAAAAAAAAACTTTATTTATAGTTTTTCAACCTAGCAATAAAGAAATATAAGATTCCTAATGTGGCCATCGACATTGTTGACTAATGCAATCCGTGACTCTGTATTCATTACATACATATTAATTATTAAATGTTCAGTTATTGAGGAAGTACGAACGTGACATAGTGGTGTGTGTATGGCTTGTGTTATCCAGCACGTAAACTGTTGGCGGGTGTCACCACTCTTTATAGTATTAATGTGAAAATGTGTATATTTTCTTAAAAGTAAAATCCTGTAACCGCAAGCGTTTTTTTTTTTCTGATGGTGCAGAGGATGGGTTGGGAGGTTGGTCATTATGCCAGACGCACTTAATCCCTGTTGTGGTGCACCAGTCATGTGTTTGTTGTTAGGAATGGGAGAAACTGCATAACAGCAACTGCAGGCCAAACTGATGCAGTGCTATGGCGACTTTATGCACAAATACATAAATAATGACTGGAGGCCTGAAACCTCCCCCCTGCCCCCCCCCCCCCCCCCCCAACATAAAATATCAGCCTCTGCTAAGGATTACCGGCCTCGCATCTTCCACTGCCCTGGAAATAGCACCTAGACCTCTACCTCTGTGCATGTGAGCTGTGCATAAATGCATCACCTTTTGTTGCATGTTGTGTTGGAATCCTCACTCGGAACCCTCACTCAGAATGAGGTTCATTGACTGAACGTGGAGGAATGTAACCTGTCGCTACAAAAAGACCCTCTTACGGACGAATCAAAAGACACCAGAATATCAGCCATGGCAGTGACAGAAATACACAAATGTGTCTGGAATCCTAGTACTATTGGATCCAGAAGTTACTATCGCTGATCATAGAGAGGTGTCCTGATTGGTGCATGATGGCCAAGAGAAGCTGCTCATTGGCTTCTGGTGCACGTTCATTGACAGCGACAAGTTTGACGTAACCGAAACAAGGTTGATGTGTTCAGCAGCCAGCAGATCTCTGGGTACCTTCCAAACCTAAGACGTGAATGTCCAAGGGATGGTTACAAGGAGCTAACAGTGCAGCCCGTTACCCTGGCATACCCTGTCTTGCAATGAGGTTCCTTATGCATGCTAAGATTTGTCCAAATCTTCATGAACATCTAAGAAAACCCTTTAACTGGTGCATCGGACACTAAAAAGCCAGACATCACAGTAGAGGAAATGCACAAATGTGGCCAGATCCAGCTGTTTCTCAGCGATAGCGAGTCGTAAGATCAGAAAGTACTAGATAATATGATCAGAGCTTTACCTAATGTGGACTAACTGAGTGCATCATGACAGAGAGAGGCCAGGCCTCTGAGCAGATGTCCACATGCTCCGTGTGACCTGCACCCGGCTGAGCTCCATGACAGGCCATCTTTGCATAATTCAGGCAGTAGAAGGGCAGAGCTATTTGAGAGTTTGGTAATGTGAAAAATGAACCCACGATATCCCAGCTCAGCATTGAGGTTTGTTTGTCATGGCGCACGTAGCAGGCATGAGTAACTGAACTTGAACGCAGTGCTGGACGAACTATACAAGCCATTGCCCCATGTGTCAGAGCTGCCCTGCCTAGGCAAGTATATCGAAGAAAATGGCGGCCCTACGGTCGTCCCCATATGTTTGTTACCGGCATCTTCAAGTGGGAGCAGCGGGTACTGGTGGTGGAACGTGGACCTTGGTCTTGCCGCATGAATGGCTATCACTTCTTGCATAGACGCACAAGTGCCAAGTTGCCTACATACGCAAAACTACAAGCCCCCTGATGGAATCCGGCATAGACTCCCCTGCACAAAACATGGGGTCGAGGCTTAATATTTTCTCCTTGATGCCACGGAGGAAGAAGTCTGTCCAAGTCTCTCGACCACCCCCAGCCGGATTTATTTTTGTCCACGTTTGGAGTTGGGTGGAAATGTTTGGCTTGTTTTTTCCAAAAGACACACAATTGATGGACGGAATGCAGAACAAATCAAAACATTCACCCCCAGTCAAGATATCTGGGTTAAATCCATCATTCTTTAGCTCACCATGCCACCCCAGTTTAGACCTGGCCATATGCAAATCAGTCTTGACCCTATGCCTCATGGGAACAGTCTAGCTCGTTTTTTCCCCTTTTTAGGTCTCGGCTGCGAAAGGCTGCGCTTGCGCAGTCTCGCTCCGAGATTTAATGAGTTTGAGTGACTTTGAGAAGAGGGGCTTGCACCCGCCCCTCTTCTCTCCTGTTCTCCATTGGCTGGCCTCTTAAATGTTGGCCAGCCACTGGAGAAGAGGTCCAGTCACTCCGATTATGCCCCGTCCTTTTCGGATCGGGGGGCGTGTTTTTTGCGAAAAGTCTCAGGGAGGAGACAACAGCAAAACACGCCCCCGAATCCGAAAAGGGCGGTGCCTTTCTCCGAGGCATTTCTGCTCTGCCACGGAGAAAGGCAGTCGTGTGCTCGTCCGCTCCCCCTTCGTCCGGTTGCTGCTCTGGTCTCCTCACCTCTCCAAGGGTGTTCTTGTTTAAATAGGTTGGGGGGGTGTTTCTATTGGTTCGTACAGGGGCTTGGAAGACAGCATCTGGGCAATTTCGCATAGCCAGGTCTGCACTGGCACCTAAGTGGGATTAAATCATAAGCAACCTAGCCCCATTCGGTACCAAAACTGGTCCGATGTCAGGTGATACTACACATTGCAGCAGCCTCACCTGAACCGCCTGCAGAAAATAATCCAAGTGAAAAGCTGCGGGGGCGCAACAGACAGAGCGGGTGCGGTGGCGTAAATTACGAAAGGTGCTCTTACAGAGGCCGGTGCTGCCGTAGGAAAAGAAGGAGAAGATGACACGCCTATGACGACAGTACAGGCCGGGTGGGCTGCAAACAAAACACACTGCCCGCGCAGAAGAAAACAGGCATGCCGTCATCCAATCGTAGGGCTGAGTGCAGTCTTCCGGGATCACTCATCCAGTAATAAATTGGCAGACGTCTCTCAGCCAATCCACAGCCGTGTAGTTTCAGAGCACTATTGGCCAATGAACAGTTGGCAATAGCATCCCAGCCAGTCACATGACAAAAGTTCAACAAACCAATCCCTGATTGTCACAGTACTGCCCTATCTAAATAGAATATGTTTTCTTTTACCTGATTGAGTGTGTTTACTTGGAGCCGCTGTTTCGGTCCTCGTGCGCAGTGATTACCGTGTTTACCGGTGATAAAGCGCAATCTTGGCACGACTCACACGTTCGATGCTTGTCGCCAAGAGGCACTGGGGCATTTGTGTGGCACCCCCGCGTACAGAGAAGGCATATTTGGTTGCTGTTCTCCGCGGGAACCATCATGTTGTGCGAATGGTGGAGCATGGTGGCAGAGATCGTGTTGCATTTAGATGAGCCCGGTGAGGACAGTGACATTGTCTGTCTTTGCTCCAGAGCCTTTTCAAAGCAAGCGGCCGTACAATTCTTATGTTTTCACGTACAATTGTTTAAAGTGAAATTAGACCGAGCTGATGTTGTTTGGCGCACTTTTTTTTGCAGAAGAACATTTTATAGCGCTTTGTTCTTAGATTTCCCCCAACTTTGTCTTGACATAAAAATTATGTTTTTTGTTCTATCGTTTTCAATGTGTAGGACTCACAAGTGACGCTTGTCAAGTTATGTTATGTAACCTAGCATTTGTGTAGTGTGCATCTACCAATGGTGGTATCATAGTGCCAACTGTTCAGAACGATTACAGGTAGTTGTTTGGAGAGATGTGTGTTTGTAATATTGCCTATGTGGAAAGAGTGGCTAGAGGTACACACGGGACTAACATCTGATCTGTTTGTGTCGCAGAATAGTTGATGCTGATAGTATGCATGCATTGTATAATAGAGGTAGCGAGGAAATATGATGTGCATTGCACAACGTTTATTCCTGATTGTATGGCAGTATCATGCTTGGTGTGCTACCCCTTTGTCAATGCGGTAGTCATTTAACACTAAGGGAGTAAAGTAAATTACTCGTTGCTGAATTTAAAAGTGCTGAAGTCACAGTCTCGGTAAATCCCCAGACCCTCAATAATAGGTTTGTGCGTTTCTTTTACAAGCTTGGAAGGTGCAGGCCACGAAAGTCCTAAGCACAGTTCCCCAGAAATACCAACAACGGTATCAGTATGTGGGGATATAAACTGGGAACTGTGAAATATGAGAAAGCATATATCCGTTATTTGTTGAAGTAATATAGGTTATTGACAAGAAAGGGGTCAGGATTATAAGAGCCAAGGAACTTCAGGCGACATAAATTGCAGAGATTCTGGCCCTGGGCACTTTCCAAGGCAAAGCAGCTCACACAGGGAAATTGTCATAGGAAGTCACTCAAACCTTTATTGCAGGGTAACTTAAATTTGAAGAAAAGATAGACTCTTCTTGGACAATGTAAAAACAGCTCTTTACTGTTGCGATGGGGAGATCGACTGTCTTCACACAGGCAAGTAGCTGGTCTCAATTTGCTGCATCACAGACAGCTATTTTCAAACAGAGCTAAACAATGGGGGTTGAGAAAGTTCAGGAAATAGATTACTAGACGGTTACACACTGGTACACTTTAATGATAACAAGCATTTACAATGCAACGGTCTCGGCATTGTTAAAGTTAGAGCTATTGGCATTGCTCATGACATTTTTTTTTGTTTATGTTTTTGTTTTTAAAACATGTAAAGAAACGGCATTGTTATATACAATGTCAATAGCTTAATCAGTGTGTGTGTAGGTGGCTCTGTGTGTGGGTGCAAATGCAATAGGTCTCGCATTTGAGAGTGATTAAGCTATTGACATTGTAAATAACATGTCGTTTCTTTAAATGTTTTAAAAACAAAAACATAAACAAAAAAAATGTCATGAGCAATGCCAATAGCTCCAACTTTACCAATGCCGAGACCATTGCATTGTAAATGCTTGTTCTTAGCAGGGACCTGCCAAAGTCCCCTTCCCCTCTGGGCAACTGGGTTATCTTCGAATATTCCGCAAATTCCAGAAGTTGCTCGCAGGTGTGATACTCTGCCCACCGCACTGCGCTCCTCTCACACCCACTTCCCTCCAAGAAGTAAACACAAACGGCGGGAATCCTGAGGTGGACTAGAATGCCTTTTGACTCCATGGAGAATTGAAGCTTCTGCAGGTCACGTGTACGCACAAACATTGTAGTGACGCATGTTTACATTTAGTGCAGACAACACCACAATGCGGTTTGCCTAAAATCACGCATTTTTGGGCAAGGACGTGTGTAAACGTTTGGATCAGAACCTCGATCACAAAGTGAATTAGCGAGAATCTCCTGACGTATTTGGTAACTGTCCCTATTTGAGCGCCTAGAAGCAATGGCGCGCGCTGTAGAAAGGATCGACGTCATTCATTGAGTTTGAGCCGGATTCCAGGCCGTTCCTCTCAGAGGGCACCTCACCCCGCGAGCTGAAACGCTTGCACTTGCAATGTCTCGGAGAGAGAGGAACTGAAATGACCTGCTGGCAACCCCGCATTAAAGGGGCACGGAAGGCAAGCCCTATCAGATGCGGCGAGCCCTCACACGGCACGTAAAGAAATGTGACCGGACGGAACCGCGGCTGGGGAAGTGTGTTATATAAAAAGGAAACGCTGCACAATGCTTTGTCGTGCATGAAGAGGCCTTTGAGCACAGAGCAGGCAGCGTGCCAGCGTCAAGTCACCCTGCATGTGTTCACGGTAGCATTGGAAGTTAAAGTGCCTGGAAGCGTGAGGCCTAAGTGCTTTGGCGTGTCGAAGGCCCATTCATGCATTCAGCATGGTTGGGCTGCCGCCCTTGTGCCGTGAAAGGAAGGAACAGAGGCATCCGCCAATCGGACCAGGACCTGGCCTGTGTTAGACCTATGCCCTTGTGTAAGGACTGGGTAGTGTGGAGGGGAACAGCAACATTCATTCATTGGCATTGACTTGTTTGTGAAGGTTGGCATAGGCAGAGCAATGTGAGATTCATCCTTCTGAGCAGTCCTGGCCCTCTCGCAGCTAACCGCAGCATGCATCCTTTGCATAAGGTAGGGTGCACACACACACACGCGATGTGGGGGTGCAAATTCCCATTAATCACCCTGGAGTGGGAGGTATTCCAGATTCACTGGAGAACATCTTAATCCACTACCAGCTTGTTTGGGCCTCTGGGAGGAGCGGGCGAATGCCAACGGTAACGCACAGGTGTAAAGTCACCCCGAACGTCTCTCACCCTTTACTGTGGGGTTTACCACTGCATAAGCGTGCACTCTCACGGCTTGCAAGTTCTCCGGAGCTGCAGCGGGCAGGGGGTGGCGAGAGCTCGCCCCGCCTCCCTTGGCAGCGGGCACCTCAGCGGCAGGCAGGAGATGTTCCCTTTGACGGTGGCACGACGCCTGCCCCCATGGGAACGTCCTGTTCAGTTCCCGGCTCTGCCTCCGACGCTGCGCTCCAGTAAAGGCCGAGAGCCGCCCGGCTTTATTAATAGCGATTATCAGGGCGGCCATTGTCCCGGCGAGGGGGCTCTCGGGCGCCGGCGCAGCGCCTGCAGGTGTTGGCAGCTGGAACAGTACTCATCCCTAAACGTGCTTTTATGTAGCGCCGGCTGGCGCAGTCGAGTTTTTGAAGCACTATGACTGGCGCACATTGCTTTGTTACCTTTGTGTTACATAGCGCTTTTCTCACCTTATATACTGCCTCGTGGTGCTTGGTGGGAGGCCTGGAGGGACGCGGGGAGTGGAAAGTAGGTAACAAGAAAGTAAATTAGGAGAGTAAGGAAAATCTATCTATCTATCTATCTATCTATCTATCTATCTATCTATCTATCTATCTATCTATAAAACCATCTGTATTAAAATGCACATACCACTGAATTTACCACTAATGTGTTATATGAAAGCGAGTACAATGCAGTCTGTTTTACTTTTAGGGCCTCTCGTGAGATGGCTGTTGGGATTAGTAGTGTGCACATGGACGTGGGAGCACTCTCGTTTTGCCCCTCTGTGGCGCATATAAATGCTTCAACACACACGTCTATCCTACTTCTGTAGTAATCCTGTGAGCTATCCCTGGGGCGCTGGAGAGGGAACACCTGTGTATTGGGTCGTGCGTGAGCCGCACCCTGTTATCAGGCTGTGATGGCCCATTCACAGCCGTACTCGGCGCACTACTTGTGAAGCGCTGTGTGTGTTCTTCTGGGCGCTCAGATTAGAGTACTGCGCACAGATCGAGGAGCCACGTTTGTAATGTCGTGTTGGGATTGAATCAGGCCGGGCTTAGACTGTCCAAAAGGGGGTTACCAGAAGAAGAACCTGGTTTAGACCTGACCTGGGCGAAATTCAGTTCACACCTGTTAAACTTGAAAAAAGTCCTGAATTTTGTATTCTACTTGCTGAGAGATATTAAACTAGTTTCCTGCTTCCATCACACCTGATTTTCTCACACGAGGTATGGAAAAAGGGAAAGCCACATAGCATCAAGTCACATTTTACACTGAAGTCATAATTCCGTGACTTGTTCCTTACATTTTGTGAAACTCCTTTAAAAAAATTATGCTGTTTTGCATGCCGCTCTTATAGACCACCGGTCCTAGGAAAAGAAGTCCAAGAGCATTGTGATGCATTTTAGAGAGAATTGTGGATTTTTTTTGTACTCCACATTCACCACTCAAACTACTTTAATATTTCACTATACTAATTTTCAACACTAATCCTTTTATGGGTTCCGGAGTAGCGTGCTACTCGCCAGAAAAGTGCTTCAACACCCCTTCAGGGGTAACAAGCGCTATATGAATGCAAACCGTTCTCCCCCCCCCCCCCTTCTATCCCTACGCTATCATTTTCACTCCAAATAACTGACTAATATCCACCACTCAAATTACTTTCATATTTCACCATTCTAATTCACCACTAATCCTTTATAGGTTTCCTGAGTAGCGTGCTACTGCCCCCCCAAAAAAGACGCTTCAACATCCCATCAGGGGTAACAAGCGCTATATAAATACAAACCTTTTTTCCTCTTCTATCCTTCCGCTATCCTTCCGAATCCAAATAACTGACTAACCTATCCACCACTTTAATTACTTTCATATTTCACTATACTAATTCTACACTAATACTTTATGGGTCATGGAGTAGCGAGTAGCGTGTTACTTGCCGAAACAGCGCTTCGATGCCTTGTCAGGGGTAGTAAGCGCTATATAAATGCAATTACAATATAATACAATTCACAAATTATAAGAGACTTCTTTTTCAGCAACAGTGCGTCAGAAATGCAGACCCTAGTAGAAAGTAGAAAGGAAGCCCAGGATGAATATTACCATAGAACTTTAAAAAGTTAGGCTATATCCAAGGCAGCTGGAAATATGTGGCAATAGAGAACGTATTGTGAGGCATGGCTGACTACATTATGTGGCAGGCAAAGGCAAAATATGCGGCACAATGGGCACAGTCTGTGGAAGAGTTCATTACTGTTTGGTCATTTCTGCATGCATTATTAGTGTGCAGGCAAAATTGTAATTTCATTAGTATCCTTTTAACACCGTAACTCAACAGTCGGGAACTAAAATATGACCCGTTGTCCTCTGCAATGGCATTTATTATTAACTTAGTCTGAGCTAGAATTTTTTTTGGGTAGAAATCTCCAAGTTTCGCATCAGGTGGATTATATGACGTACGAGGTAATCCATAATTGAGTGGAAAATGCTAGCGCTGCAAATTGCATAATTACTGACTGCACTAGGATCAAAACATAACTCGCACTGCCACAGGGTCATGCAAAAGGCATGCACGTACCAAGCAATGGCATGTTGCTGAGCCATACATGCAGAAACGATTGATGCACCGCCCAGGATTCATCTGTTGTCAAGTATTGACGTTTCACTTCTAGTCAGACTCCAGCTCTGTTCTATGTCCCAACATGTCTGACTCGGGCCTTTTTGAATTCTGACCCTTTCCTCCCTGCCGCTCCAGCATGAATGTGGCTCCAGGTTTTAGCACCTTTTATGTGAAGGAGGAATTCCCCACATTAATCTCTAGCCTCTTCTAAGATAGGCGATCCCTTGTTTTCTCACCACCCTTCATCCAAGTGCCCACATTTTCTCTATTGTGTTTATACCACCTGGCTATTTAGCTGTCAGGGTCACAGGTCTCCTCCAATCTCGCAGTATACAGATGTCGATCCATCTGTCTCTCTTTATATGAGGAATGATGCAGTGAGCAGCTATTGTGAGCAATGAAACATCTGCTTGAATGTGTGCGCCAGTCACTTGGCCCTGTGCCTATGCTGGCTTGCCCAGCACTGGGCTGTGTGCCACTGACGATACGCCAGTTGGATGCTTTTTGGGGAGAACTCGTGGGGATATTGTGGCATCGAGAAACCGACTGCGAAGGCGGCCACTCCAAGGGAGTAAAAAGGAGCTTTTAAAAACGACATCCAAATATCATTGGCAATGGCAGAGCACTTTTCACATCTGAAAACCCAACGTGGTTAAGAAAAATCCTCATCTGTGGTTATTTAGGCTTTCGCTGCCGCACAGTATGATCCCCTCACTTGGCTGCCTATAGACTCTCGAAGGGGTCTCCTGCAGCTCGAGTTGACCAGAGCGAACGCCAATTAGTGTCCTCCACGACTTTATGCAATGGGCGAACTAAAAAATTTAATTTTTGCCTGACACATGCACATTTGTTTTCAATATCAGGAACCCGTTTTAAATTTTAAGGCATTCCTTTCCAAGGCTCCATTACGAAACCAACACTCCATGGTGCATTGTGTTCTTTGGACACAGTGTTTCTTCTGCCTCAGAACTATTTACGCGTGACTTCTTGAATTTCATCTTGTTCCGTCTTCATGTTACCAACCATCATTCTTCGTGGTACAACAAGCCCTACCATTGTCTGGAACGTGTCGATGAAGCAGGGATTTGCTAGCGATCTAGCCGCATATTTGAATCTGACGTGACCACACGGCCTCCGTTTTGAGCAACGATCAGTTGATTGTGTGCTCATTGTGATCTATCTTGGCACACCAGGTGACTCACCCATAATCTTTTGCATCTCGAAGTGTTATTGGGCCAGGGTTTTGCCACTCGGCTTCGAGTGATGTGCATTCTTTTCTAGGGGAGTGCACTGCTGGCTTATATAGTATCAAAGGGGTGCATATTCCCGCGTTCTTTTCTGCTGTCCGAATGGCTGCACCAAGGCTCCGGAGCAGACCAGGGTTAGGGCTGCTGTATCTTAAACAACGACTTTGGCTTCTCCTAGCGGGAATCCCATACATTTTACAAAAGACTGGCGAAAAGCTATGCTTGTCCCCTTCTGTTCTTTTGGGTGTAGGTTGATCTTCACAGTACACTATTTTTGAAGCCACTTGAAATGGACCTAAAGACTTTTGAATCACTACAAACCAATGGGCAGCTGGGGACACGCGGACTTCCTGCTCCCGCTCCCGCTCACCTCACTTCCTCCAGAGTTCCTACAAAACACAGGACTTCACAAGTAAGGAGGGGCACGGGTTGTGTTCTCTCGACCTGGCGATACATAGAAGGTCTCAGGCACTACTACGTGGTTTTAAGCTGTGCTTGGGGATTGCAGATATTTAGATGTAGAGAAGCTTGCAGTTTTAATCAAGGACAGTCTCACTTTTCCATCCTTAAATTTTTCAGTTTCAGCAATGCTGAGCCGAAGGGACATGAAGCCTGGTGGGCACTTGCGCCCTGAGGCTGGCCAAAAAAAATCAGACTGCCATCTCAGACCTGGGCAGATCTTAAAGCAGCTCTCTCGTCGCCATCCACACTTATCTCAGCCCATCCGCTCATTCATCCATCCAGGCTCTAATGCAATGTCCCATTTCCTTCTCCAATCCACTCTTCCGCCTTCCACCCCTGTCTACTCTCGCCCTGCAGCAACTATAAACTGCATGACTACTGCTGCCTTGTATCCACTCCATGCTCCCCTGCCTCCCTCTGCATCCTCACATTCACTATCTGTGAAAGAAAATCCAGGGGTTACCTACTATGATGGTTTAAGGACCAGTACCTCTCGTAGAGTTATCATCAGTACCTCAGACCACTCGGCGAGGATCTCTCACCACCCTCCCCTCCAGCTGTGGTTTCCCTCTTGCTACTTTTATTCAAATATCTTTCATCGCAGAGCTGACTCCCCTGTAGCAAGAGTAGAAGTGCATATCGTAAACTCTCACTTGCCAATATGTTTTTAGTGTAAATACTGGATTGCCCGTTTCACAACAGCCTGAGGCCTTCTGAACGTCAGATATCTCAGTTGCATGTCAGACTATGCCTGGCGTGGCCCTGGCCTTAGTCCCAGCCCTCTCTGCCCATCCGGTCTGCGAGAATAATATTTTAATCCTCATGCCCTGTTCTTCTTTTTGGGAAAGAAAACCCCAGCTGCCGTTTTGCGTTTTCTACTTTTTCAACTGATACAACCATTTTTTTTTTTTAAATCACAGCAGTTTAACACAGGTGGGCTCTGAAATAACACGGTCTGTCATTTTATAGCACGAACGTGTTTAGATTCACGCCTCACGTTTTCTACTTTTTACGAACTTTTGCTGTTGGCCAATTTATTGAGCTAAACTTGAAGTACTTTAGAAGGATTAACGGCTGAGTCGACCACTCCGACTTACAAATAATAGATATTGGGGCAATAAAGTAAATATCCTTCTTTTATATCCTAAAATGTTTATCTGTTAACTTTATAAGAAATCTTTGACCCCTCCCCTCCAACACATTTCTTAAAGGTGAATAGAATTTAGCCACAGGGCACAGCACTCGAAAAGGCACCATGCATAAACCTTTCAAGCAAGGCCTTCCCTTTGCATTTTACAGAAAATGCACGTATGAATAGTTTTATTTACTTTTCGTTCCCTTGTGTAGTTCAAGTAAACAAAAAATTCGGGGGGAGGGGGTCAAAGGTCGCTTGTCATCAGCTCCAGTATAAAACCACTGGGAGCCAAAGGGTCCCTTCCAATAGCATTGGCTCCCAAAATATTGACTGTGTGGAGCCCAGGGCCTGCAGTGTTTATTTGTTTCCTACATTAGGACATTTGCATGTGATGGCTGCGAGGATTTATTAAAGCTAAGGGAATCCGGAAGTTTTAGAAATGTATCAACAGTGCTCGCTCCTAGCAAGTCGAAACAAACTGCCCTCAGCGATATGTTTCTCGAACTTGCAACTAAACTTGATAAGTAAAGGCATTGGTAAATGTCTGTGTAACATTCTAAAGTCCACAAACAAGACACAAAAATCCAAAATGTCTTAACTAAGACCGTAACATATTTACTTTCTGTATATTTGCATTAAAAAAAAAAAAACAGTAGATGGGTGGAAGAATTGCAAATTTGCCCTGCACTTTCTGATCTGTGACCTGGGAAGAAAGCAGAATAAAACTGGGAGAGAGAGTCGAAAATTAGAGAAAGAGGAGCTGGTGAATACCAATTGGCAAACTCCGTTTATGTGGAAAACGCAAAAAAGAATTGGGCTGAGGGAACAAAAGAGAGGGTAGGAAAGTTACTCCCCGTCTTAAAAATAAAAGTGAACTAAATCCGAACCCAGGGGCGTGGAGAGGATCAAACAGTTTACCCCCACTGCCAAAATTAGATTGACAGGAACAGATTTTTTTTTTCTTTGTACAAAGTTCTTCAATTAAGTAAATTTGTTGAAAGAAAGAAAACAAACAAAATCATTTATGACCATGAATTCTTTCAGAGTTGGCAATATGCAAGGTTGGCTCTTGAATAAGTTTCAATTATGTCTGTACCTTATGAAGATAGCCTAAAGATTCTTGATGTGCGTCCACTGTCGTGGCTAAGGATGTATGATGTTTTCTCATATTTTTATGTAAATAAAGTATAGAAAAATATGGGGGGGGTGTCTTAAAGTTAATTCTTCACTTGATTGCGTCAACTCATCCAAAACGCCTCCGCACGTCTGATTCTCGACGTACCCCGACGCAGCCACATCACCCCCCACCTGAAAGACCTGCACTGGCTCCCCGTCGACAAGAGGATCACCTTCAAACTCCTCACCCACGCACACAAAGCACTCCACAACACCGGACCAGCCTACCTGAACGACAGACTCAACTTCTACACCCCCACCCGCCAGCTCCGCTCAGCAAACCTCGCCCTCGCGGCCGTCCCCCGCATCCAACGAAAGACCACCGGCGGCAGATCATTCTCCTACCTCACCGCCAAGACCTGGAACACCCTCCCCACCCACCTACGGCAGACCCAGGACCTGCTCACCTTCAGAAGAAATCTCAAGACCTGGCTCTTCGAGCAGTAGCGGTTCCCCCCTCCCTTTAGCGCCTTGAGACCCTCACGGGTAAGTAGTGCGCTTTACAAATTCCTTGATTGATTGATTGAATTGATTTGGGGGAAAGGGAGTGTGTCAGCTTTGTACTGTTCTCAAATCTTACATTTGTCTCAAGAAATGAGCAGTGTAACCATCCCCTTTAAGTTATTTTTGCAGTAGGGAAGAGAGCACAGAGTGTCAGTCCCCGTTGAATAACAACTGACGCTGGCTGTGAAGGTAAAACATGCCTATCTCAAAATGGCAGATCCGCAGGAACAGTGACATCATGTGCCTTTGTGCTGAAATAGAGAACTTGTCTTGTTAGTGAGGGATATAGTGTGGGTTTAATTCATGAGTTGGAGTCATTTTTTTGCAATTAGATCCAGCCCGAGGCTTTTGAACTGGTATCATCAGCATGCCGCATGAGGGGGAAGTGGCTCAGCCCATTCCAGCCATTGGCTCTCTTGCACTGTGAGTGACAGGATTTTCCCTAATCACGTCTGCTCGTCCGCCTAAAGAGAAGTGCACTTCAGTGCCAGGACTGATTGGCCAATGATTTACTTTGCCGATGCCCTATATCGTCCCCATTCTTTATCATATATTTTTTAATCCTTGTGCATTAAAACTATGTTTTTAGGGGTTTTATGACACAACCATTCATGCCTAGACCACCCGTTCCTTAACAACGCGGTCGGAACAATAAATGCGTCTTAACCACGCATTCCTTTACCACACAAGTCTTTACAAGACTTGCCATAGAGAAAGCATGGAGTTTAGAAGAGCATAATTTACTATTCCAAATCCAGTACGCGCATCAGTGGGGAAAGCATTGGTCCTGAAAGTCCAATGTCGCCTTACCTAAGGCATGCCGTTGTAATGACATGTGTGGTAAAGGAATGCATGGTTAAGATGCATTCGTTAATCCAACAGCGTTCCAAAGCCAACAACTGGTTCGGCCGTCATCGTAATGGCTGTTTCCCATTTTTAGATTATGCTAATACTATTTCCTCACATAAATAAAGATCATATTTTCTTGAGATGTGCATTAAAACTAAACAGAGTTTATATGCTGATCTACTTATAACCTGCCTACTAGGCAGGACCAATATTGACCAGTGGATAAGTATACTTTTTTTATTTCATTTTTTAGTGCAAGGCTTTGGCCATCACATGTATTTAATTTTGTTTTCTTTTTTTCTTCTTTTAATTTGTGTGGCATATGCTTGCACCAGTATGCCGTGGGTTTGTCACTGCTTGTATTGCGGGCTCCAGCTTGCCTTGTAGCTTCTTCTTTCTTTGGGATTTTAAGGATTAGTAGGGGCACTACTGAGCTTCAAGTCATCAGAACCCCCCTGTTTCCAGTCCTGGGCTTTCATTTGGCCCTTTATTGTCACCCTACACATGTACATGGAAGTCAATTAACTCTACAACAGTAGCAAAAAAAGGCTCAAGAATGGACGTGGGGTAACCTGACTAGGCGCCAGAGGTTAAACCCTAGTATGTCAAGTGTAGAGCTTAATAGGAGAGGTGATTTTGAAGCACTCTATGCTTGCGGTCATCTGGCAGTCACAGATACAATTTTCTGTCAAGCACAAACTCTTTTGGAACACTGTTTCTAGCACCGGAGACTTCTTCAGGGGCATTTTCTATTTCTTGGAAGACTCCTCTCAAGAGCTTTGCCCAGTGGCAGAGGGGAAAGGTCGTGCGAGTACATGCACATGGCGTTGCTAGTTTGCTTATGCTCGGGGAGCCGCTTACTTCGTGGTTGACACTGGTGAGGTGTCCTTCAGTGGGTTGTACCGATCCCCTGGGTTTCTCCGTTGAAGCCTTGCGTCTTGCCTGCATATTTTCCATTTGAAGGGGATACTTATTGTCGCAGTCTTCTGGGGAAACCTGCCTGCGAGCACGCGGTGCCTGCTAATGATCCGTGGCACATGCTTAGACACTGATTGGGCTCGCTGTGTTCTGCTGAGGTAGAGAAACGCTCTTCTTACCAGAAGGGTCCAGGAAGCCTTTATTACCCTGTTCAGGTCTGTGTCTAACCGACCTGCTCTCAGAATGAAGCGGAAGCAAGATGCATTGTGGGTCAAGGTCCTTAACTCTTCATTGAGGAGTCGCACACAGGTGCTATATGAGTGGAATAAAGCAGCAACTAAAATCCAAGAAGTTTTTCCCCCAGTTAGTACACGTATTTATGATGCTAATGAATGTGTTTTGCATAACGTTTGGGGTGTAGTACCCTTCTCTTACTTTCACTTGTAAATATTTCTGGATTTTGATGGGACCATTTATGTGAGATGTCTCAGGAGACGGAATGAGGTGTCTAAATTTAAGGGCACCTCTATTGATCGGCCTGGCCTACCAGAGTTACTATACACTCATATTCTAAGTTCCCAGGTTCTTTCCATCTTGTGTCCAGTGCCTTCATGTAGTAGTACGGCGGTCTTATTTCAGTAGGCAGGTACGGCAACCGAGATGAGTGGCCTGGTGCCTAGGTCATGGGCTCTAAAGTTTTCATGTTTGTGCGACAGTCCAAGAATGCTGCGCCCACATAATATGCCCTGGAGAAGACTACTTAATAAATTCTACATTATTGAGGGGCGTTATCGAAACCTGTAGATGAAGGAAGATGATGATGATAAATCACATGGAAAGGAGCCTAGCAGTGATGATGGGAACTCTTTCTCAGAACCTTAATTGCTTCAAGGAATAACATCCGCATTCGGATGGGGTTTATAAATTCCTAGGATGGATTTTCAAAAAATCAAACTATTGGTAAATGAGGACCTCTGGCACCAGTTTGAGCACCATTCGCGTGCACCCGGCAGGTTCTCGACGGTGGATCTGCATTGTTTGTTTTCAGGAATGGATCTCCGCTCTTGACTAGAAGATGCTTGAAGCTGTACTCTGTATCTCGAACCTGTAGTTGTTAAGTATGCATGCTTGTTGATACAGAGGACATCTACTGCCTGGACAGGAGGTTTCAGTCCTCTTTGTGGTGGTCTAACTGAGGCTCTGCAAGTCTTGGTAAGTGGTCTTACCCATAAGTAGAGGACATTTGCACTGTGATTGTTTCTTTTCATACTTGGGGCCACTTCGCCTTTGGAAGCGGCCCTAGTGGGGCAGTATTCTGTTAACTTCAAGGTGTAAATGATTGATTCTCCCATCAGAGCCCAACATCTCATCTTCTATCTTGTAAAATTGATCAGCACCAACTTGGACTTTTATCCTTCCGATGCCGATAAAATTAGCTTATGTGCTTCGAACTGAATCTGTTCAGATTGTGCTCCGAATATATGTTCAATATCCCCAGCAAGACGGACTTTAACCCCATGAAAAAAGAACAGGGGGTCTGGACTATGGATTGAGGTGCAGTTCTCACTAAGCTCCGGACACAAAGATCTGAACTGGAGGAGAAGTAATAACACGATGATAAAACTAGTGTTTCAAAATTTTGTTTTAATTTGTTGGGGGTCGGAGGTATACTCTTTTTTACGTTTCCCACCTCTACCTTTTTTGAATGTTTGGAACATTTCATCCCTTTACCACCATGCCTTCTACTTAGCTTTTTTTCTTTTTACGCTCTACCCAGTCCCATTAACCTAGATCAACGTCAGAACCGTTTTTATTTTCTTTCTGCTGCAGAATGAACTCAGTTTATAGAGGATAACGGTGTATTAGAAACACCCATTGATGCTAATGTAATAAATGTTTGTTATCCTGGCGATCCTATTACTGTGATATGAATAAGAATGCGTGAAGCTTTGTCGCGTGCATAGTCTGTGCAAGAAATATTGATGTACAGAGACACCGCATGCTTGATTCACAAAGCACAAAGGGAAACAGTCGGAAGTGTTAACGATTATGATTACTTGTAGGTTTACAGCCATTTCTAATTCAAGGGGGAGTCGCATAGGCTCTTAGGAGCGCACCAACCAATCGACATTATGCATTGGCGTCCTGGGCACATATGCCAATGTATACTCTGGCTGAATTTGCACCAAAATTCTGGTTCTTTCAGGGAGAAACCCCTTTTCCAATAAATATGTCTGTCCCCCTCTCCCCCCCCCCCTTTCCGGGCACACTGGCAATAAACCACTTACTAATGACTTTGTCAAGAGAAATGTTATCTACGTTTTCAGGGTTAGTGGCTTCTTGCATAGGGGGCGTGGAAACCCATGATTTGAATGGGTTTTCTATTACACTATGCAAAGACCCAAGGCAGCCAACCCCGACCCTCAACCGGTGAATATGGCAATAGGGCACCAGACCTACAGAACTCCCCCACCAGTGCCTGGGTCATTTTACATTTGTGAAGTGCCAGTTTTGAGCAACCATGCATAATGCCCAGTTGCTTGGGGTCGTTATAAGTAATTGGCCCATGTGGACAGGTGGTGGTGGGGTGCTTCCACAGTGGACTGTCACCACCACCCACAGCAGTCATTCACTGTCACTAAGGCCCCAGCAACGAAGGTGAAAGGGGCAGTGTGAAGGAGGCCCTGGTACAATTCAACACGCCAAGTGATTGGCTATGTATATGCTTTAGATTAAGGTAGAAGAGAGAATTGATGGAGTGAGGTTACAAGGCTTTTTTTTTGCAGAATTTATGGCTTTGCCATTAGACTGACATTTTGATAAGACTGCTTGCCTGCCAAGCTGTTAAAGTGAAAACATTGAAGTGCATGGGGGGAGGGGGGAGGGGGGAGGCTGGGATTTTTTCTGAAGTGCACTCAAGGGGGAAAAATACAAAAGTTAAAACGTGGTCATAATTAGCTGTGATGTTTCCTTTTCCACCTTCGTACTTCTCACTTGCGAGTGAAGCGTGAATAAGTGGCCAGGATCACAGGGAGTGTCGGCGGCAGACTGGGCCTCTGTATAGTGCTGGGTTAGAAGGCCTCGGGAGTGATGGAGCTTGAAAGCTGAGAGTGGCGCTCTGAGGCCTTGTTTAGGAGTGCCTACTTGGATCCAATGGGGCCGGTGGGAGGAGCTACTTACAGTCCATTCAGATTTACCAGGTGGACCTCGTACATTTGACCCAGAGAGTCAGGCTGCTGAAAGTGGGGTCGGATATCTGGTGTTATACTAGAAATAATCAAGGGGATTGAAATTCGGGATTGTTACCCCCCGTAATTCCTTATTAGTAAAGAGACCCACTTGTAATCCTTTTTAACTCTGCCTTGCCTAATGCCGCCCCGGGTGGAGAGGGCAGAGTTAATGAGCGGGTTACCCGGGAGCAAGGACCCCGCCTGCCCTGTTGTAACGGGCAGGGCAGTCCACATGGGCTGGCGGCCGCTTATCTCTCGACACTCGCTATTTATGTCTGTAGTGAGTGGTCTGTGGGTCAGCGGGGACGGCGGATCTCTTACAGTCAGGCGTTGAAGCCTGCCATGTCAGCTGAGGGGAACAAGGAGGCCTGACTCGCCCAAGGGTGCCACTGCACCTGCTGCACCGGTTGTCACTGACTTCCGTGAGGCGGTGGGGCTGAGATCTGGTGTGGTCACCTTCATGGCCGTGCCAACGGAGGACACCGACGAGAGGGGAAGTCGTGAGGACCCCCTCGGTGTATTGGGGTGGGGGTGGCTTTGTCGTGAAGCCCGGGGCAGCTGACAAAAACTCGGGCGACGGAGAGGAGCAGCTGCTCTCCAGCCAGTGTGTCTAATGATTCCTGCGGCGCAGCTGGAGGCCCCCGAGCTTTGCCTCCGTGGTGGGGTGGGGGAGCTGCGCAGCCCCCACGACTTGGCGCTCCCTCACACTGCGAGCTGAGGCGGACTGGGGGCGCGAGCTGGTGCGTAAGATGATGTGCGTGTTACACAAGAGGGGGAGGAGGGAACCGGGAGCATCTCCTGCCTGCCCAGGAGCACTTCCGGTCTCCAGCGTGCTTCTCCCGCAGAGGAGAGAGCTGGGCCTACGGAGGTCAGAATGCAGGACAGTTGTTTTGTATATTTTAAAGACAGTCGAGCCTCCACTGTCGTGTGTGCCCCACACATCCAAAACGAGTGCTTGAATTGGAAAAACCTTAAGTGCATGTACCCGATACCAGAGTTTCTGCTTACTTATGAGAAGTGCCGATATTCTCCAATGAAAAGAATTGCACCTCTTTTGAGAAGTGCAGATACTCCATCTCCAAATCAAGAAGGGCAGGCAGTGCTTAAAATGGCCCGGTACTGAGTACCAGCACTTTTTTTTAATTTGAGAGGAAGAGTACCTGCACTTAAAAAAAATAATAATAATACGTTTAATTGGAGGGTACCCGCACTTATCAGTAACAAGCAGGTACTCTGATACTGGTGTACCTGCACTTCAGTTTTTCCATTTCAAGCAGGATGGCAGGTCCTCTGCCACTGGATTCAAGCTAGACTAGCCGATGAGGGGTGTTACCCCGAAACCGCTCCCAGGATGCTTGTTTCTCGTCCAGGTAAGACCTGGCTTGGCAGTTCGGGCTGGACAGTTCCCATGGGGAAAAGGGTCAAGACTGATTTGCATATGACTGGGTCTGAACTGGGGTGGCGAAGTGAGCTAAAGAATGATGATGGATTCAACCCAGATCTGTGATTGGGGGTGAGTGTCTGAAAAGTTTCAGCGCTCCGTCCATCATCTCCTTGTGTTTGCTAGATCTTCAGTACCTGATAGGACCGACCTATTTAAGCACTGATTCAAACAAAACATGCCCATATATATATATATATGTCAAACGTCTGAACAAGGGGAAACACAGTTTTGCATTGGGCAAGGCAATGAGGGCCTTTCTAATGTCGAATAATTTCCCCCCTCCCAAAACTCTATCTATCACAGACGGGAGGTGTATGGTCTGATTTTGTAGAAATCGCATGACTGGGGCATGAAGCACACTTGAAAAAGATCTCAATTTTCGCCGTTTCTACATTTCTCAGTCTTTTACCCCCACCCACTGCCCAAAGTCAGAAGCACCCAGGGCATTTTCCTTCACTGAGCTGCATGTCACACATGTCGGTTAGTGCACATTATTTCCATCTCTCAGTTGTATCATTCGTTCTCAAGTCTTTGTTCTCTGCTGTTGTTTACCCCAGAGACACTGACTTCTCTCCTACTTGTATGTCCTTTCAAACACATCTCTAGAAGTGAGATGGAGATGGCAGTTCAGCTGCAAACACCTCGAATCATTCCACCATTATCTCAGTTAGATAATGCTACATTGTAACACTTTTGTGGTTCATACACAGTTCAGTCACAGATAATGGTACTTTGTAATATTACTTGAGGGGTTCATACACAGTTATGCCACAGTTAGATAATGCCACTGTGTAACAATACTTGAGTGGTTCATACACAGTTATGTTACAGTCAGATAATGCTACTTTGTTAGAATATTTGAGTGATTCATACACAGTTCAGTCACAGATAATGCTACTTTCTAACATTATTTTAGTGTTTCATGAGCAGTTATTTCACAGTTAGATAATGTCACTTTGTAACAATACTTGAGTGGTTCATACACAGTTATGTCACAGTTAGATAATGCTACTTTGTAACAATACTTGAGTGGTTCATACACAGTTATGTCACAGTTAGATAATGCCACTTTGTAACAATACTTGAGTGGTTCATACACAGTTAAGTCACAGATAATGCTACTTTCTAACATTATTTTAGTGTTTCATGAGCCGTTATTTCACAGTTAGATAATGCCACTTTGTAACAATACTTGAGTGGTTCATACACAGTTATGTCATGCCACTTTGTAACAATACTTGAGTGGTTCATACACAGTTCAGTCACAGTTAGATAATGCCACTTTGTAACAATACTTGAGTGGTTCATACACAGTTCAGTCACAGTTAGATAATGCTACTTTGTAGCAATACTTGAGTGGTTCATACACAGTTCAGTCACAGATAATGCTACTTTCTAACATTATTTTAGTGTTTCATGAGCCGTTATTTCACAGTTAGATAATGCCACTTTGTAACACCATTTGAGTGGTTCATAAACAGTTGTTTAACAGCTAGATAATGCTACTTTGTCACATTATTTGAGTGGTTCATAAACAGTTAGTAGTTCATACACGGTTCAATCATAGTTAGACAATTCTATTTTGTAACAATACTTGATTGGATTCATGTGCAGTTATTTTATCACAGTTAAATAATGCCACTTTGTAACAATACTTGAATGGTTCATACACAGTTATTTCACAGTTGACAATTCCATTTTGTAACAATACTTGAGAGGTTCATGTGCAGGTATATTACAGTTAGATAATGGTACTCTGTAGCAATACTTGAGTGGTTCATGTCTAGCTTTCTCCAGTTCGATAATGCTACTTTGTAATAACATTTGACTGTTTCATAACCAATTGTATCACAGACAAGGCTAGGTTGTACCAGTGCTTGCAGTGGGACCTGTCTAGGTACATCTCACCCAGCTTGTTCTACTTGCATCCATGCGCCAGCGGTTCAGTCTAGTTACTAGCAGTCATAATGCTAATTGTGTAACAGTACTGCAGCAGTTCTCGATGATTTTGTAACAAAGCTGTTGTTTTGTTATTGTTTTACTGCTATCACAATCAATTTTGCACTCTCACTGCGCCATCGCTTGCAGCGCCTTTCCACTCATTGGAATTGTGTGTTTATTCATGATGATATTGAGCAATTGAATCTAAGTATCTTTTTAAAAAAAAATGATTTTGATATCGCAGTTGTTGTATAATTCCTGCAAATGCACTAAATTCTCCTGATTGTTTTCCCTCCGGAGCATTTTTGTACATATAGCCTTCACTGCCTTCGTTCCCTGGGAATACAGGGTGCCTCTTTCCTTTTTTGTGATTGTGCTTTTTTTACTGGCACATCGGAGACAGCTGCTATATAACAATATTCCGGTGGTTCCCGAAAGCTGCTTTGTAACAATGTATGGGTTGTTCTTTTCTGCGCTGTCATAGAAAATGCTGCAGTGTGACAGATTGTTTCCTTCTTGTGCTACCACTTCAAGGGCTGCAATGGACTTGTGGTCACTGCAACTGATGAAGGGGATGTCTGAATTTGAGCTCATCCAAGCCCCCTCATGCCATGCAATCGGAAATGTGGGTATTAATGGCACCTCGGGCAAATCAACTTGATTTCTGGAAGACCAGCAAGACTGTAGCTGACCAGTGTGAGAGGACGAAGTGGGACCAGACATTGACAGCGGCAGCTGAAAGATGGAGAAGTTACAGGGCTTGTCCAAGCGGGTATTGACACTTTGGTCTTTGTCCAGACTGCCTGAGCTGTGCCATCCCGAGTCTTAATTTAGAACCAAGCCTGGTGGTTCTGGTGCTGTAGACCACTCTTGTTTTGGCAATTTAATGTTGAACTAGGTCAGCCAGCCAGTGTTTATTTGTATCTTCTGGTACTTCGTAATCCTGGATTTATACTTCAAATGCAATGTTGGTATCCGTGCCCGCTGATTCAGTTACGGCTCTGAACATGAGGTGCCAGCTTTCACGCTCGACTGTGTAATTCACCGGGACTGGAGGTTTGTGTGGTTCAATAAGTGTCATTATGAAGGGATCATCCCGTTGACATGTACCACCTGTTTTTGTGTTAGGTCAATGGGTTTGGCACATAATTTGGTAAAGCTGATCTGTAATGTGAGAAATGAGGAGTGAGCGATGCTGCGGCTGTGCAAAACATGATTTTATTTGGTTGGCCTACTTTCCCATTGTCGCTGCAAATCAATTTTCCTTGTCGCTTTGTGGCTCACTATGCAGGATTAATGCCTTCTAGCACCTTTTAAGAATTCTGCAATGATTTTAAGCCCCTCCTCTGCCTTGTGTATCGTGGTTCTGCAAGCCGCTCCTACACATATCTGATTGGGATCCATCGTTCCCTTTCTGGATTTCAGCCATATGTTGCTTGTTCTATAGGTCTTGTAATGTAAGCTTCATGCAGTGCTGCTTTCTCTCTCTCCCTTTAAAACATACAATATGCTTTACTGTGGTTCCCGTCACAAGATGTTTCAGCATTTTATCCGCTTTTTAAAATTAACGACAGTAGATGTGTCTGTCACTTCTTTCAGGTTTCACTGCTTGCTTGCTGTAGGGCATGTAAACAATTCCAAGTGTAAAACCCTCGTTCAATGCTGCTACTGCACAGGGAGGATATATTCCCATGATTGGCATTGAGATATAGCAGTGTCTTGAACTCGATAACAAAGTCCATTTTACAGTAAGTTGAGTCTACATTTATGCCACGTGGGCAAATTGATATCCGTACTCGTTGGAGGATACCACTGGACTGCACTTGAGGAAACGGTTACAAGTCTAGAGTGCATATACTGAATAGGCAGTGCTTAATTTGTAAAATGTTAAGTGCCGGGGCTCTGACCAGGAGGCCTGCAGCTTGCACCACCCATCGCCCTTGACATCGCTGCCAAAAGAACTACTAACCATCTCTCTCGCATGTAAATGCGACAGTTCAGATTATTCCTGGTCCCCAAAGCTAAAGGAATGGTTGGGGAGGTAGGTATTAGCAATTTTAATGTATATTGTAATCCTAAACTACAGCTGTTCTGCTCATCTATAATTTTGATGACCAGCGCCACCATGTGGTGGACTGTTCCAAGTATGGTGTTGACAATTTAGGTGCCGAGCACCGGAAACCACTTAAGTGCCGGTGCTTAGCACCGGAAAGCCCCTCCTCAAACTAAGCTCTGTGAATAGGGTCTGTTGCACATGCCCCCATGAAGCTGCTGCTAACCAGCATGGTCTTGGCAGCTCCTCAAAGATGTGGTTTTTGTGTTGTCCGCTTAAAAATTTATGTGCAGGTATGGCAGCAGTATCTTATCTCCCAGGAATTGGAGAATCTTCCCAGAGTGGCAAAACGAAAACTTGATAAAGCATCTGTGCTGGCACGGTACCAGTATATGAGGACAGCAGTGAATCAACAACTCTGGCCCAAACCAAGGGCCCAGCTAGAATTAGGGACCACTAGGTACGTGACTGGGTCAGCCTGTCCAAAAATCATAATTTCCTGCCATGTTATCATAGCACCCAAGTGTTCCTATCTCTTTCCTGGCTGGTCAGAGGCTCTACATTTTTCAACCCTTTTTTTGATCACCTTCACGTATTCTTACTCTGGCACCCTTGTCCCTACTGACACACATAGAATAAGCCCATTTGTGGAAAATGATATGTCCATGGTATTCCGCTCGTTTGCTTTTTGCGCACTCCTCCATTTTATATTTCATCGAAATGCTGTAACGACAGGCACACTTCATAGGGGATAACCACAGTTCTTATGTGCCTCAAAGACTAGCCCGCACTGTATCAAATTCAGAGAGTGATATAGAGGGCACCCGCTTCTCCAAGCAAAAGCGGACGGTGCTTTTTGTTGTATGGAATATGGATACTAGCAACATTTTCACACGGGCCAAAATGTATGGTCTGAGGCATGACCAAAGGCCGTTCTGATGCCAGGAGAGTGAGAGTCGTGGGTGGTGTAAGATAGGTGTAGTGGAAGCAAAGTATGTACATGGGGTGGACAGTGAGTTGTTGAGTTAGTTTGAGGGTCACATCATATACTTCCCACACCTTTGCCCTCTTAATTGCATTTATGTGATAGAGATGGACAAGCCATAGATGGCTTAAGCCAAGCTCGAGCCAAATGCCTGGCTCTGGCTCAGCTCGAGGTTCTCTTGGATCCTCTAGCCTAAAATGAACTGAGCCTTCCTGTGATTTCTGTCTGCCACCCACACTCTATCTAACCTCTTGTGTCAAGGATTAAAGTCAAAGCATTAACTTTTGATGTAAAAAGTGAAAGGGAAAGTGATAACCCATGTAGTGGCTGAACTGCAAGATGTTAAACCAGAAAACCAATCCCGGCTTTCCCACTTGACCAAATTGTGTGAAACTAGGCAATTGTTTTTATTTCACTTCGCTTCCTTTTCCTTCATTATCACATGTAAGAGCATCTTGAAATACATGAGTTCAGGATGTGCGCTGTACAAAACCTTCTCTTGTGTTTGATTTAATAAACTGTAATGTTGTTCCAAGAACAATAACAATGCAGGCCGCCCAGAGGGAGCACATGACAAATGACTTGCCGCTTGCCTCTTGGTTCACCAATGGCCCTGTTGTCGAGGCAGGGAGTGGCATGGAAGTTTCTAAGTTTATGTTTCAAAACTATCACTTTTAAAAAATGCCTTTCAATGCGATGATATAATCTGATGTACTAAGGTGAAACGCTTCTGTCTGTTACTGAAATTCCCTTTTTTTGTATTTTGAAGATAGTTTATCATATTTTGACATTTGTTGCACAATGGGGCAGATTTATGAGGGTTTTGCGCCGCTTTTGCCATGTTAAAAGTGACGCAAAAGTAGCACAAGGGGCTTGTAAATCTGCCCCAAAGTCTCTAAATGTGTCCTAAACATAAGTAGTGCAGGACACCTTCTTTGCTTCCACTGTATATTATTTAATGGGTAAATAAATGCTTGCCCATTTTAATAGCTTCCTGATGTTAATGCTGTGTCTAGTAAACAACAGTCAAGTGCTGCTGTTCACTTGCAGAAATTCCCGGGTCAATCACACGCCTTGGTTCTAATTAAACGCCGAAGAACACGGACTGTCACCGGCTTTACTCCGGTTTTTACTCCCGTCCATACAACGCCTTGGGAATTCTCCTCCCCTTCGTGCCCTTACCAACACGGACGTTCTCCTGAATCTTGGGCTCATCGACCATCTGTGCAGGTCTTGGATTCTATCACTACGGTTCCGCGTAATCATACGTGCTCGCACTTACCTCGTCCTGATGATGATCTTGACTCACTAAGATCGAAACGCCGTCGACCTCAATTTCAAAGTTCCCTTTAAATTGCTTAAACCAATTGGGTTCTTTTGATCTGCTTGTCAATGCGATGAAATGTTTTTATTGTCACAAAGCACTTCACTTCACGCACCCTCACTTTTGTATGTGTGAGCACTGTATATACAAAATACACTGTCGCAAAATGAGAAAATGGTAGGAATGGAAGCTACTCCATTTTATGATGTTGAATAAAATGTGATGCCTTCCTCTACTCTCTTGTGTCCTTGCATACATTTTCAAATTGAGTTCTACGTATTAGCAATACCATTGAATTGTTTTTCCAAATCATTAACTGTAGCTCCGCTACATGAGGATCTCTGACCTCACCAGACCATTGTCCTTGTGAACTGTTCACCAGGGGGCTCATGTAAGGCTCAAGAGGGTCCACAAGCTGCCCCTAGGCCCTACTTTGAGTATCCCGGGTATGGAAAGTGAGGTATGGTGTGGTGTGAATGTAGTGCTTGGTAACTGAGTTGCATTAAGGACACTTGTCAATACGATTGAACAGCAAGCGCTAATGGGCGTAGATTGGGCCAAGCCAACCTTACCTGGCTCTGCACACTTGCTTGTGTATACAAGATGGAAGTATTAAAAGTTGGGTTAGGTTCTGACTTGATCTCTTTTTCTGCCGGTTTGCATGTGAAAGCTGGAATATGGTGCCAAAGGAATTAGGTAATAGACAGCGATGGGATTTGCTTTTGGCGCCAGGAGAATTATTATTACATGAAGTATTTTTTTTTTAACCACTTCTTGGCATTTGATGAATAGCAGTTTCAAAACCTGAGGGCCAGTTATGGTTTCCCAGGCAATCAACAGTCGAGCAGACAATGATGGGGGAGGCTGGGCCGCCAAAGCTACATAGTAGTTTGGTCCACTCATTGTGCGCACAGAACATTCTCGATAGACTTACAAGCTTGTGGTCCATGGCAGTGCACCTTGCATCATCCACTGGACACAAGGCTTTTGCCAACTCCTTTTTATCCATCTACACTTATGCATGTTTCCTTACGTAGCATGGTTATTTGCAGGGCAATGAAGCCATGTCGAATTTCCCTTGTCTGGTAATGTTGTGTTGCACATAGACTACAGACATGGAGTCTCTGGCATCTTCGACTTTGCTAAACAAAAGTGTGTGAGCCACTGAGTGTCTAATGTTTTTAGGTCTCGCCTGACCCAGCGTATGCGCTGGTCTGGCGAGACTTATTGAGAGGGCTCCAAAAAGTGCTACCAGGCCACCCTAGAGCTCCAGTGCATGTGCGCGGGCTTTACCGCGATTACTTTCACTTTCGCGGCTGCACGGCCGCTTTGATGTTTGATCGTAATCACTTTCACTTTTGCGGCTGCACGGCCACTTGGCATAGCCAATAGGTCTCGCTTTTGGGACCTTAAAAGTATTTAGTTATGCAACTGTTGCATGGCTAAACACTTATAAGGTCCAAAAGGCGAGACCTATTGGCTATGCCAATGCTTCTTTTATTCTATTATCTGTGTTAGCCAGCCATGCCACAGAAGGCCTCAAACTGGTCCGACATTGAAGTCTGTTTCATGTGTTCCTGAAGGACTTGCGAGTTAACTCGTCACTGGTTGTAGTGACGTGTTTGTTAAGGGACATTCCCATTCCTAGGTAATCCCTTTGCCTGTTTGAATCATTCTTTGTCCAAGTCCGCTGTTCCTCCAGCCCATAGGGTGCAATGCTTGCGTAAAAGTGGGCAGTCCACCAGACCAATTGGCGCATCACCAAGTTTCCTTGTTCATTTGGGAACTGGGTTTAATGCCCCAGAATAGCTTTATGTACTGGTCCAGATTGTAACCATCACAGAGTCTGGTTCATGTTTCAAACTTTGCTCTTTTTCAAGACATTGCACCAGTAGAGAGCACTGTCTGGTCTCTTAAGTTGGTGAGTAACAGGGAGGACGCCAGCAGCCTGACGGGGCCACAGGGTGTTTGAGCATGTAGAGCGGAGACTGCTTCCAAGACAATATGGTTGAGAATGCGTTCATCCCTTTTCTTGAGGGTCGTGTCAATAGTCCGTCATGAAAGTCTGGCTCCTTCATGTTTCAGGATTATATCGTTTTGAAGACATTTTGCACCTTCAGCAGACATTTTGTGGCGGCCCTTTAGCTAGTCAGGAAACGGGATACACAAGGCAATCCATGAGAGACAGCCATAGTAAAAGGCCTTCTTAGCAATCCTGGTTGAGGTGGACTTGTTTGTGCATGGGTGCAGACCCATGCATCCCGATGGACAAGAACACCTGATGTCTCGGCAAATAAGCGTGGTGCATCAAAGCCTTTCCTTGGAGTTTGGTACCTGGGGGGTCCACGCATGGTCCCAGTCACGGATCGCTCCAGATGGGAGTGCCACGTGGCCCTAGAGGCATCTACCGGATGTTATCCAGGAAAGCCTTTTAATGATCAACAATGTTAATACTTACTCGTGATCCACCTGATGCTGCTCCAGCCACGTCCGGGAGAGGAAAGGAGCGCAGTGCACTGATTTTTCACCCACTTGTCATGCCAGTGACATGTGACCCAAATCAAGTCCTAGAAACAATTTTGAGTTTCGAAGAAGTTGTTGAATTCTGCAACAAAGAGTCCAACACTTGGCACTGGGCTTTGAGACATTGGGACATTTTCAGGCCTTTTTCAACCAAGGCAATGTGGTTGGGCTGGAGTCAGTTGAGCGTAGGTATCACCTGACACGAGCGTCTATGCTCCAGCGGTCCGCCTTTCGCACAGAAGATAGGTCAACAACATGTGACGGGCTGCCCCATCTGTAATGGGGCTTTCAGGTGCACTTGCATATCCGTCAAATACATGTGACTCCAATGGTTGTGTTAAATTTTTATGCGACCACCTTCTTTTCTTTCTTTTTGTGAACCAAGCTTATTTGCTTTCAAGCTATCGAAGACAAAAGTTGTGACAAGCAATCATAGTAACATACTTTAATTTATTTTTCCTATCGACCCTACATTACCTCTGTTTTATGTTTTGAAAAATAGTCACTTGTAACTCAATTCCCAATGTTCACATTTTTAAGAATAGATCTTATGTTTCACCTTTTTTATCATTTGTGAGTGTGCTGGGTACTCTGTTCCTGTAGATTAAGCAATTCACTCTAAATGACATATAGTATGGTCCGTCTAACCCCGCATCTCTCGTCACCCAGAGCCCTACCCTTTAATTTATGGCCCTATAACATTGGTTCAGGCACGCTGGATCCATGGCAAATTTTTTTGTCTTTAGTTATCTGGGAAATCTGGCATAGATCTGGCTCTTCTAGAACTGTGCAGAACTTACTTCCTTGTGCAAACAACGGAAGTTCCTGGATGCGCTCCGTGTCTTCACTTGTTGAGGAAGCGGACACCGTTGGCCCACTTAAACACGGGCTGGGGGCAATGGTGCTTGGTGTCCTCTGCGTGGTCCCCAAGCCCTCCAGAACAGGGTCTACTTTGTTTCACTTCTTGTGAACTTCCTGATGTCGCCTGCTGCCTCCGTTTGCAGGTCCCCCTCAACCGTGAGTGCTCCCGGATGGAGAGACCTGACACCTCCAAGACCCTCCGCACCCGGCTGCCTCCATTCAAGGAGAAGAGGACCACTGGGTTCCCCAGTTCCCCAAGACTTGAATCTTACTGTTGGTTCAGCCTGACTAGCCTCCTAGCCGAAACCTGTAGCTTCTTTTCCCACAGACCGATCCCCATTGACTAACATTGGGCACCCGACGCTGTATTGTACCACGGCCCCCAGCCAGCCTAGTGCTGCTGGAGTTGACCTGCTGGTGCAGCCTTGGACCTTGCCAAATACTCACCTTAAATCCCAGAGATTGGTTTCATAAGTCGCTGTACTGTACTGTACCTGAATGCTGTCCTTGTTTTTCCACCAATAGGATAACATTGCAGCTTCTGAAAAATGTGCTGTCAACATTTTAAACACAAAAGTATTTCTCTTGAAAAACATGCTTACCTGATTGTATTGATTCTGGTGCCTAAAACATATATAAAGATACGTGTTCTTTTTATAAATTGGTGTGGATCGTCTTATTGAGTCGTGTGCAACATGTATGGATTATTGTGTGTATTTGCAGATGTCTTCTACTCCTCTCTGATGAGCCTAAGGCTGCTCGACCACACTACTCCCTAAAAGAGCACCTTGGGATCGCTAGATCAAGCCAATGAACAGTCATAAGGGGAACCCAGGACTCTTTGCACAAAATACCTCATTTTGGCATACCATATAAACAGCCAGCTTCCTACACACCTATTGTGCAGGATCAGATATATTATACTAAACTTATACTCAAACGGTTAGTGGAAAATAAAAAAACACAAATGAGGCTGAAATGTTGGTTGTGCAGGACTGAACTTGCCCGGCGAGAGAGTGCTATAATATCCGTGCTACAAAATCCATGCCACAATTCATAACTGTAAATGATAACTGATTGTAAATATCACTTCTGTGTCTATTGAGCATGGATTGAAAATGACCTGTTAGTGGTTACATTCAGTTTCTTGTTCTTAACGCTTTTAAGTTTAACATGTTGTGGTGCAGCCCAACTTTTTTTCCCCTTTTTGTTTTTTTTTCCCCTCCGATTTTTCTGTTTTTGTGATTGCTGTTTGTATGTAGTGCTTTGAGCAGGGCTCGTTTAGCTAAATACCATCAAGTTATGTAGACCAAAACAAATTCTTCAATGGAAGCTGAAAACCGGTTTTATTGGAATGAATGAGATGAAAATGCTGTAAATTCGAAGAGGCGTGAGGAGTGGCACCGGCTGAACCAGTCTGTGGACGCGTTTCACCACCCCGGCATGTCAACTACTGGCTATTCCAGATTTGCCTTCTAGCCTTCCAGACTTAGCTAATGACAAGGAGTTTCCTCAGACCTCCTATCATCAGTTGGCACCGACCACCCTGCATCCACCTCCCAATTCGAATACATTGACTAGTGTATCATCTTTGTTAGCGAATGGGGGATGGTGTGAGTTCCCTTTGGGACAGCATCAGGCCCCGTATAAGAGTGGGGGACAGAATCAGTGGACCCTAAATGCCCTGCTGCCAGCCTGTCGCTTTGTCAGGGTCTTGCTGTGGTTCAAGTGAACCATGTGGATTCACGTTTCTGATGGCACTAATTTGGGAAGGAAAAGCAGAGAACTGGAAAAGTGGAGATCTTGGAACAGCGCAGCCACCTTCTACCTTTAGCCAGGTCTGGTGGCTGAGTGGACAAATGTATCCACTCCAAAATCGGCTGTTTGACCTCTTAGATGCTGGTTCGAATCACAGCTGCCCCACTCAGCCTTTAATCCTTCTGAGTTCAATAAAATGAACACATTGACTTGAATACCACTAAAACATGTGTTTGTGCCATGATGCCCCCATGGGTTGAAGGCTTACTTTATCAATACACATGCTGTGTTTGCTCAGTTTTCATTTTTGACAATCTGTGCCAAAAGTACAGGCTATTCCCATGGAGTAAATTTGCATAAAATAAATCTAAATGACATTATGGGTTTTCAACCTACATGCAAGAGGGCTAAATCCATATTTTCAGGCGAGCCAGTGGCAGTAATAATGGATGTCCACCTAAATGAAAACAATGGACTTGTTCTGCAGTTCTTCTTAAAATCTAAAGATTCTGGCACTCCCGGAACTACACTGGACAACCCTAATGGTAAACAGTTCCCATTTAGATTAACTTTATGCAGATTGTAATTGCATTTATATAGCGCTTACTACCCCTGACGAGGCGTTGAAGTGATTTATGCCGGGCAGCACGCTGCTCCAGACCCAAGGTTAGTTGTTAGTCCAGTGTCAATGGTTACTGTTAGTTACTGGGATTAGTCTTGTACAATCAAGTAACCCATTTCCGGTAGTTATGCCAGCTTCTGACATAACTTGTGGATACCCTGAATATATGGCATGGATTCAGCTCCAGTGGATCAACCGTAGGCTACTCCCAGGTAAAATTGAGCGAGGCAAACCTTGCGGGTTCATTTTGAGTCTTGATATCGGGGACTGACCCTGTGGCACAGTACTGGGTACATACGTGTCCCAGCGAGTGCCAGTGGTGATTATGACATGAAGCCGATGCATAGTAGGGGATTGTTGTTCTCGCTACTCTGGCTAGTGTTTGATGCCAAAATAGAACACACTAGTCGGTGTGAGGTGAAGATGAGCAACAGTTGTGCAAAAGGCTTCTTGTCACAACTTTGCCTTGAGGGTGATTTGGTTCACCAGGAGACCCTGTGAACTGCTTCTCACCGTCTGTGTTGGTGTGACTGGTTTTAGTCCAACTCTTGGAGAGCTCCTTCTCACCCATGTCTGCAGCACTGTTACTACGAGTTTAGGAAGAGAGGGAGCCCTTGCACAACTGTCTGCTTCTTGTATTACTTTACGCAGGGTGACTGGAATTATGCTGCAAGGGAGCACCAAATAATACAGCAGGCTTGGCTACATTGTGCAGCAAGAAAAGTCCAAGTATGCAGCATAACAAGCACATTTTGTAATAGTATTACTTCCATTTTTGTAATTTTTCACTTTTTAATTCTCTCTGGGCATGTTTCACCTCTTAGTGCTGGTGTAACACTCAAATATAGTGATAAGCAACAGAAAGGTGACCAGTCAACCTTTGGGCTTTCCACTGCTTGGCAACACCTTTGACACATTTTTGTAACTTTTGATCCGTTCAAGATGGAAACATTTTTTGTCAAAAATCTGCAGATAAGGCAGCAGATTATGAATAATGAGGCAAACCTATACTATGTGTAAAACGCTACGGCTGCAAAATCCCTGTGGCCCTGACTATATGCTGGTGCAGCCATGTGACTCTGTGTGATATGTATGGGACACCTTGCTCTAGTTCGGAATATTTCTGTTACCGGCCACTGTAACGTATATTGGGTCAGATTAGTTCACTGAAGTGAAACGCGACTTCTTAGTACATACAGATTTCATTAGGCCTTTAAAATGTGTAAGACAGGAATGTTTCTTAGTTTGCCAAGTGACAGCGGGTCACAAAGGCCGTCTACGTCTCACCCTGTGTGCCGTATGTAACACTAAGGGCAAGCCCTCCTGTATGGCCCTACGGAGGTCGCCGTGCGTCTGTGTATTTGTTAATGTAAGCTTCACACCTCTGTGCCTGCTGGAACGGCCTTGCCGTGAGGTTTGCAGCATCACCCCTCCCCCACCTGTTCCTCTAGACGTGATATCACTAGTAGATTTGCAGAGCCCCCCCACTCTCCCCCCCTCTCCCCACTCTCCCCCCTCCCACTCTCCCCCCACTCTCCCCCCTCCCCACTCTCCCCCTCCCCACTCCTCCCCACTCTCCCCCCCACTCTCCCCCCTCCCCCCCCACTCTCCCCCCCTCCCCCCCACTCTCCCCCCTCCCCCCTCCCCCACTCTCCCCCCTCCCCACTCTCCCCCCCCACCCCCCTCCCCCCCAACCACCCCCCCTCCCCCCTCCCCCCTCTCCCCTCTCCCCCCCTCTCCCCCCCTCTCCCCTCTACTCTCCCCCCTCTCTCCTCCCCCTCTCCCCCTCCCCCCCTCCCTCCCCCCCTCCCCCCCCCCCCCTCCCCCCCTCCCCCCCCCCTCCCTCTCCCCCTCCCCCCCCTCCCCCCCCTCCCCCCCTCCCCCCCCCTCCCCCCCCTCTCCCCCTCCCCCCCACCTCCCCCCCCTCCCCCTCCCCCCCTCCCTCTCCCCCTCCCCCCCCCTCCCCCTTCCTGGCTGGAACCGTGTCCATTTAAGCATTGCCCCGCCCCCGTGTATGTAGAAACTGGATCCCTGTGAGGGTTGCAGGCTCCCTCTCACGAACAGTGTGCTGTGAGCTCCTCGTGCAGCCAGCCCTTTTCCTAGGCGTCACAGTGGCTCCCCTTCCGCGAGTGTTGGCCTCTCTTCTGCATCCGATCTGCTGCGCTCTCCGGCAGAGACCTGCGTGGAAAGTCTCTCCTTATCGGCGCTGCCCTTTGCACAATCACCTGGGCAGACGGCATTCCACGAGTGCACGTGCGCCGCGCGTTCACCTTTAATACAGTGCCATGTGCACAGTCGGGGCCCCGCCCTCTGAAGGCCCACACGCCCGTCACGTGACAACCAGGTGTGTGAGCGGACCTGCGTCACGGAGCACGCATGCCTGAAGTGTCATGGCGGCCTGGGAGTACATGTTGGTTGCAGTCCGTGGCACGCACTCCATTTATTGTTATCGGAAGGGTACCCCAATTCCCACACTATTTCCTCACTCACTCTCCTCGAGGTTTGGTACTGTTCAGCCTTGCTGTTTCAGTTTATCCCAATTTAAACCAAAAACGATTTTATACAATCTTTGTGCTTGAAAAATAGTAGGTAGTGGCTAATGTGTTATTTTTTTTTCGAAGGGAGGTGTTAATTTCAGTGGCGTTGGCTGTGAACTA
The DNA here is from genome assembly GCF_964204655.1 of Triturus cristatus. Classification (NCBI taxonomy): domain Eukaryota; kingdom Metazoa; phylum Chordata; class Amphibia; order Caudata; family Salamandridae; genus Triturus; species Triturus cristatus. The sequence goes on from NC_140580.1 coordinate 377,801,645, forward strand.
TTAGAAGGCCAAGTCCGCGCTGGAACCAGGGTTGCCGTGCTAGCCACTGGTCTGCCCCCTCCAGCCACAAGGCGAGCACTGCTTATCCTATGCCCCTGGCAGGGCCTAATGCTAACCATAATGCCCACTCGGCAATAGCATTACCACAGTGCCACAGGAGTGCAGGACCCCGGCGAGGGCTCTCCCGAAGGAGCTAGCTGGCATTCGACGGGCATAAAAGGGGCAGAGGGGTTAGCACTTTAAGGAGGGGTCTGTTGGAATGTGCCGTTAGGGGTTCACTACTAGAAACATCTGGGTTAAATATTGTGCTGCTACAAGATCGTATCTAGAATACTGACTTTAAAAATATAGCGAAGGCAAGTATATATAATTAAGTGCTGATTTGCAATACTAAATTCCACATATGTGTATCTTGAAGATATATATAGTATACTCACACACACAGTGTTATATGCTGTTACCATTATTCCGTCTGGGAAGGCGGGTGGCATGACTCAAACGGTGAAGACTCTTGTGGGCCATGATTCCCTCTCTTCCCTGCATATTTTTTATCCTGTGAGAGACACATCCCCCCCCCCCCCCCCAAAAAAAAATGCATAGTATAAAATGTATGCAGCAAGGTAACATCAATGGGTGAGGCCTCCTGACCATACAGAGAGCTGTTTCCATGTGTAAGGCAATTGTAATATGCAATATGCGTGACTTTAATCATTGTTTGTCTAATGACAGTTTTGCTGGTAGTGTAGCAATAAGCAATATACTTGAATTTTACCTTTACCATGTAATAATACATGTGTGAATATGCGTGTATTACGACAGTCGCTCAAAAGAACGTGATTTTGGCCCACATTTTTGCTGCCACAGAAATATACATATATATTTCTTAAAGGTATGTAGATCTGGAGCACAATTTATTGGGTCGATTTGATATTCCGCCATACTATTGTATGGTGGCCTTTAGTTGTATCTGAATTCAAACCTCTCACTGCTCACCATGGTCCGCCTCGGGCAGGGGTGGGTTAATGCTTCCGCAGACTTTGACTGCCCAACAGTCAGAATATTGGTTTCTCTGTTCCAGTGCCAGTAAGGTGAACCCTGCATGGACACGCAGCCGCGATGCGGTCGCGGAAGTCGCATTTCCCCTTCAGTTACAGTCGCACAGCAGCGATAAGAAGCCACAGGCGTGGGTGGCAGCGTGACGAAGGAAAAGCCTGGTCGGGGTTCCTGTGCTTGATCGTGAACATAAAAATCATTATATTTTGCATACCACAGCTCCAAAGTCTTAAAGCAGCCATTGGAGACCTACTGGGCGAGGCCTCTGCTCTAGAAGGGACCCCTTGGAAGCGTGGAACGCCTGGCAGTGGCGCTCGACCAAATGAGCGCGTCATTATTCAGTAACGCCACTTTTATATCGCTTCCATTTCTCGTGGAAACGTCTTGGCTATCTCTTGCAGCGACTGGCATTTATTTACCTCCTGAATGTTTTGAAAAGCCTAAAAGGCTGTCTCGGGTACCCACCCTGCTGTGAGCAAACATCATGAAAGCTGATTAGAAAGGGGGAAAAGGTGGAAATGGCAAAAGCGTATTTTACGCACACGAATATGCTATTTTCTATCATAAATAGTTTTAGAAATAGCACACGAGTATCTGTAGGCAAGGGGATAGCGTGCGGTCTCCTCTCCAAGCGGCATGCCTTACACTCCACTCTCTGCCCACAACAGTTTGAAGATACAGGTGCGTCTGAGGGAAAAAGTGTGTGAGAGAGCCAGGCTGCACATGGCTGAGGGCGAGAGGCACTCTGTGCCCGGGCGAGAGGCACTCTGTGCCCGACCGAGTGTAGGAAAAGCCCCCAGTCTCTGTAAACCTGTAATTTCAGTACTTTTTTCGGAATAGCAGGAATATTTTTCTGAGGTGAGCTTCGATTTTTTTTTGTGTCTGCGCCCTCTACAGTCGACCCTTGGCGAGCTTGCGCTGAGGTCCGTGTTTCTGGGTTTACAAGAGAGGGTTCTTTGCGGCTGTCCCTTACAGACCATGCCCAGCATACCTTCTGTGCCATTGTGTTGAATGCATTAATTCCCCACGACCTGCGTACCGCGCTAGAGTAGTGGGCCTTAAGGCCTGGAGGTCGTTTATTCGTCTGACTCAGAGTATGTTTCTTCTCTCCTCCTGGGTCAGGTGGAGACCCGTCGGAGTGGATTTTGCTGCTCTTAGTGGGGTGGTCCGTATGGGGGTGTTAGAGTTGTGTAATTGTACAATTTATGACCATGGACCTGGCTTGCGGCCTTCACTTGGTAAGCCTGGCATCAGTTTGTGTGCACGCGCCTGCCCAGGTGAAACCGTTCAGCGAGGGAACTTGAGCAGGCCACCTTTCTTCTCCCCACGCCAGCTTTGCACCCGGGTATCTACTGAGGGCGGAGGGGGTGGAGCCGAGCAAGAGGAATGCGTATTATGCAGGCTACGGATGAGGCCCAGAGGGCACAGAGGCTTCCCTCCCCCCACTCCTCCTAGGCCTGCTCTCCCTTCTTACTCGAAGTGAGTGAATGGTACGCCCCATGGAGTGGCTTCTGCTGACTCCTCGCCTTGTTTGTTAGTGAGTAGCGATCTTTTGTCCGGAGTTGGATTTCTTCTCGCAGGGGGAGGATTAGCAGCAAGTCGACGTCTGGGAGAACAGGTTTGACCAAGTCCGTCTTCCCTTGCCCTCGGCTGTATTAAGAGCAAAAGTGGGAAAACCAGAATGTGCTGGACAGCCAGACCCCCCATCTCCTTAAATGGGCTATCCCAGGTTTGATAAGGAAACGGAGCTCGAGCCAACCCATGTTGGGCTGACCCGTAGGCTTTTCCCTCTATAGCCTTCCACAGTCTTCAGCCCAGTTGACATATTGGTGCTTTCAGGATGCCTCCATTTTCTGTGCTTTGCGGCCTTTGAGATTCTTGGCTCCGCTCTGGACTCTGTTCCCATACTATGACGGTGCCTCCCTAGGCCCTGCCCCTACTTATGCGATGGCAACCTTGCCATGGGCTTACCAAGGGCATAACTCTGCAGGCTGCCTGCCAAGAAGACCCTGCTTCCTAAACTGAACTTACCTGCCCGCGAGCACAAGGAGCTTCTTCAGAGTACCTGGAGTTTTTTTGGTTTTGTTTATTAATCGAGGGTCTCGTTAATGGAATTATGTCTCTATCGCCCTTCCACCCTGACGTTCTGCTGTGGTCCGTGAGGTGGATGAAAGGACTCCTAGCCTGTCCTCAGTTGTGGGCTATGTGGAGCCCTGTGAGACCACTCCTGCCCAGCTGATAGGAGGCGCTGCATTCACAGTCTAGGCCTCATTTACAGAGCTTTCAGAAACGGGCTCGTGACTTTTTCATCCGGGCTTCTCCACATAGTATACCTCCACTGTATTTCACGTGTTGTATCACATGACCATAATATTGCATCCACCACCTCAACCTAGACACTATGTCACAAGGTGACGATAGGTGGAGGTGAGATTAGTAAATGTAGAATTGCCTTTTGATGTAGTGGGCGCAGAATCCTTATATGTCGACTTTATCGCCACACACAACCATCCATACTTGCGTCGGATCCATGCAGTAACACCTGACCTACAACTTCTCACTTTACAGAGATTTATGTTGGGGTTAAAAGGTGGCGGATCGTTCTTAGTTCCAGGAACAATATTTTGTAAGTCTAACTTAGAAGATTTAATCCAACTTCTTCCTAACGGGCGTCAAATCACCAGGCTGTCTTAAAAAATTGAAGGTTCTCCTTAGAGCCCCAGAGTAGCTGGAAGGTAAAGAGTGATATAAAAATACAACTAAGCATTTTAATTGAAAAATAAATGTTCTTCAAATTGTGTGTTCACATCAGCCACATTGCTTACCGAGCAATGCCCATCGAATGTCTTTGGAGATGAACTTTGGCTTCGGTCTGTGATCCGAGTCCAAGGGTAGCTTCTAGGTGCAGTTGTTCGCTCTATTAGTCAATTTCAGCTATATGTTTAATTCATGGTTGATGAGCTTTGTTTTTGCGTCTCCCACTGACCAAGAACTTTTCATTTTACTAAAATTATAGGAGTAATATTTTTGCATATAGGGGCTTTCAACAGCCCTGTTCATCCAATGGTCTGCTATTGTGTCAGTCAATTTTTTCTCCCGCCTACAACAGCATACAACATGTGGCGCTTGGTCAGTCCTCTTCAGTCACTGGCTACCTTCATTGTGATTGACAGCATTCTGCCCTTTTGCAAGGAGCACCTCCAATCACAAATAGTCCTCCTAATTGTGAGTGACTACTATGGCAATGTGTGCATTTTGGGGCCCCAACATTTTTTTTTCTTTTGACTAATTTCCCCTATTTTCATTTTTTTTATTTATTGATGCGGGCCTGGCAGCTTCCACAGCAATAACATTTAGCAAAAACCACGACAAAACAAAACCAGCATTGATAAAGCCAAAAGGCTGGTGGTCCACTCCAGACCAATTGGGTTTCCCAATGCTTGTTTTTATGGTCGTCCACAGTGTGTGATCTTCCAGTCCAACAAATCTCGTGGTCCATCCGGCCAGAAAAAGATGGTGTTCAGATTAGCAGAGATACTCACAGAAAAACATTTTGAGTCCTGCTGCTGGTTAAGTAGACTTTACGTCCCCCTTATAGAGCACGAGTCGTGGTGAGATGCTTGACGTGACCTCAAGGCGTTGCATAGGCCTTCAAGAAGAGACTTCAATTTGATATACTTTTAGAAATACAGGGGGCTCAATTTGTGTCAATTACTGAAGGATTTCAATAAAATATGGTAAATGTGACATCATTTTCATCTGAGCGTCTCCGACCAATCTTGCCACTGGTTTCTGGTCCTACCAAGAGCTGCAACCAGAGTGAGATATGTCACGGGCAAATAAGTGTGAGATGCTCTGACCTTGGTGGAGGGACATTTATATGCAGCCCGGCGGCATAATTAACCACTATTGGCCAGCCTCATATAGGGCAATGGTGGGTTATTCGAGCTCAGGCATGGACAGTTAGGCCTGGGTAGAAAGAAAACAGGACTGAGGCCTAATGAGTTTGCTGGTTTCAGTATCTAAGGCTCTGTTGGCACAAGCGCACCGCTACCTCTTGAGAGGCACACCGAGAATTGCTTTTTTTTTTTTTAACTGTTTTTGGGAAGTAGGGCTTGGTCTGGCACTAGGTAATAAGATTTAAGTTTTAAAATTTCATTTCTTTAAACTTGAATGGACATTTTGCTTTCCTTTCACATCAAAGCAATTGCCTCAAGTGAAAGCATTTATTTAGTGGATTGCGATAGTGCTTTATGCTGACCTCCGTTACTGACGTCTTATTCCTATCTAGAATATGATATTGACACAAACTGAATCCGCTAATCGTTTGGTGTCATCATGACGCAACTCCACGTTACATATTTGATGAAACTTATGAAGATAAACGGCCGGTGTGTCCCTGCGGCATGCAAACCTGTCACCTGTAGGTTATACACAACATTTGTCAGCAGCTGCTCAGCAGTGCTAAATTTGAGCCTGTGGTTTCTGGTGCTTGGCACCGGCACTTAAGTGTCAACACCAGGGCCAGACTGAGAACAGAAACCGGCAATGCCAAACTGCTCAGCCGGCGCCCCCTGGGGTGAGAGGGAGTGCAGCTGAGCAGTTTGCGAGGGCCAGTTACAGCCGATTTTGTTACCGTGGGCCGATATTGCCGACCCCCCCCCCGGTAACAAAACCGGCCCCCCAGGGGCCCAAAACCGGCCCCAACCCTAGCAGCCTACCGGGGAAACACCCGGTGCCCGCTATGGCCAGTCCGGCCCTGGTCAACACCGGCGCTTGTGGCTGCCTGCCACAAGGTGATGCTGTCTGGCTAATTTAAAGGTGACCACAACAACAGTTAATTATTAATTCAATATACATTAAAAATTATTATTACCTGCCGCTCAAGCCATTCTTAAAACTTTGGGGGCCTGAAATAGTTCGAATTGTGACGCTTGTAAGAGTGAGATGGTTAGAAGTTGTGGTGTTACAATCATTGGCAGAATGGCAGGGGCAATGTGTGGTGCAAGCTGCAGTGGCCTCCTGACGAGTTCCCTGGCATTTATTTCATTACAAATTAAGCACTGCTGCTCAGCCCTTTCAACCCATTTGGACATGCATTAAGACTCAGCATTGGAGAACAAGCTCTGTCAAAGGTCCCTACTAGTGTATATAAAAAAGAGTCCTGCTGGAGTGAAAAAATGCTTAATGCATACATTTATGAGATCAAGAATTGAGTGTCCCGTGATTCAGTGTAATTTTGACACCGAGAATAATCGCACTTGCAATGCATTGTAAACAGACCACAGGTGGCGCAATGATACACCAAACAGCCAATAGCACGAGGAGAGAGCAAAACATACTTTTTGGGACAAAGCCTCAGCCCATTCTATGTGGTCTTGCAGCCCACTGTGATCAGGTCTGACCTAAATAGGGGGTTGGCAAATTACTCCTTCAGAGAAAGGAGGGAGGGGTGCATTCTGGAATGTCACACTGATCCATTACCCTTCTGTGTTGCCCTTATCGATTGCAAATGGTTTCTGAAAGTTGCTGGGTGATCTGGTGATTTTCCAGGTGGCCCCAAGGCTTTGTAGATGGAAATATCGTTGAAAGTTGCCTCAATACACAAACACAAGTAGTCCCAGAGAGCAGATTGTGTACATAATGTGAGCTACGAACTGTTGATTTAAGAGCTCTGAGGCTTGCTTGATTTCACTGATTCAGGACACAACAGTTCTTCCTGCAGCAGATGCTACTGAGCTATGTTACCAATTCAACACCACCCATACTAGTGTGAGCAATGGTTTCCTATAGGTGTATTAGGGGCTGTTTCTGGTTTTTGATGTGACAGATACCCAGTTCTTTATAGTGTTGAAAGGCATGTTGTTTTTCCATCTGGGCGATGCGCCATAGGAGAGACTGGCGGGTGGCCAATAAGAGTGCAGCTTAAGCATGCACGCGGTTTGTAATAACGCACCGTGCACACTTGACCTTTGCCCTCAAATGGAGCAGATTTCTGCATTTGGGGTTAGTGAGTAGAATAGTGTTCTCAGTCCTTTTCATAGGCTAACCTCTTGTTGGTATAAGGCATGAAATTATATTGGAGTAAAATCCACTGGGTGCACTTTAACCCGGAGTCAGACCAAAATAGAGAAGAGATTTGTTCTTCGTTGTGGAAAGTAGCGTACTGTTGCTCTCGAGCGCCCGATGTGTGTTTTAAATTTGCTTGACTTGTGCTATGAATTTACCCGGAGTGTGCTTAAAATTCACTCAACATATGCTCTATATTTATGCAGCGTGTGTTCTGAATTTAGTCCGCGTGCGCTACTGATTACTCCACGTCTTCCCAAAATTCTCTCTACTTGCGTTCGCCGTGTGCTCAGTCTATGCTTTGAATTTCCTCAAGCTGTGCATTTCTGTGCAACCTCTGAATTTCTTGAGCTTCTCCTGCTCAGCCATTATAGTTCTATTTTTAAGTTTTTCCTCGCCCCATGGCCATTGGCGAACTCAAGTGACCATTTTCAGCTCTTAGCAGGTCGCTGGAAGCAGAGCTATTGATGGCTTCCCCGGTCATGGCAAACCCAGTTAAATGCGGGCCTCCTTCTGAGTGCCTTGCCTCTACCTGCTTTTCCCACAATGCACCTTGTTGAGGCCCTTCAAGTGGGCTCGAGGAGGCTCCTTTAAGAGGAGGAGTGAGTGCTCTTCAGAAGAAACGGCACTTCACTTTAATATTCTACATTTCTAGAAGTGCCTAGGACCAAATAGTGTTAATTAATGAGACTTCTTGAATTAAAGCAAATGTTTTCAATTTTTTTTAAAGAGTTTTATATAGCACAACCTCCACCCGAAGATATCAGGTATCGGAGCGCTTTAGATGAGCACCAGTTTTGTTGCAGATGGACACATTCATTTTTGTTAGGCACGGGGAGATTAAGTGATTTGCCCAGAATCACAGGATGTTGAGCCGACGTGAAGGCTCGAACCCAGTTCCCCAGCTTCCAGGTCGACCGCTCCAGCCGTAAGGCTATATTCGCAGTCCCTTTAGATCATATCTGTTTGTGGTGTTTTTGGCACACATGGCTATAGTGAGCAGGTCATGACTGAAGTAAAAAAAAAAAAGCTATTTTTTATATAATTTTGCTGTCATTGTCGTATCTAAAAAGCGACTATTATCCAAGTCAGTGGTAATCATGTTATTCAGGCTAGACGGATACACACTGGTTCAACAGACCCACTGGAAATGGGGCCTGTGACATACATCTATGCAGCAGATGCATGGACCCACTGGGACACCTACCAGCTTCAAGCAGGCAGGCTTCGACATGCATTTCGGTTATCTGATTTGGGTGCGCGAATGACGATAAAAGCTATTTATTTACATGTAGCAGAGAAGTGCCGTCTGCAGAACTGATGGCTTAAATTACTCCTCGTGTCTCTGACGGCTCCATTAGATTTTGATGAGCAGTTCCAGTCAAAATCCTGCATTCGTGGGAATAATCTTCCCTTTTCGTAAAACCAAAACTGGCAATTAGAGATTGGCTCCTGACAGTAACAGCCAGCTCCTGGTAACAGAGCGCATCCCAGAGGCACCGTGCTTCCCGCCCACTGGGAGACCAACTGTGGCTGACGTGCGGCGCTCTGGGAGCAAGGAGTGGTACACCTGCACTGACAATGGCTGCTCGGAGCCGCGGACAGTCCGCGGTAGCCATCCTTGCTGTAATCCTGACGTGTGGTCAGAAATAGCCCCTCAAGCCCTTGTAGCCAGCATTGCCCACTGACAGTGGGGTGACGGTAAGTCCTGCATCGCTGTCTCAAGGCCTCTTTTAGTGTCGCTATCTCTACCTCATGGACCTGGTACAAGATCCGCCCTCGCAGTCTCAAATGTCTGGTGAGGCCTTGCCTCACCGAATAAAGAATGGGTGCTGGGCCCAGCCAGCTGTGTGGGCCGTTTGTTGTGCCCAGTTTTACTGCCTTAAATGGAGCAGTCCTACTTTGACTTTATGGCCAGATATTGTGCCTAGTTTCCCAGATGTCTTTGTTACCAGCTCCAGTCTCCCTGCAGGTAAACTCAGCGCTGAGCCCAAGCTCACCGTCTCCAGGCTTGATAATCAGTGGCGGCTTCCATGTACTGATGGTGGTGGGGAATGGCGTAGTGGGGAGGATGCAAAAAAAATTTATTATAATAAAAGCACACTAGCCATGAGACGGGACCCAGCCAACTCCCCTAACCAATCCTGGCACTGCTCTCACCAGCATGAGAGCAGCGCCAGGATTAGGGGAAGCGGCCTCGGTGCTCATTGGAGGCCAGTGCTTTCTCTAACCCAGCTGTCTAAAACAGCTAGGTTAGAGAAGTTTAAAATGCGCCTGTCTGGCTGGCTGTTGCAAGATGGCTGGCCAAAGGGACATGCACATTTTAAAGTTCACAGCTCCTTGCTGCCACTCAGCAGCACTGGCCCTGCCCCTTCCTGTCACTCCGCTCAGGACGGGTCGGTGGCTGAGAAATAAAATGCTAACAAATAAACTATATTACCATTTTATTTTCCAACTCTGGCCGGGGGCTTATCCATGTGGGACGAAGCTCGTCCTCTCAAACCAAGGAGGCGGCCCTTTAGATAATGGCATCTCCGAAAACCTGCTACAGCACCCTGGATCGCAGTCGCTTGTTTTTGCTATTGCAGCGGGTCTCACCTCCTCAAATCTTGGTGCCCTTCCTGGCTTCCAACGATTCAAATCCTGTTGCCCTGCCATCTAGTACCATCCCAGTGCCACTGTCTAAGGCCCTCGTCTTAGGCCATGCATCACCATCTCGAGGAAGAAGGCGGCCTGGCGCCAAGCCCAGCCAACTCGAGCAGATGTTTCAGATGCTGCATACCCGCTGGTTAACCTCGAAAGATGGCACGGGGGCTTCCTGACTGACGGCTGTCTGTCCTGGAGTTTTCCATATGAGCACGTTCCGCTAATCGTGGATGTTCACAAACTGCAGTGCGAGAAGCACAGCAAGGGCTTGCGTGTTCTCGAAAATAGGAACACATTCTTTGAAGCGCAGCCTAGTACGCACTGTACTCGTCAATCCCCAGATGTGTTTTCTCTTTACAGAAAGAGCTGTTTCTAAATTGGAACACTCAGTGCTCACTGTCTTGGATTTGTCTCATCTCAGGTCCTACCTGGTGAGACTGACTGGGCTGCCGGGATGTGCTGGAGAAAGTGGACATGCAGAAGACTGGCCCGGCTGCTCCAGCAAACCTCACATGTGGAAGGCAATGGGAGATAGTGAATGACTTCCATCACCTAAACTGTGATATTCATTCAGTGCACTTAAACCATGCAGCCACCTCTGGCTTCCGGTACACTCGCCTGTTTGCCAGTGCGCCTGTTTGCCAGTGCATGGTACCTCGGAAGCAGCAGGGTAGAGAGAGACTGGGTAGGGATTCGATGCCACAAGGCAGGGATGAAATGTGACCTGGGTCCGGAGGTGGACTCTCCGATGGCCAGATCAGAAGCCATTTCAGCAGGCCGCCGATTCTGATTCGCTACTAGGGGCATTTTTGTTTTGGTACCAGGCCTATACTCTGTCTAGTACGACCCTGAGCCTGCCATGTACTTGCGGCTACTCACACTCTAAATGATGCGTAGATTTGTAGTATATGATTTTGTGTGTGTGTATGTGTGTGCGTGCGTGTGTGCGTGTGCGTGTGTGCGCGCGCTTAAGTGTTTCAGAAATGCCTGGGCCTCATTTTGATTTTTTTTGTGTGTGCAGTTTATACAGCGTGAACTCGACCCGAAGGTATCGGAGCGCTTTACATGAGCACCAGTTGCGTTACAGACGGACACATTAAATTTTAGGTACGGTGAGATTAAGTGATTTGTCCAGAATCTCAGGATGCCTGAGCCTCCGCCAGACTCGAACCCTGTTCCCCAGCGTCAAAGTCGGTCGCCCTATCCGTTAAAACACTGTCAGTGCGGCAGCTACAGCCGAGGTGACACCGCAAGTTCTGCTTTATGGGGCTTGATGTACAGGTGAAAATACTACCAAACAGAAGAACGGGGACTCTTCCCTTGCCCGCCCCCGTCCCCTCACCCTTAGTTTTCGCCTCTGGCGCTTCTCTGACTGGCTTTCACAGCCGCTCTGGGTGTTACCTGCTTCCCGCGCCGAGGAAAGTAAGAAGGTATGAAGTGTTACTTAAGCTGCCGTCGAAAATATAATTGTCTGTCCCGAAAATAGGTCTGTTATGTCTGTCGTGCTCTGGTACGTCATCACGCGGCGGCCTGGGGCCTGAGGAGACTCATGAATGGAATGTCACGCGCTCTCCAGAGCATGGCTCCTCCTTGGCTTGTAGTTCTGTATCAAACCTAGACAGTCGCCACCCAAACGAATTTGTTCTAGGCTTCCACATAGGGGCACGACAAATTCACGAATGCACTCAAAAAGGGAAGGATGTGGTGAGCTCTGGCCACCAGTGCTTAATATGTAAAAAAAATAACAAGTGCCAGGGCTTGTGTCATGAGGCAACTGCAGCTTGCCACACACATTGCCCCTTGCCTGCTGCAAATGATAGTAACACAACTAACCATCACATTCGGAACAGTCCCAATTGTCACACTTGTAGAAGTGTGACAATTCAGACTATTCTAGGCCTCCAAAGCTTTAAGAATGGCTTGGGCAGAAGTTAATAGTCATTTTAACGTATATGGAATTAATAATTAACTGTTGTCATCTCCAAATTAGCCAGCCAGCCTCACCTTTTGGCAGACTGTCACAATCGCCAGTGTTGACAATTAAGTTTGGGTGCTGAGCACTGGAAAACACCAGCTCAAATTAAGCACTGCCTGCTGCCCAATATCACCCCAACACCTCTAAGGCCCTCAAATAGATTTGTTTACCTGTGAGCTTGTTAGCGATATGGATGGAGGGTGAATAGGAGCGTAAGAGGGTGCTTGGGTTTGTGGTGTACAGTGGGGGTCAAGGTTGGAGAAGGATCGCTCCCCTGGGTGATGAAGGCATGCTCCTAGCAATCAACTGGCCTAAGGAGGCCAGGACTGGGTTTTCGACTCACTCGCTCTGGGTGGCCTGTCTGGTTGATCTGGTGCGGCCCCTGTGTTTTCACCACTTATGTAGACTGAGTCCTGCACTTGGCACATGAATAACGCAGGAGGAAAAACCATGGATACTTCGCACCTTTACTTCATGAGGCAACCTCTGGTAGCAGGGCTGTTTTCACCAAGAGACCAGTTCTTTAACCTGAACTGGACTGGGATTATAAGACTAGGACAGCCAGCGCTGGGTGAGTGGTTTATTGAATGAAGCACTATTTGAAAGTGTGCCATATCTCTGGCGGAGATGCCTTAAGACAAAAGGTTTGGCAGTCTTATGAGCAATTCTTTAGAAACATATTAAAAAAATTAAATCTTCAGGTGGTAGGGATATGTTAGAGACGGTGGTGGAGATTACACCTCCCCCTTCAGTTGCATTGATGTTTTTGTGTGTGTTACTGCAGAACTATCTAGCCCTCCACTATCCTTCTCAAGCCAAATAACAGACTAACATATCTACCACTCAAATTACTTCATATTTCACAATACTAATTCATCCTAATCCTTTATGGGTTCCAGTGAAGCGTGCTACTTGCCAAAAATGCACGTCAACACCTCATCAGGGTATCAAGCGCTATATAAATGCTAACCTTTTCCCTCCACTAGCCTTCTCAATCCAAATAACAGACTAACATATCTAGCACTCAAATTACTTTCATATTTCACTATACTATTTCATCACTAATCCTTTATGGGTTCCGGAGTAGCGTGCTACTTGCTGAATAAGCGCTTCGACACCTCATCAGGGGTAGTAAGTGCTATACAAATGCAATGACAATAAAATATACCTTTCCTGTGTAAATCCAAAAGTTGGCCATATTGGGACCCCGATGGAAGTCATTGGACTGCCAATAGCTCTAGGTTGCCGTACCAATGGCAGAATGTGAGCTAACATTCAGAAGTTAGTAAGGGAGAACCTTAGCGCACATTCTAACATCGGTACGGCAAACTGGAGCTGGTTAGTGTTCTGGAAGTTGAGTGGACTTGAGAGCACAAGCACAAGTTTTGGGTAGCTTATGCCTAGGCTAAAAGTCCTTTTATTTTAAATGAACTCCTTAAATTGTTTAAAACCAGGTAAACTGTTTATTTTTTTTTGCACCGTATCCGTGTGAACAAGGGGCAGTTGAGAAAATATTTGGAGAGGAAAAGGGGTTAATGGAAAACCAAGTAAGTTAAAAATAAATGTAGTCTCATCCATTAAGAGAGGACCTAGGGCAAGACACAATTTGCCATGAGTAATTAAGTAGCTTTAGATAGAAATATAATCATAACATACTTGAGAAGGACATTCCAGAAAATATAATAGCATGAAATGGGAATGATTTAAAGCGCAGATGCACAACCTAAATATGCCCACAAACTTGGTACAATCGCAGTATTCTACATTATATCTGCCTTAACACGCTCAACACCAAATAGAAAAGTTTTCAGGGCTTCCAAATTCGAATTGCTGTAGATGTGGTCATACAGCTATGCTCACAAATGTATTATCTGACTCCCCAAAGATATTGGCACCATTAAATGAAGATGTTTACATTTAGAAGAATCAAAGAAAAACACAAAGAAGGGGCAGCAGAAGCAATAATTGCAAGCTATTGTGGACGTTGTAGGGACACTAATGCGCATTGCAGTTACTATTACAATGACTATTGCTGAGTTACTGGAGTAAAGTGAAATTTAAGGAATGTTATTGCGAATACAGGGTGATATCAAAGTCAAAATTGTGTGACGGCACGGGAAACCATATCGGAAACTGGATAGAGACGCGGAAAAGTAAAAAAGCAAGATGTGGATAACTGGTGGATTGAGATGTGATGGTTGCTATATATGTTTGTAACTAATCAGCTGAAAACGTATGATTGAGCTGGTTAAAAAAGGGAAATGCCTGATGTAGTCTGCAGTGGGGCAGATCATGAAGGGCGGTAAAGCAGTCAGGGGCCCAGAGTGTGACAGGCTGGGAAGGTGTAATGCAGGCTATCCTGGGAGTAATACCACGGCCTTGGGTAGGGCAGTTTTATGTTGCCCCCATGCCATCTTAAATGAATTCCCACTGACTTAAAAGGCTGGCATGAATATAAAAAGGAGCAGCGGAAAGAGGTATTAAGTTAGGCTAATGTAGCTATTAGTATTGCTGCTCGATGTGCCACGCCTGGGGGAGGGTTGGTGGGAGGGCGACAAGGATGGGGGGGGGGGTTCTTCTTTTGGCTGGGTGTATCTCGGATGTGGTCATCCGTCTTATTTGTTATGGTCCATGTTACACGCCAACGATTAGTTCTGGCCAGCACCAACAATGGAATGTGGAGGCACCATCATGTATGGTTTGCTTGATATGGTATCCCCAACTGCAACCCCTCCCTATGTACTACACTATGGTCGTTGGACTTGTTTAACTGCCTGTATGATGACTGCGGGAATCACATTCTGTATGTGTTAGTTGCTTTTGATGTTACTGAATAAATATATTTAATTTTAAAGAAAAATGAATATAAAAAGGACAATTCCACCTTTCCAACATGGAAATTGCCTCCGCTAGAACAACATTTGCAAACCTTTCAGATGCCAGAAATAGCACATGTGATCTGAAGCAGATTGCCTATTACACTTAAGAAAGTAGCTTCCAAGAGTAGGATTCACACACTACAAATAGCTCTTATTCTTTACCACGTTGGGACTTCTGCGCTCAATTTTACCATCTGCTTGCCTAACCGACTTAATCTAGACTTGGCACAGGCAGCTCCATGGTAGCAGCAAGACCATATGTCTGCTACACAAAAGAAGTGCTCTCTTCGATGGCCCGGATCATTTAATATGGGAGAATGCTGATGGTGTTCAGGCAAAAACCTTGATGTTGTCCAAAGGGATTGGGTTGCATCATATATTCGCTGGCATTCTGGTGAAGTTATGATTAATAAACACCTTGCAAAACTGTGGGGTAATCCCTAGCTGTGCTGATCATATTCTAGAGCTATGGCTAAGGTTTCGCAGCCATATTGATGGCAATAGTGAGGCACAGTGATGGAATACTCTCCACCAATGAGGATAGTCTGCGTTATGCCATGATTCTGGTCAAGTAATATGGATTTTCTAGATGATTGTGGGGGTGCTAGTTGGTACATAATGGCAAGCTTCTGACTTAACAACGCTGATATCTAACGATGCCGATGTTCTGGATAAACAACAAATTTAAATGGGTAGTTTGCCAAAATGAAGGTTATTCCAGAGTTGTGCTGCCAAGACACACAAAAGCCAATTGAGGCTCCATTAATGCTAAAATGGCGGCATGTTGTGGTTGAACGGTGGGGATGTTCTGGCAAAAGGACGTGAAGCCTCTGGGTAAACGATTGTAATGTCCCCGGAAAATTGTGGGACAGATCCTATTAAAAAGATATGGAGTTTTTTGATAAATGATCAGAATATTCTAACAAATTAATTTCGGGAACCACCTATAATGTTCGAGATAGCTGGAATCTGTATACCTCTTTGGAGGCAATGGTCGGACACCCCTTCTTTACCAAGCTCCGAAGCTTCCCGTTAAAAATAGGTCCAAGAGGCGGTACATGGAAATGGAGGCTTTAGGTATCACACAAACTCATAACTGGAATCTCTAATATAACCAGTGCAGATCACCCCATCAGTGCAGTATTGGGCCTTTGATGGGCATTTGGATTCAAATGCACTCAGAGACACCTATTTTAACCAGTGGCAGGAAAGCAGAGGGATGTGTGGACTCCACACACAGGTGGAAATGCGAAGAGGCGGCAGAGAGTCTTGCTCCAAGAAGCACAGCTGATGCAAAACCAGGAAAGGACCTATTGTGGTAAAATTTCCCTTGAGCCAGGGAAGCATGGATTCCAGTTTTCATCTTGGTACTTTGAATATCCGACAGATACAGAGCTGCTATTGGCCCACGTCTATAGCTTACTGTTTGGGTGTACTGAACATGTAAATAAACATTTAATGGGTTCTTGATTTACAGTATTTGGGATAGTTATGTACACTTGACAGACCGAATCACTCAGGGTGTACTAGCAAAGGTATAATGAGTTACTTGGCAGTGTTCCGGGTGGTAAATTATTCCTGTGTTTGTGTTCTCAATGCAGAAGTCCTGCATGACATAATTTTCTGCCATGGGCACTCTACAAGGAAGACACCATTACAGTCTGTCACAAGGGTTTTGAATTCAGTAACGCCTGGATGCAAAATTTTGTGGCATTTTTAAAGTAGACTGAGAAGGACTTCCAAACTTGAATTAAAAAAAAAATGTGTGTGTCTGTTCCTTACCTTCTTACATCTTCCCCTTGTATGACCTCATGCTGTGCTCAACACGGACAGCATCCAGTCCGACAAAATCATTTGGTGGTGTTCACTGGAAGGTGGTGCGGTCTCCCTTGTGGTTCTTGAATCGCCCCATAAGGTTGTAAACGGCCAGCGTCCTTAAGTGAGTCAGTCAGTCAAAACGCGTATTCAGAGTACAACCCCATTAACAATCACATAAAACACAAATTTATACATTTTGATATAAACATAATGTGTAAAAATCAATAAAATATTATACATGAGTAACACATCCAAATTCAAGTACTATTGATGATACAAATTTCCCTACTAACGTGCCACTTATTCTAAACGATCAGAAGCAAACAGACAATAATTCCACAGGAGCATATCACTGAATTCATGTTGAGAATTAAAATAGAACACTTTTCTTTATAGTATGAGCTCGTATAATAAAATTCCTTGTTGACTAATAAGATAGACAAATACAAGTTAGTTGATAATACCATTACAATATGTCCTCCGAAGGTGCCACATAAATATAAGAAATCTAGACATACTAAAACCAATGGTCTTACTGGTATCTGATCTCATAATTCTGAGAACAGTTGCATATTGCAGCACCACAATTTACCTCATATAGGGGCAAGCCATTTTCAGCGCTAATTGTATAAGTCGTACAGCAAAACACTATTTGCTCCACAGGCTCAACTACATTTCTGCAAACTGAAAATTTATCGCTGATTGACTCTATTGTGGTCTATTTTCTGCAAAACCCATTTAAAGTAAGAATCCCTTACATTTAGCATATAGGTGTTTAGCCAAAGGAGGGGTGACAAAGTACAGGAATGGTGCAAAAGCTATTATGGATTTAAAGTCTCGGAAAGTAAAAGTAAGACTTTCTTGACTAGGACACCACAATGTTCCCCAAGACGTGAAGCAAATATTTATTTTGTTTATATTACTTTTTGCTATCTGAGTAGCTTCTTTTGGGGTTATCCAGAGTGCTTCCTGACCTAAAGTGCTTAAGTGTGCTTTGATAGATTTCAACCAGGGAGTTGTGCAAGAGGAATCCACAGCAATGTCCTCCTCTAATGCCATTCTATATGAAATGTATTCCTCTGTTCACCCGATTTGCCACAAGAGAAGCAGAGGTCTCATTTAGATTTTTTGCTCAATGCCCTTGATCCCCATGTCCACCTGAAGTGGTAGAGATGGGGTACTCTGGGCAAAATGACCAAAGACCTGAGAAAACCTTTTTTTACTAGATTAGGAACCTCTGAGTGCTCCCAGAGCTCTACGCCATGTAAGATAGCCCCAATGTGTGTACGTCATATATCTGCAGAGCAGGTAGAACTAATTTTGACAGGGTAGTTTTGAGAGTTCTTAGAATCCCTGAGGTAATTAGTTTCGATTTGTGTGCTTTTGTTTATCTGCATGTCGCAAAACGTAGCATAAGTAACTTTCACGCCCAATATCCGAAAGCCTTAATTCCTTCAAGCTCTACCCCATTAAGTCGAAGTGTGAGGGTACCCTTAGAGGACTTGTGCACGATAAAGACAATGAATTTGGTCTTAGCAGTGTTGACTTCCAACCCTCGCATGGGGGACTTCCAAGATCAATAGTGTATCATCTTCAAACAGGAGGGCAAAGTCCTGCGCCCAAGTAATTTTTGGGAATCTTTCTTGCATGAGCTGAGAAAATCCACGTCGCCATTTATAAATAATAAAAATAGAATTAGTGCCAGAATACCCCCTTTCAGGTAGGGATGTTGTCCATCAGATCACAATATGCCCTGCATCTGACTTGAGCACAAGTTTCATCATGCATCCTTGTGGTGTTAAGAATATAATCAGGAACACAAATCTCTTTTAGCACTAGCCAAAGTATTTCCCATGGTATCAGGTCAAAGGCAGACCTAAAATCCATGAACACAACATACAGATGTCCCTTCCCAAGTACAATGGTTTTCAGTATAGCAGCATAAACCTGAACACTTAGTCAATTCTGCTGATCTTTTATCCTAAAACCATTTTTAGGGCTTACAGCATATCATACTCTTCCATCCAGCCTCGCTGTTTATATAATATTTGTCTACCAAAATGTTTTTAAAGACCATAAGACGATCGGTGTGTAGTTGCTTGGACTTTCCCTATGGCCCTTTTTAAAAATTGGAATGATCTCTGCCCCTGCCCATGTGTATGGTGATTTAGCAAGCCTATGTAAGTGGCCCGCACAGTATTAAGACGCCTTTAGATGAATGTTAGTTTCATCTTCCACTGGAGTCTGGTTAACACACAAGGCTTGTAAGCTGTGGTCAAGGGTGGCTGGGTCTTTCTCTTCCCCCGTGTAAACCATAAAGTACACAGGTGATAAGATAAGTCTGCCTACTGAGGTGAACACTGCTATGCGACTGAGGGAGTGCTGTGTGTATCAAGGCATGCATTCTATACTGAACTTCCTGGGGAAATGACGTCCTTTTTAGGTCTCGCCTGACCCAGCGCATGCGCTGGTCTGGCGAGACTTATTGAGAGGGCTCCAAAAAGTGCTACCAGGCCAGCCTAGAGCTACAGTGCATGTGCGCGGGCGCGCGCGCCGCGCTTTACCGTGATTACTTTCACTTTCGTGGCCTCACGGCCGCTTTGATGTTTGATCTTGATCGCGATCACTTTCACTTTCGCGGCCGCAGGCCGCTTTGCATAGCCAATAGGTCTCGCTTTTGGGACCTTATAAGTATTTAGTTATGCAACTGTTGCATGGCTAAACACTTATAAGGTCCCAAAGGCGAGACCTATTGGCTATGTCAATGCTTGTTATATACAGGTTAGTGCTGACTGGTCACTTCAAGGGGCTAATA